>NC_137616.1:14277787-14732787 GCF_963280865.1 Gymnoscopelus braueri
TCGGCAATGTCTGCATCTAGAAATGTTGATATGAAAAATATTTCTGCTTCCGAATAAGGTAAAAAAAAGAAACTAATTTTAACCACTTAGTTGTGGTTATACTTAGTCCATACTTAGTTAGCCTCGATCTCTAGGCTTTTATTTGTTTTTTTTGCTAAAAAAATAAGAGCCTGGACCAGCCTGTTGACGTTCCTGGAATAGGAAGTGTTTCATTTCCCCAACCAACCAGAGTGCAGTGGGCGTCGCTCCAAATGTTGTGACGTCAGAGCTCTCAATGCTGCACATTGGGGGAGGAGGAGGGGCATGGGGCGGGACGGGGGCTGACGGACGGATCGGTGAACCAATGGGATCTCACGGAATCTTTCTCCAGAGATTTTGAACCCGCCCCTCTATGCCAGACACGCTAGGACAACCTAATACTTAGTTGACCGGGGTCCCTCGGCTCTAGGTCTGTTAGTATTTCCCTCTACACCAAATCTCTCGATCTAGCTCACGACACATCGCGAGCTTGTAGAACTGCTATTTTTGCTGAATATTTGCCCCAGAATATGGAAGGTAGGGTTCCTGTAATGTGAAATGAATCAATATTGAGCAACTGCATGCCCAATTTCTTAGATGTTATCAGAAACTATTTTGTGATAACGGAGACATCAGGGGCAGCAGGGTGGTGGAACCGCCTGGGCAGTGAGTTAAATGTGCATGTGCATGTGCTCCAAATCTGCCGCCTCCCCCTTCTTCCTGATACTGCTGCAGCTATTTGGTGCAGGCCTGAGTAAATAATCCACAGGGTGTTGACATTAGATGCAAAGCATGTAATTACACACCAAAAAATATTTAGACACATGCCGGAAATTGCTTTCAGAGATTCATGGCATCCGATCAATGGTGAAGCAAAAAAACAACCAGGTTTTTTGGTTACTTAAGTCTCTTCCTTCATTGCTTGTGGGTCAGTAGGGGTCAGCCCTCCATGCAGAGTGGCATGGCATCCCCTCTTAACGCAGTGGTTCCCAAACTTTTATAGCTCGAGACCCCAAAAGATAAATTTGTCTCCCCGGGACCCAAACCAGTGAAAATAGCCGATCTACAAGCTCACAACACGTCGCGATGCGACATGTTGTAGATCTGATATTTTCACTAGTTCTTTAAAGTATTTTTTCTCCCTCTATGGAGTTCTTTTGAAAACATTTTTGAATTAGTTTCAAATTTATGTTAAAAGAAATTGTGATTATTTATTTTTTAAATCGTTTTAAATAATAATTTAAAACAAAAAGTAGTAAACAAAAAATAAAGGGGTATATTTTCCTCGCAACCCATAAAAATGTGGCCGCCACCCACATATGGGTCCCGACCCACTGTTTGGGAAACAGGGTCCTGGATCTAAAGGATACCTGAGGGAGGTCAGAGAGTCCACTGGGTCTTTAGGGTCTGGGAGGTCAGCCCTCCACCCTGAGCCTGTGGTGTCTTCTTACTCTGTGAACACATACCAGAGCAAACTGTAACCTCTATCACAACAAACGCTTCTCCAGACCAACACAAGCTCCCCAGGCCAACAATCACCTTCTCAGCTGTTTTTTTTTTTTTAGTTTTGAGTTTGAGTTCAGATTGTTATCGTATTCTTTCCTGACTGTTACGCAATAGCACCACCAAATTAGCACGTTGTAATGCAAAATATCTTTATGACCATTAAAGGGATAGTTCATGCCCACAATGACTGTTTTTCTATCGATTAGTCACCCCATGGAGACTTGAATTCATGGATACTTTTTAGTTTCTGCCAATAATTTGATGACCGGCAGCGGTTCCGGTAGGAGACACAAATAGTCTCCTTTGTGTCTCCTACCGGAACCGCTGCCTACCTGTCTGCTGGTCATCAAATTATTGGGGGTGACTAATCGATCCATGGGGACTAATTGATAAAAAATTGGGTGAACTATCCCTTTAAGGAAGAAAATCGTGCAATCCTTACATTTCGCTCCCTCTGGACTTTCATCAAGAGTGTCTATACTTTGTCATATGATATTGTCACACAATCTACAAGTTCTTACGATGCCTGGTGAGCTTGTAGATCTGCTATTTTGTCTAGAATGACATGATCAAAAAAATAAGACAGGTTGAAAAAAAAAAATCCTGGGGATGGAACTAGCATGCAGCAAAACCTGGGACTTCTACAATAGTCAGATGTGTATTGAAATATAATGTAAAAGGACATGCTTATTTTTAGATTTATTTTTCACGCTTTTAAACCCGAAGACAGAACAGGCTATCAATCATGTCAAGTATAGGTTGCTCTTGGCTCCGTGGATAAACAAACATGTCCCACTTTTTACTGCACTGCAGGAACCACGACTGCTATTACTGTGTCCTCAAGGAATTGCTAGGAAACCAAAAAATATATAATATTTTGGTTTACTCTTTTGGGGGAAAAAAAGATGAGTCTGTGATGTTCTCAACGCTCACAACGCATCACAATGCAGCACGTTGTGAGTTTGTAGATCTGCTATTTTTGCAGAATTTTCACCCATTTTTGCTGAATGTTCGGCAATTATGACATTCCCAGAATAGGGACACTAGAATTGAAGTCTGAGACGATAGTTCATTTTTAAATGAACGCTCTGGGGTTCACTGTGGCACAATGGCGACCGCTGTGGATCTCTCTTTGGGTTGTTTCTCTTTGGCTCTGAGGGCAGTGTTGCAGAATGCCATTCCAACTGTGTTGGTGAGCTCGCAGACACAGCCAAGGCCTTTGATCAGATTAACGGCCTCACTTGCTTTAGAGTCCAGGGCTGAATTGGTCAAGCAGCAGCAGCAGCGCAGACCACCCTGGGGACAAACACCCTCCTTTTATGCGGAAAAGAAAACAGTGGCAGGGTGGCTCGGTGGTTCGAGAGGCCGTGCTATTAATGGAAAGGTCACACACACAATGTATCCTGTGGCTGTGTTGCACAAACACATTGAACCCTACCTGTTCACTCAATGTAAGTCGATGTGGTTGCAAGCATCATCTAAATCAGCGGTTCTCAACCAGTGGTCCTTGAGGGGGTTCCAGGGGGTCCCCAGCCAAATTAATTGTTAGGAACCAAATTGACCTTTATGTGTCTGTAACTCTGAGAGTGTACCAAATGGAACCAAATGGACCGGGTCCATTTGGTTCCATTTGGTACACTCTCAGAGTTAAATGAACACTAATGATGATGATACAGTGTAGGTTGGGACCCCTAAGAAATCAAAATGGTTGAGTCCCTGGCATATCTTTTCAAATGGGGTCCATGGGCTAATATGTGTAAATTTTGGGGGTCCTTGATGCGAAAAAGGTTGAAAACCACTAATCTAAATGCTTGAGGTGAAATGTAACAAATGAAATGCCAGGCACACAGGAGAACTTTGACTTGGTAACGGTTGGGTCATTGCACCGAAATTACGTCAGTGTCAAAGTACTCTCCCAAAGGAGAGGGGTAATTGCAACGGTAACACCCGGGATTCCAAACATCTTCCACTCATCCTACTGTATATACAGTATATATAGGGAATCTGTCTTGGCTTTGGGGAGATATTGGGCATATGAGCTTCAGGCAGGGCTACTTGTCAATTAGTGGGTGTCCTGCCCACCAGGGTCTAAATAGACGCGATACCGTCGACATTTTCAACATTTTCAACACAGTGGAAGAGCAGGGAGACCGCCCCTCCAACCACTGCAGGTGTGCTAGTTATATTGTATTAACGTGCAATAAATAACAAATATTTACACAGTAAGTTCTCAAAAATATAGATAAAAGTAAACAGACTGTATATAGTGCTTAATATTGGCACTTGTATTAACAGAAGGTAATTGCATGCATGCATTGCACTTTGTATTATATATGTTACACTGGAGGTAATTGTGGCAACAACAACAGAATCATAGCAAGATAGGAGGTGATGTTAGCAGCAGTTTGGTCATGCAGGTACATTGGAGTGTGTGTGTGATGTATTGTCATCTGTAGTATAATGAATTAATTGTCAGGGGATTCAAGGAATGAACGTGCCAGTGTCGCTGCCGTAAAACCTCATCCTCAACAAAGCTGTCACATTATATTGAATTGAATATATTGAATGAATAATACACAGATACTTTATTGTTCCAAAAACTGGAAATTTGTAGCGGGACACGAAATGAGTCAGATGTTCACAATAAAACACGATACAAATAGGCAAGATGTAATGAAAGCACTATTTTACAGTAAATCATTGGTTCTCAAAGTGGGGTCCTTGAGGGAGGGGGTCCTTGAGGGAGTTCCAGGGGGTCCGCAGCTAAATGATGGATGGTGAACCAAATGGACCCATACGGCTCTGTAACTCTGAGAGTGTACACTCTCAGAGTTAAATTAACATTGATTTTACAATATAAATTGGGGTCCCAGAGATAGAAATGCCATTAAATGGGGGTCCGTAGCCTAATGCATGTCAAACTGGGGGTCCTTGAAATTAAAATGGTTGAGAATCACTCTTCTCTTATGGGGGTCCCTGGCATATCTTTTTCAAATGGGGGTCCACGGGCTAATAAGTGTCAATTTGCGGGTCTTTGACATGAAAAAGTTTGAGAACCACTGCAGTAAATGACCCAAGTAGGTGACTGGAGAGTCTTATCGGTGACAGCCCCAGACGTTTTATGGCACTGGAGATGAATGTGAACTCCCGTTGTGAAATCCACCCCTGATTATCCAGTATGACCGCGGCCTGTCGGTGATCCCCTCCTGTGTTTATACTGCCCATGAGCTCAGAATACCAATGTGCAGCGGGCCAAACAAGGAGAGAGAGGAACAGACAGCCCACAGTCTGCCACTTAGGCAGCTCCCCTCTCCCTCTCAGCCCTGTTTGTATACATAACCTAGTGAGATAAACACCTTGTGGTTGAGCTAACCCTAACATGGCGTATCCATTTCCGTTGACTGGACGGTCATTTTCGCAGTCCCTGTGCTTTTTGCATTTGATAAAAAAAAACATTGCTGCACTGTATATCCATCCAAGTAAATCCATCCCTATCTTCGAATGCTCAGAATGTTATCGCCATGCTGGCTTGTGGTGGTCATTTTTGTCAATTCCTTTATTTTCCAGGGACACACAAATTAGTGGACAATAATATTACCAAAAACACTTGAGATCTATAGCCTTAATACCTTTACAAGTCTGTAACTCTTGATAATAAAAAGTTAGAGAACCACTGTCCTATAGTGGACTACTAATCTGCCATAGTGTCATAGTAAATCAGTGTCATACTGTACATATTGTGAGGAAAACCTGGAGACTGACATTCAGTAATTGGGTCTTATGATCAAAATAAGAACATTATAATGTTATGTAAAAAACAAAGAATCTAAAATGTGCCACTGTCAAGGCCAAGTCACAACGGACACATGTGTCCGTGTATACGGTGTGGGGAACTGATTCAAGCCAAGACGCAAAAGTCAGGGTACAAACCCAATTAAGGGTGTTTATTCAGAAACACAGCCAGGCTCAGAGAGCATTGTTTATATTTAGTAAATCATATTAAATGTTTGAACATAAATCCTTCCCGAGTCCGGGGCTTTATACATCATAACATCTGTTGTCATTCATCATAACATCCGTTGTCATTCCTCCTCGTAGGTTGCCTATGAAAATAACAGAAACAGTCCTTTTAGTTTTACATTTCACGAACATTCAAGGATTGTGAGGGAACAGTGGATAGTATCGCTTACCGCCTGAAGCACCCGTCTGTTCACCAGGAGAGCCAGGGTGAGACTGAGACAGAGTGGCTATTTTGAAGGTTTGGTGCCACACCTAGCCGGTTCACACAGGTGCGCTCAGATGGGGCTGATTCATGAGGGCGATTGGTAGGTAACGCCCCTCTATGACGCAGCCCAGGCTGCTGCTGTGTCTGTGGAGCCTCTCTCTGTCTCTGTCCCACTCTCTCTCCGAGGTGAGGTGCTTACCTAACAGGCGATCTCCCATCGATACTCCACAACGGACACATTGATGACCCCTGGTTCCTGCTAATGTATGGTTGCGCTACTTTTCACCTTTCAACTCAGTAACATTACCAGAGCTCAATTCTGATATCAGAGAACAGGAAAACCGATATGCAGATATTCACCAATATAGTTATATATTTTACAGATACAGCTGAGACAGCTCCATAACAAGAAACTGGTGGCCCTATAGACTACTATTTAGAAATGTTATTAACAAGTCAAGACTAGAGTCAGCACCAGGAGTGTACAATATAATGGCTATTGGCAAAGATATGCAAATATCTGCCTGACATATCGGTCAAGCCGATATATTGGTCCATCTCTATACATTACTTACTGTAAGTACCACATACACATATTATCATGTTGAGAGGTAACACACAAATGTGTTTCCGTAAACTGCACACATGTTGAAAATGACATTAAACCCTTCGTTGACCAGAGTCTCCCAGGGGTCTATACTAGCCCTCCCACCCGCCTTTCCCTCTACACCAGGGATGTCAAACATACGGCCTGCGGGCCGGATCAGGCCCGCTAACTAGTTTAATCCGGCCCGCGAGATGATTTTGCAAAGCATAATTATTATTATTTTTTTTTATTTTTTTTAGTGCCAAAAATGTTTTAATTGTTTTTTGGCCAAGTCTACACCTGCAACCACACGTAACTTCCACTTTCCTCTTCTTCTTCCTCGTCTTTGTATTGGTATTGTTTGTGTTGGAGCGCCTCAGTGCGGCTGCAGAGTTCATGTGCAACCTCTTCCAGAGAGAGATAGAGACACTAAAAACTCTGCTGGAGACACAAAACAAACTGTGTAGACTTGCCCCTTTGAAATAAAATGTATTTTGGCACAAAAAAAAAAACGGTTATCGATTAATTAATCGGTAAGGCCTAACGGTAAACGGTTAATAAAATGTCTCCATTTGGCCATCCCTATTTGTGAAGTTTACATTTTCAGAATGTGCTTGTACTAACTAAGACTAAGTAAAGTAAACAAAGAAAACGATCTAAGTTGTTGTTATTGTTATTATTAGTTATTATGCCATGATTTTACCGGTCCGGTACCGGTCCGGCCCTCTGGCCCTCTGGCCCTCCTCCATGTGGCCCCTGAGCTAAAATGAGTTTGCCATCCCTGCTCTACACCTTATCTTTCCAGACGAGAGCCAGTCTACAACCTTGGACATGAGAACTTGTAGATCTTTTATTTTCAAGAATCAAGAAGGGGTTTTTGCCACTTACTCATACAGGACCTGTACAAGCAGCAAAATATTGGTGAGACATGTTTTGCAGAAACTGTGCTAACATAAGATAATAGCAATTAAATAGAATAACATTTGTAATACTGGATAAGATAGAAATAAGGGTAGAACGGCAGTATGATATAGCTCTTAAAGACAACTACAATATTGTTTAGCAACAGTGTAAAAAATGTGCAGGATCAGAAGCATAACATATCGTATACACTATTTTTATATCTTCAGCAGCAGTGTCTAATGTGCAAAAGAAGCAGAAGGCACATACACACAAAAAAAATCACTTGTCTATGTGCAAGTAATACCTGCAGTGCACATTGATATTCAGGCTCCAATGTGCCTGCATGACCAAACTGCTACCTCTATCATTACCTCCTGTGCAAGTCTATGTGCAAGTAACATTTTGTGCAGCTGCTTAGGATTTTTACAGTTGTTTTGTTTTGTTTTGTTATTTCTGTTCCTTTGTTGTTGTTTTTACTATATATGTCCTCATTCAGGGCTCAAACAGGTGCAGGTCAGGTCCTCTGTAATCTCTCAAGAACAGATTCAGAGCTGCGCTACTGAATCTGTCGGGAGCCCCGTTCAGAACGTGTGAGCGTTGGCCTACAAGTGGGCGTGCCTTCAGATCAGGAAGCAGGCCGCGCTTTACCCAATCAAATATAGTGTAGATTTACATCGGTGCACTCGCTTCCCACTGAAAACAAACCCAAACTCATTTAACAATAGCGTCCTCGGAGCCAACAAAACCACGGAAAGTTAGTAACATTTTATCTTGTTCTTTCGTCATAGAAACAAGTGGGCTTATAACCAAAACGATCCGTGTTCTTTGGGAGAAATGGTGTTAGTGTTCCGTGGAGAAATATTGTTAGTGGGAATGAAAACATAGGCGCACCACCGGAAGTGGAGGGCTTAGGGCAGACCAAAACACCGGTTTCCAGTCAGCGTCTGTCTATTTAATCACTCCCTCCAGAGTCAAATGCAAAAGTGAAAAACGCTGGGGGCGCTGTTTTTCCTTTCTATTTGACGATTGGTTCCCAGATTGGGTCCTCAGTGATGTGCACCCAGAGGTATACTTGAAGCTGTCCAACCTCTCCACTGGTTCCCAGAGGATCAGAAGGAGCGTGTAAGACCTCTGCCTCTGTGTACAGAAGCCCATGATCATCTCCTTGGTCTTTCCAACATTTAGGAAGAGACCGTTTTCCTGGCACTGGTGTGTCAGGCCTGCCACCTGCACCCCCTCCGGACAGGCCCTCTCGTCGTCATTAAGATAAGGCCCACCGCCACTGTGCCGTTAGCAAACTTTGTTTTGTGTAGAGTTTGAGCTGTTCTTGGCCACACAATCTTGGGTGCAAAAAGGAGTATACAGCAGAGAACTTGGTTGCCATGCCATTAGTCCAACGGTACCTTGTTCTGAAGAATATTGTACCGTTGGTCCGACCGCCCCCCCATTATAACTAAGCCTAGCCTAACTTACCTAACACTTCGGGCTATTGGGACATTGGAATAATAGGCCGTCGGAGCCTCCAGAAAATGGACGCGCTGCGGTTCTGTCCAGAGTAGTAAACAGAGAGAGCGGCCATGTTGCTTAGGCCTTATTTTGCTCTCATGCAGATAGAGATTTAAAACAACGATCCTGCCATACATCAGTGGTACGTGACAGCCCGTTTATTGGTTATCCGAGACATATAACTTCCACATGGTCCTACAGATGAGTGCTACATAACTCGGACGCATTTGGAACTGCTTACAACATGCTCTTTGTGGAGATGTGTGAGAGAGAGAGAGAGAGGGGCGGGCAACATCCACTACTGCCATCTGACCTGCATGACTCACCCTGTTTACGGTCATGAGTTCCAGCACGTGTGTACAGGCACATGAACGTCTTAATGTGCACATGTACTGTTTACAACAGCTCTCATATTAAGAAAACCAGGTTTTTTTCAGACCACTTGTCTGTATGGTGTGTGTGTGGCGACCGACAATACCCTCCTTTGTGCTTGAAGTATCACAGTCAGCCTCTTCCTGTTCGGAGTCCTCGCACAGTGTTCATAAATGTAGCACCTTATGATGGGGCTGACCTCTAGCAAAAACAAACAGAGAACGGGTCCATTGCTGGTGGTTTGCAGGAGGTTTTGTCCTGTCTGTGAGGGTTGCTTCAGAAGCAAGATGTTTCTTTTTGGTTGAGTGTTGAGGTTTTAACCCCTCTGCCCACTGTGACCAGACGGGAGGGAGGGAGAGGGAAGGGAGAGGGAGGGAGGGAGGGAGGGAGAGAAGGTGAAAGGGTGTCATGGACCTGCAAATGGTATGGTTGCTATAACACTCAATCTGAATGGGCCGGTTAGGGCTGAGAGGACTTGGTAGTTTGGTTGACAACACTGACAGTCTGCTGTGCACAAGGCGGAGAGAACTTCTCTCTGTTCTTTATTTTCTCTCTCTCTCTCTCTCTCTCTCTCTCTCTCTCTCATATATTGCCTCACTTCGCTATACCCTCTCTCACACTCTGATTCTCTCTATATCTCTCCTTTTTCACTCTCTCTCCATTTCCAGCCTTTTCCCATCTGTATGTGATTTAGGCAGGGGCTCAGGGGAGAGGCAACTCTACCAGGGGAGGGCAGGAGGGGTGTAGAGAGAAAGAGAGAGAGAGAGAGAGAGAGGAGCCAAGGGAGTGAGTTAGGGAGTGAATGAGTGAACAGAGGTGGGGTGGGGTGTGTGGAAGGGAGGGAGGGAGGGAAGTGAAGTCCACACAGTTTGTTTTAGCGGACTGAGGGCTTGGGCTGGAACAGGCACAGCCCCTCCATCTGGAGGTCAGAGCACCAGTTGGAAAAAGTACAACAAACCAAACGGCCGAGCTGAGCTGAGGGGGTGGGAGCTGTGCCTCTGTGTCCCAGAGAGACGTGTGACGACAGCGAGGAGAGAGAGACGGGACAGACAGAGAGAGGGAGACAGTGAGAGAGAGAGAGAGAGAGAGAGAGGGAAAAGTGCTCCACCGGGCACACCGCACTAAAAACATGGCTGCTAAGTCTCTGCCCTGCCTATGTTGCCTACTCTGCATCCTCTCAGGGATTGATTACCCAGCTTCTGCCGTGCGTTTATGGGGCCAACAAGAGTCTGTGTTGAAAGTAAGACAACTTTTATTTATTGTTTTCTTTTTCTTTCATTTGTTTTCCTTCTTTTCTCTTTTTGGTTGGTACTGTATACTGTATGAGCAGGATAGATGTTCCAGTGCCATGGCAATATTAAAGATTCAACAAAACTTACAATTATTTCCACCAATTTGCGCCTCTGTCTGTCTGTCTGTCTGTCTGCCTGTCTGTCTGTCTGTGTCTCTCTCTCTCTCTCTCTCTCTCTCTCTCTCTCTCTCTCTCTCTCTCTCTCTCTCTGTCTCTCTCTCTCTTTCTCTCTCTCTGTCTCTCTCTCTCTTTCTCTCTCTCTGACTCTCTCACATACATACTCACATGCATACACAGTACATACTCTACAGGCCTATACAGTACGTGTGTATATCGTGCATATGAACTTTGATAGGTGTACAGTACATACATACTGTGACCGTTTGTGAGACAGGATTGTGTGATGGTGTTGGAAAATGTTTTGTTTGTGGAAACTCTGAGGGCTTTGGTTTAAGGGCTCATGCTTACACTGGTGCTGAGCCACACAGCCACAGGCATCCACATAATAAAGACGACCCACAACTCTTAGTCTGCTGCTCAGTGATGATGACAGTGACAGTGACATTTCCATTCCCCAGTGGGATCTTTCGTCAGGTCTTCTCATACCTGTCGAAGATCCCACTGGCGATCGAAACCGCCGTTGTCACCGCCATCGTGTGAATACATGGCAATAGAGACGGACAGGGCATGTCATGGAAAGGGCTTTGGCCGTCTCAGAAGCTCCCTGTGGACCCCCTGGTGTCTCAGTTCAGATTATATTAATCGTTGCCGTCTTGTGGAAACCTTGTATGTCCAAAAACGTTTTCGGGAAATGAAAAAAACACCCAAAAAAATGGAGATAACGACAAGTATGTTGTGTTGTTATTTCATGATGGTACTGAGGCTTTCTGGGCTCACAGTGCAGGAGGACAGTTATCATCAGATGGTGGTGGTACCCCACCCCCCAGCACGGAGTGAAACCCGGTTCATACATCACCGTACGATAAGTGTCACACTCTGAAAATAGCCGATCTACAAGCTCACAACGTTTCGCAGATGCGACACGCTGTGAGCTTGTGGACGACAGAGTGTAAATCAGGCATTTACGCTCTACGATGGGGGTCTTGGGTTACTACTTCCCTGCACCTCCATCTCCCATCCAGACCCTGACCCCAAGCCCACCCCACCCCACCCCACCTTGACAGAGCACTAATGGAAACCAGCTGGAAAGTGTTGTGAAACACCCGAGAGAGCAGAGAGAGAGAGAGAGAGAGAGAGAGAGAGAGAGAGAGGGCAGTAACAGCATGAGAACGTATATACAGTCATAAAAACAACAACAGTAATGTCACAAGAACTATCAGTCATGAAAACATTACTGAAGAGCGTGTATACAGTATGATTCTGAGGGTTTCTTTTTTTGGTGTATCTCAAGTGACCAAATGGACACTCACAGAGTTACAAAAGCATGAATGAACATGGTTATATTGTCCGGGAACCCCCAGGGGTCCTTGGGGGGGTTCCAGGGGGTCCCCTGCAAAATGTGTTAATATAGCATCGCAATAATTTTAACCACTTTAACCTTTTATACTTTGGCTTTTCAAAAATAGCAGATCTACAAGCTCATAGCGCAGCACTATGAGCTTGTAGATCTGCTATTTTTTTTAAAATCGTGAACATTTCTGCAAATCTTTGAATATATATTATTTTTAAAGCGAACTTTTGTAACTCAAACCTTTGCTTCTGGGGGGATTCCTGAAACAAAATATTTTGAGATGGGGGTCCACGGCCAAATACATCTTGGGGGTCGTTGACATGAAAAAGTTTGAGAACCACTGGTGTAAAGGCCCCGAGGTCCTCCTTTCAACATTTTTGAAGCATTTCAAATAAGCAGTTTAGTTTACTTGTATTGGTATTACTAACAGTAGTTTACTTGTATGTATTGTGGAAGCAGTCACTGAAGTTATAATGATGATATTGTTAGATTACATTTGTGTGTTGCCTGCATAGGAATAGGGTAAATCTGAACGAGGACTCTTGTGATGGAGGACAGTAGAGTTTGACTCATCATCATAACTGTGCCACTTTAACCACTTACTGTATCTGAAGGGCATCTTTACGGCATCAAGAGAGTGAGTGCATATATATTTTTAGTATGGCTGGCCCCCAGTGGGAATTAAACAACATACGAGCTGCCATATACTCTCTCTGCTTTGAATGCGTGCCCAAAACTCTGGAACTGCCGGGGCTACGTCGTCGTGCCCATTGACCTACATAGAAAGTGAAACCGCAATCCCTGGCACTGTTTAGTGCCGTGATGTATGGCTACATTAAGATGTTAAAAAGAGCCCCGTAACATTTGCAGTGTAAGTGCTACAGTATATGCCAAATACACAGGGGGATGGATCCTAGATGGGTGCTAAACAGTTGAATTTTGACCCTTTTCAAGGTTTATTTTTCCTGTGTAAAGTGCCTTCTAAGTTGAGTGGAACCCTTTAACCCTGTCATTGATGCTCACATGCTCCGTCAGGTTAAACAGGGAATTCACTTACTGTACATTCCTATAAGGTTACACAGTACAGAACCATACAGCTTCTGATCTCCCTCCATTGTTGTGTGCTGTAAACGATTATTCCCCTTGTTGTGTGCTGTAAACGATTATTCCCCTCGTCTCAGAGACGTTCTGACTGTATACAGTGGCCTGAGAGGGGGGAGGAGGGTTCATGGCCTGGTGTATAGCAGACACATAGTCTCCTGCTGCGTTATTAACTTGCGTTATTAACCCAAATTCCACCAGCATGTCGCCTGCAGTACCCGTGGTGACAATATTCTTGACCACTGCTACACGCCCTTCAAGGATGGATACAAAGCCCTCCGACGCCCACCGCTAGGAAGCTCTGACCACGACGCCATCCAGCTGCTACCTGCCTACAAACAGAGGCTAAAAAGGGAGCCGGTCGTTGAGAAGGAAATCCGAATCTGGTCTGAGGACACAGACGCTATGCTACAATCCTGCTTCTACCAGACTGACTGGGGGATGTTTAAGAACGCCGCTGGGAATAACATCAACGAACTCTCAGACTCAGTCACTGGCTTTATCAGTAAGTGCATAGATGACATAGTCCCAAAAAAGACAGTTCGGATCTATCCCAATCAGAAACCATGGATGGACAGCGGAGTACGTGCACATCTGCATGAACGGGATGCTGGTTTCAAATCTGGCGACGTGGAAACGCGCAACACGACGCGCGCGGCCCTAAACAGCGCCATCAGGAAGGCGAAAAAGGCCTACACAAAAAAGATGCAAGACAAACTCAGCAATGGCGACATCAGGAGCACATGGCAGGCGGTACACACCTTGACAGACTGCAAAACAAGAACCAGAAGCGAGGTGAACCCGCCTGCCTGCCTCCCCAACGAACTGAACACTTTCTACGGCCGGTTTGAGATCAGCTCCAACCGCGGCAGCCAAGCGGGGCCATCAGCAGCACCAGCAGAGGACAACCCTCTAACCATCTCGGAGAGAGAAGTGCGTACAGCCTTCACACGGGTCAACATCCACAAGGCAGCCGGACCTGATGGGATTCCAGGCCGGGTCCTTAAGACATGTGCAGACCAGCTGGCGGGTGTCTTCGCTGACATCTTTAACCTCTCCCTCTCCCTGGCTGTGGTCCCTGCAGGGTTCAAAATGTCAACCATCGTGCCCATTCCCAAAAAGGCCAAAGTGACATGCCTGAACGACTGGAGACCTGTTGCTCTCACCCCGATCGTCAGCAAGTGTTTCGAGAAACTGGTGAGGGAATACATCAGCTCCACGCTACCTGCCTCGCTGGATCCGTGGCAGTATGCATACCGCAAAAACAGATCCACCGACGACGCTATTGCCATGGCTCTCCACACCGTCCTCTCGCACATGGACAACAAGCTGCTGAAGGACAAATATGTACGTATGCTGTTCGTGGACTACAGCTCAGCATTCAACACCATTGTCCCAGCAATACTTGACAAAAAGCTCAGAGACCTAGGGCTACACCCAAGCATGTGCGACTGGATACAGGACTTCTTGTCCAACCGACATCAGGTGGTGAGAATGGGCAGCATCACATCCGACCCCCTGACCCTCAACACCGGAGCACCCCAGGGATGCGTGCTGAGCCCCCTCCTCTACTCCCTGTACACGTATGACTGCATAGCCACACATGTCTCCAACACCATCATAAAGTACGCGGACGACACGACAGTGATAGGCCGAATCGTCAACAACGACGAGTCTGACTACAGAGAGGAGATCAAATCACTAGCACGCTGGTGCCGGGAGAACAACCTCTCTCTTAACGTCGACAAGACCAAAGAACTGATCGTGGACTTCAGGAGGCCGCGGAGAGACCATGCGCCCATCCTCATCGACGGTGCTGCAGTGGAAAGGGTCAGCGAGTTCAAGTTCCTCGGAGTACACATCGAGGAGGACCTCAAATGGGAGACGCACTCCACACACGTGAGGAAAAAGGCTCAGCAGCGACTGTACTGGCTCCGCCGCCTGAAGAAGCTCGGAGTAGGACGTCGCATCCTCAGGCTGTACTACAACAGTTCTGTCGAAGGCATCCTAACAGGCTGTGTCACGGCCTGGTACGGGAACTGCACTGCCCGAGAAAAGATCAGCCTACAACGAGTAGTGCGATCGGCAGAGCGGATAATGGGAATCGAGCTCCCAGCGCTCCAGGAACTGTACAAAAAGCGGTGCGTGCTCAAAGCCAAGCGCATCATCAAGGACAAGCACCACCCAAGTCACAGACTGTTCAACCCCCTACAACGACCGCGACCGGGCAAGGGGCTCTACCGCAGTATCAAGAGTTCCACCACCAGGTATTGGTGTAGTTTCAATCCGGCTGCTGTCAGAATGCTGAATGGGGAATAAGCCTGAATGAGGCATAGGCCTTGTTCAGCAGCCTGACAACAGGCAGCGCAGAACTTTTTTTTTTCTGGCTCTTCCTGAACACACCTGTGGATTATACCAGGGACAATGACTTGGACTTTAGCCCCCCCTCGGACACACCTGTGGACTATACCAGGTACAAATGACTTTTTGTTGCACTCTCTCATGGAGCTACTTGCGGATTATACTAGGGTCAGTCCACTCTAGGTGGACACGCACTGACCTTTTGCACCTTAATCCCTTGTACAACGCACTGACTTTTTTTTTTTGGTCTTTTTTTATTGTGCTCCTTTTCCTCTAAGCACCTTAACGTCCATTGTCTATCATGCACAGTATAAGTATAACATGCACAGTATACAATACATTGCTGCTATGCTCAGGCACCTTAGTTTAGTTTATTTTAGTTTTTATTATCTCAGGTAATTTGTAAATATGTAGATAACTTGTCTGGCCTTCTGTTGCTCTCTTGTTTTGATCTCCTTCCCACTTACCCCCCACCCTCTTCTTCTCCCCCCCCCCTCTTCTTTCTATGGAAACTAACGTTGCGATGGGAACGATGTACAAAAAAGAATTTCACCCACTTTTTTACCTTGTAAACCTGTGATGTGACAATAAAACTGATTCTGATTCTGATTCTGATTATGATGAGATTCTCATGACCCTGTGTTCTATACTGTATCCTGTCCTGGAGGATCTTTGGGGGGGGAAAAAAAGACAGACTCTGAACCCCTTGCCATGGCCAAAACAAATACACAGCAGCTAGCTCTCTTGGTAGGGTGGGGGGGAGGGGGTAGGGGTTTGACGTTCAAGGATTTTAATTTAAAGGACCACTTCACCCATTTTCAACCTATCTTCATATAATAGGTCCTCACTAATGCTCATGATAAAAAGAATAATCTGCCAAATGATGATGTCACTGGTAGGTGGTTTTCTGAAGTGTCCACAGCCCTCCTAGGAGACACAGACCAAGTTTTTTTTTTAGTTTTTTTACCATTTTATCATGACTATTAGTGAGGACCAATTATATAAAGATTTAAAATGGGTGAAGTCGTCCTTTAAATACTAGCAGCTATACTGTAGATCATTGGTTCTCAAAGTGGGGTCCGGGGACCCCCAGGGGTCCTTGAGGGAGTTCCAGGGGGTCCCCAGCTAAATGATGGCTAGTTAACCAAATGGACCCTGATGGGTCTGTAACTCAGAGAGTGTACAAATGGAACCAAATCCATTTGGTTCCATTTGTACACTCTCTGAGTTAAATTAACATTGATTTTACAATGTAAATTGGGGTCCCAGAGATAGAAATTCCATTAAATGGGGGTCCGTAGCCTAAATGCATGTCAAACTGGGGGTCCTTGAAATCAAAATGGTTGAAAATCACTGCTAGAGCCGTGAAAATCTTCTCTTATGGGGGTCCTTGGCATATATTTTCAAATGGGGGTCCGCGGGCTAACAAGAGTCAATTTGGGGGTCCTTGACATGAAAAAGTTTGAGAACCACTGCTGTAGATCCCCCTGCCAGTCATTCTATAGAGGCATGAGAATGAGAGGTTGAGGCTCTCTCCCCAATACAAACTCCCCAAAACGTTCACAATCAATCAATGAATAGGTTAAAAGTCTATATAGAGGCCTTTTTCCCCCTAATATAGAGAATGCGTGACTACATGGTCACACAGCCCATGGGACGAAGGAGAGTGTTGACTTTGGACAGAATTCCAGTGTGGAGCCAACTCCTGTTTTTCTGCCTGATACCCGATATATTTGTTCAGCACTGTATCCTGGAGATAGAGGCTTATGGTCAGCACCATTATGGTGACCGATTATCACACATTAGAAGGGATGTTATATATATCAGGCTGTTAATTAACCCATTATAAGACCGGGAAAGCATCTGTGTCATTTTTTGATTTCTTTGGCTATTCATAAATAGCATATATACAAGCTCATATGAGCTTGTAGATCTGCTATTTTTGAAAAATCGTGAAAATGTGTGCAAACCTTTGAATTTATATTTTTTAAAGCGAACATTTGTAAAATATTTTGCTCCAGGGACCCCCAGAAGCAAATATTGGAGTTACAAATGTTCGCTTTAAAAAGTATATATTCAAAGATTTGCCAAAGATTTCAAGATCTTTCAAAAAATAGCAGATCTACAAGCGGGTGAAGCGGCTATGAACTTGTATATCTGCAATGTTTTTAATAGCCAAAGAAATCTAAAAATGACACAGATGCGTTCCCAGTCTTAATGGGTTAACTAACCTCACTAACGTGACTGTTTTGAAAGAAACGGTTCTTGACATGTTTCATAACATGAATAATAGTTCATGATGTTCTTTACTTTCATTCCAGCAATCATATTATTTGGAATTAACCACTTTAACCCTATTATACTTTATCGTACATCAAACAGCAAACGCACAGCGCTATTTTTACCGGATGACGTTCCACCTATTCTTTCAGAATGCCCAGAATCGGGACCCTAGAGAGGAGAGTTTATGTGGTTAAAAGCTTCAATTGGTCCAGCACTCATTTACAGAGATTTGGACCTTTTCCAGTCTCTGTACTGTTTTGTTGCATAAGAAACACATTGCTGGCTGTTGATGAATTATGAACAAATCCAGTCCCTGGATAAAACATTGGGCTGTGAGATACACTTACTGTAGTACACTCACAGGAAAACCGAGAGAGAGCTACAGTATGTAAACTTGTTGAATGTCATCTTTGTTCTGCCACTGAAGTGGGCACTTTGAGAAGGATCACTGAAATAGTTTGCATTGCGGAGCGAACTCATTAGGACAGAAGGCCACATAATGTCAGTTGTTTCAATTGCCATGCTTGTTTAACAAAGTGCATTAGAATGTGGTCCCATTCAAAGTAGAATTGTTCAATATTTCAGCATTACTCAAAGGGGGAACATTCACTTGAAACTTTACAGCTGTGGGTACAAATGCTAAGTCTTTTGTGGGGTTCAGTGATTTAACAAGTCCTTCTTAGCACAGAGGGGATGGGATGGGGGTGGAGGTGATATCATTACGAGGGATTTGAACACAGCTGACGTAGTGAATAACTGTACTGTATATATCCTGTAGAGTAGACCATCTGCTGCATCCTGTAGTCCTGTGTTCTGCTGTGTATACACACTGCAGCTGTTTCACCCGTCACTGAGTGTCACACAGCTAATTGCTGCAGACCAACTCAAAACTCTTTCAAGCGTCTTTTTGCAAATTGCAAACAGGACTGGAGCTGACTCAGCTGAGTGGTTTTCCCATAATCTACTGTAGTTAGTGGTTTATTACTGCTTTCTCACCATTTAGATCCAGATTAATTTTTTTTTAATCCAAACAATAATTTCAAGCTATTGATTGCTTGTAATGTTGCTGACCTATAATAGGAACTGAAACTTAAATTGCTCTGGAAAAGAATGCCATCTTAGATGACCTGTAGATCTAACCTGTAAGCTAACGTCTGTAACAGACGGGAAACGCCTTTCCATTTGGTACATCATCTGTTAGAACGCTAACATGTTCACATGGCAGGTTGACGTACTCAAGACTCGATACTGCTTGTGATAGATGGGCCTGCCGGTGTGTGTGTGTGTGTGTGTGTGTGTGTGTCTGTGTGTGTGTGTGTGTGTGTGTGTGTGTGTGTGTGTGTGTGTGTACGTGTGTGTGTGTGTGTGTGTGTGTGTGTGTGCGTGCACCGTGGGTCAGGGCAGGGAGACCACAGGAAAAGAGGCTACTATACAGGAAGAATCTGTGCCGGCCGTGTAAGCCTTGGACCATTCACAGGATGTTTCACATTAGCCGGCCCAAATGTGAAAGGCATTTCTTTGTCTCACGGTCCATCTGAAAATAAATCAAAGGAAAATATGCCTCACAGCCGGGCATATATCTCTGGAATGTTCCAGCTACGAGCCCCGTTCTAGACGGCACAGCATAAACGTCCAATTGAGCAGAAGAGGACAAACATGGGGTTTCTTACAGGCGGACAGAAACAAAGTGGTATTGTGCGTGTCTTTGAATGGGACTGCTTTCAGAAGTTCAAAGATGTATTTGTGGGGTGGAGGCGGAGGTCAGGGTTCTGAACTCTGACATCACACCACCCGCGCCCCTGATTTATACTTGGTTGGTGCGCAGTGTCGCGCAACGTAACATAGGCAATCTACAAGCTCACAGCTTGTAGGCCTGTTTCGTGCGCTGTTCTGGTACGCAAATAAGTACACTGTTACTCAGGCTCCAGAAACTCCACCTCATAGCACGAATGTCAGGCAGGATATACATTTTAAACCGACATTTCGTAAATAGCAAGGGACTGCGGCCCCGGCACGGCAGTTCATTGTTTTCCACCCGTACACACTCATGCAACAAGAGTGTGTGTTTGTGCTTTCGTACAGCCACGAGTTAAACAGCAGTATGAGTCATCAAAGGGGTAATGTTCTGCACATATGGGAGGAGATGTTCTTACAGGATGAAGAACATCTTCCGCTGTTTACAGAAAACCAAAAACAGACCTTTTTGAAGTGATTCCAGGTGCCCATCTTTCTCCACCAGACTTGTGGCTGTCACAGCATATAACATGGTCGAAACACGTCACATCGCGATGCGTTTTTATTCTTGTAGTTTTGCAATTTTTTGATACTTTTGTTTTGTGTGACGGAGATAGGAGGTTTCTCCCCGACACCAACAATATACACACAGAAAAATAAAGGTGCCGGAACCGGAACCAAAACTGGTTCTTCAGAGTGATGCCATATAGGCATAGAAGAACCATTTTTGGTTCCAGAAAGAACCTTTCAGGGTTATTTGAAAGGTTCTATGAAGAACCCAAACCCCTTAAACCGTATAAACTTCGTAGTTCGAGCTTGTAGATCTGTCGATAAATGTCTGCCTATTAAGACACGGTTTAAGAGTTCAAAGGTTCCTCATAGAACTTTGACAAAAGGTTTTCTAGAACTAGGAACATGAAGAACCATTCACTAGATCAAATGGTTCTTTAGTAGTTGATGGTCCTTTGTGGAACCATATAGCCTTTTAAAGAACCATTGTTGTTCTGTGTGACAGTACTATACAGCATCAGTTCAACCCTCTCTAGCCTCTCAAAGTATGGTTCTATTTCTGCTGCTATTAAACACATTCATTTTTATATGATCAAAAAGAGTAATATCCTACCACAAATCCTACTATAAAATGAAGAAAACTCTTGCGTGTCCATTCTCACACGTTTTTCTCCTCAGTGGGTTGTCAATCTGACGTGCAGTGACTGACGATGCAGATTTTTCAGCCTTGAATTTAAGCTGTTTTATTAGCATGTTTGTGAACTCTGTGGCTCAATGAAGACTCTGTCTGTCCTCTTGTCCATTCACATGCATTTACCTCCTCAGAAAACCAAAAACAAGCTAATGGAAAGTGACTCCAGCCTTTTGCCTGTTACAGTATATACAATTCTGGTCCTTGTTAGTAACCTTGCATCAGTGCTTGAAATCCAATCCCACTCTGGCCAAAGTATGGTTCCTCTTCTGCTCTGTGTTTATTCTCATATGATCTAAATTAGAAAGAGTAACAAACGAGTATGACTTTAAAAGTTGAACCCATGTTTCTTTTTCCTTCCGTCAGGTATGTGGCAGAGGATATTTCCTTAGCGACAACAAAAAATGCCTGCCATGTAACTGCAAAGGCCATGCAGACTACTGTGAGGACATCACAGGCGTTTGCCAGGTACGTTTTTCCATACTAGACATCAACCAGGTCTTATGGCGAACAAATCATTTGATTTAATTGTGTGATTTGTTTTGGTCAGAATTCAGTTCACTTCCCAACTCTGTTTTACTTCATTTACTAGTGGCTAATAATGTTTTTGAAATATTAAATCAGAATCCCAATCAGTTTATTTGCCAGTATGATAGTTTTGTACATTTTCAGCAAACAAATGTTTGTCTCAACTTGACTTGCATTCATCATCTTTGGTTTGGTTACATCTTCAGATACACAGTAAAATCCTTAGCGTTATAACTCAACAAATCGTATGTGTGCATACTGTATGTATACATATATTATGTTCTATAGTTATGCGTGTGTAGAGAGAGAGAGAGACTGTGTGCAGTCTGGATGATGGATGCGCTTCGAGGCGTGTACATTCATGATACAATAGTTTTTTTTAAAGACTGACAGACGGACAAAAAAAAAGAATAATAATAATATTCTTGGTATTTATTTTTGTTGTTTTTATTATTATGATTATTTTGAAAACTATTGTAAATATATTAACCAAATGAATTAATTGTATGTACATATGCATATATATATATATATATATATATATATATATATATATATATATATATATATATATATATATATATATATATATATATATATATATATATGTATATATGTATATATATATATATATATATGTATTTTGTATTTTGTATACTTGTCCAAAGGAACTGAAAGTAGAACCGAACTGAACTGAACTCTAATAAAGAGTATACAAATGGAACCTTAATTTGATTCCCTTCATACACACTCTTCAGTTAAATGTCATTTTGCCCACATACACAGGACTGCAGGGACCACAGTGTGGGGAATTTCTGTGAAATGTGCGAGGACGGCTACACGCTGGCCGCTAGCCTGGACGGACGCCACACCTGCCGGCCGTGCGCGTGCCCTATCTCACTGCCATCCAACAAGTAAGCCCAGCGCTGTTGTTGACGTTAGTAGAAGCTCACTGCAGTGAGCAGTGTTGCCAGATTCTGCGAGAGAAACAAGCAACCAGGTCTAGGAAAACCAGCCCAAAAGAAGCGACTATGGGCCACATGAGCACTTTAACATATACATCAGCTATTTGAAAATAGCCGATCTACAAGCTCACAACGCGTCGCATCGCGACGCGTTGTGAGCTTGTAGATCGGCTATTTTCAAATAAAATCTTGCGGGGAAATGATAATAAGCAGATCTGGCAACCTGGCAGTGAGCTGTGCGTCAGGCTTTAACATTCTGTCCCCTGTGTGTCTGGCCTAGCTTCGCGGTGCATTGTGACGGGGGAGGTGCCATCCTGCGATGCAAGTGCCAGCAGGGCTATGCCGGACATTTCTGCGAGAGGTCAGTGTTGACAGGGCTTTGGAACGACCCGGTTGAAATTAAAGCCATTGCACCAATAAGGCTCTCTGGTTGCACACTCAATGTGAAGTCTCAACGCTGTGCACACTTTGATGTGGGCCGATACTGTGTATTTCTCACTTGAAACAAAGACTAAGGTCTCTGGTCTCCTACCGTTCCCGAGCCATGTGGCCCGATAGGCAGTGAACTTGTAGATCTGCTATTTTCAAAAGATTTATACATTTATACAGACCAAAAGTCAAAGTACTAAAATGTTTGAAAATAGCAGATCTACAAGCTCACAACGCGTTGCGATGCGACGCGTTGTGAGCTTGTAGATCTGCTATTTTCAAATAGCCTAGGTATAAAATAGGGTTAAAGTGGTTAAAGTATGTTTTATAATGTAATCATTTATACAGTATCTGCAAATTAACTAGTAACTAATGTTTTCAAATAATTGTAGTGGAGTAAAAGTACAATATTTGCCTCTGAGATGTAGTGGAGTAGAAGTAAAAGTACTGAAAATTGGAAATACTCCAGTAAAGTAAAAATACCTAAAAATTGTACTTGAGTACATGCACTTACAGTAGTTACTTTACACCACTGGCTTTAGACAAACCAAGGATCTCTGTAACATCAGCACCACCCTGAGCCCCAACTCACTCTTCTTCCTCCAGGTGTGCTCCCGGTTACTACGGCAACCCGATGGTTATCGGCGACTCCTGCAAGCGGTGCGACTGCAACGGTAACTCCGACCCCAACATGATCTTTAACGAGTGCCACAATGTGACAGGCCACTGCCAGAACTGCTGGGGCAACACGGCGGGCGCCAACTGCCAGAAATGTGCCCCGGGTTTCTATGGCGATGCCATCAGCGCCAAAAACTGCAGAGGTACGTGCCACTAATAATGAACATTACATGTTCCTCCCTAGATGTTACTCACTGGACAAAACATCCAGGGAGAGGACAGAAATAGATTGGTATTGTATTGTATTATATTAGCAATTTACATTTTAGACTTTTGAGTGATGCTTTTATCCATTTTGAGTCGCTTAGCCTTTTACAATGAGTGCAACTAGGGTTCGATTTGCTGGGTTGAAGGGGGTTAAATCTATTCCTCTGCTATTGATAGCAAATTGGTTATCAATGAATTGCCCCCTGGTAATTAATTTGTATCACTAATGGGGATATGTCTTATAACTGGGTCAGACTGTATTAAATATATACCGGGGAAATGTCGACTGTCTGATATGTTTGATAATACTGTATCACAATTTAAAGGTTCTATGACATTCATTCTCACTTTTTTTATTTGTTATGTTTTTTGGGGGGTTTTATGACCTCAATTACACCCAAAAAATCTGAACTTTGAACATACAGTGGATTTTCTGTGGTCTGGGGTTTTCTGAATAATTAGGCTGAAAAGTAATCTGAGCTTGGCCCTTCGGCAGTGAAGTCACAGCCCATTAATCCCGCCCACTCTCCTCCTAGCCCCTCCCCTCCCCTATCCTTTCCTTTGGGGGGGGGGGGGGCGGAGCAGAGGCGATGATTGACAGGCAAAATCCCTCAACAGCGACACCCGCAGGCAAAGATTTGTTTTTTCATTGCAGTTGAAAAGGCTTTAGAAATGTGAGAGAAAAACACCTGCCATGGATCAATGGAGTGGAATTTTTTGTTAAAACTTTTTATACACGTTTGAAGGACCATGACAAAGACTTTTAATGTGTGGTAAAACTGAACGTCATGAAACCTTTAACATTTTAATTGAAAATACATGTCATTTGTCATATGAAAAAGCATATAGAGCTTATATTGCAAGTAAAGGTGAAGTAAGGTCATGGCTTGGTCGTATACGAGGCTCTAACAATTCCCCTTGTGTGTCCTAGGTGTAATAGGGCCCTAAGCCAATCACAAAGCCATGTATAATGAATGCAGGAAGGGTCCTTATAGTTTGTTGACACAGTTGGGCTGACTGGCTGCTGAGGATTCCTGTCAAGCTCCACTGACAGCAGCTCGGCATTCTTGGAGGACAGTACAAGACAGGATATTGGCTCATGTTACATCATTTTGGCATCAGCGAGCGAAGGAGTGGAATGAATTTGTGTAAAGCTAGTGTCATAGTATTGCAGGGGAAAAGTAAGAGTATCAATAAACGCTACAGTATAGTGGGAATCAGATTGTGATTATCATTTTTGTTCCAGATATGGCAATGGCAATTATACTTTCAAATGTTAACAATTATGCAGCAAAAGTCAAAAAGTCAAAAAGCCAAAACATATTTTTCTTTCTATCAATTACACACCCCATGAAGCCTTGAATTCAAGGAGACCTTTTTGTTTTTGATGCATTCCTGAGCCAATAATTTGATGACGGGTGTAAGGTGTATTTCCGGTAGGAGACTCAAAGAGTCTCCTTTGAGCTCCTACCGGAAACATTAGCATATTTCTGCCGGTAATCAAATTATTGGCTTAGGAATGTGACAAAAACAAAAAAAAATCCATGAATTCAAGGCTTCATGGGGTGCAGTAATTGATAGAAAATACGTATTTTTTTGGGTGAACTACTCCTTTAACCAATTAAGACCAGGAACACATCTGTGTGTCATTTTTATCCAAAATCTTGGATTATATATATTTTTTTAAGCGAACATTTGTAAAATATTTTGTTCCAGGAACCCCGATAAGCAAAGATTTGAGTTACAAATGTCTGCAAAAAAAAAAAATCTGCTATTTTTGAATAGCCAAATAAATCAAAAAATGACACAGATGCGTTTCCCGGTCTCAATGGGTTAAGAATACCTTGGGTACAAAACCTTCACACTATGCATTAGAAAAACAAAAAAGGGTCACAATTCAAGATCATGGATGGATATCCGGTGTATGTTTCAAGTCACCGCCGTGGATACAAATAACTCCTATACTCATGTCTCATAGTTTGACCTCTCAGTCACTTTCATCTTTTGCACGTATCCTGTGTCTTTTCCGCAGAGTGTATGTGCAGTAAGTGTGGGACGGCCTCATGCGATGACAGGACCGGAGTGTGTCACTGCAGGCCTGGCGTCACGGGACGACTGTGTGACCAGTGTGAGGTGAGACAAACTCAAGGATAGGTCATAATCTCTCACAATCATGTCACTCCATGGGCTTTGGCATTCTTTCCGTATAGATTCTCAGCAGAGGTTTTAAGTTTCAAATGTCAGCCGCTATTTCTTGAAATCAATGTTATGTGAAAGAATCAAATCATTATTAGGAGGTGTGGAGGGGAGTGGGTGGATGTCATTAGTATAGGGTTCGATTTGCTAGAGGTGAATTAATCCTTGTGATACCCTCCCGGCTCCACTAATACATTTTTAATGCCGGTGAGGATATGTTTTATCCCATGCTTCTGATCAGACTGAATTAAATACACGCATTTCCTTTTGGACTGTCTGATAGGTTAGATATTCATGTTTGATCATATCAAAATATAACAATTTAATTAAAAAGGTTTCTTAACGGCAAATATTAACAAAAAAAAAAACCTTAATTTGTCAAAATTGTTACAAAATTCTCAAATGTTTATTTGTTATTTAAAAAAAATCTAAAATAGCACATCTACAAGCTCAGAACGCATTGCAATGCGACACCTTGTGAGCTTGTAGATCGGCTTTCTTTTTGCTATTTGTCATACAACGAAGTACCGTATATACTGTAGGAATTAAGGGATTAAGAAAATGTACCCCCCCTCAGTTTATTTACAAATCAAACCCTGCTTTGAACTTGTCCACAGGGGGGGTGAGCCGCCAATAGCGTATCTCCAGTATCAAATATGCAACACTATCAGCAGCCTATCAGAGTGAGGAGTTAATTAGCTGTTATTTGCATCACAGCTCATAGCAGCCTGATGGTGAGGTGTCACATCATCGCCTGAATGGTGATTAATGAGACACACATTTTTGGGTGACAGAATGCTTCTGGACCGCCTCCAAAAACCGCTCAACCTTGACTGAAATTAAACAATTGTTTAATGAGATCTCATGGTGTGTGTGTGTGTGTGTGTGTGTGTGTGTGTGTGTGTGTGTGTGTGTTTTGTCGTGGTCATTTTGTGTAACCTATAGGAGGGCCACTCGGGTTTCTCCAGCTGCCAGGGCTGTAGGCGGTGTGAGTGCGGCCCCGCCTCTCTGAAGCCCACCTGCCACCCCCTCACACACAGCTGCCAGTGTCGCCCGGGCGCCGGGGGACGCTACTGCGAGCGCTGCCTCCCGGGACACTGGAACTACGGCCCCTCCGGCTGCCACAGTGAGTCACGTTTCTGCCAAAACATGTCACTGTAGTCACACAGTAGAATTATGGTGTTAACTCTGAGATTGTAAAAAAAACTGACCCGTAAGAGCTGCAAGGTTTCCTCATTCTGCTTTCCTTTAGCTCCTATAGCAACACCCCGAGAACATTTTTGGCCTTTAATTATCCAGGAATAAATGACAGAGCATGGATTTTTACATTTCTGTAGTTGTATTTATTCACACCTGGAAGGCTGCCTGATAAAACCTCAACCTTCTGTTGATACAGCATAGCCAGTGGCGTAGCGGTAGCAAGCGATGCACGGGGAACCCCATTTACCGCACCGGCTATCTTTTTTTCTATTGATTAGTCACCCCATGGTGACATGGATATATATTTTTTTTTTTTCGCATTCCTAAGCCAATAATTTGATGACCAGCGGACCGGTAGGCAGCGGTTCCGGTAGGAGACACACTCTCCTACTGGAACCGCTGCCGGTCATCAAATTATTGGCTTGGGAATGCGACAAAAACAAAAAAATATCCATGAATTCAAGTCTCCATGGGGTGACTAATCGATAGAAAAAAGGTCAGTTTGGGGGTGAACTATCCCTTTAAGTGGTTAAGAAAATGTACCCCCCCCCCCAAATCGAACCCTGCTAGTTATCAGCCTACATGGGAGTAGTGGTGAATTGGCATCACATGCTATACAGTAGATTGTATCTAGGGATCAAACATGTCAAAAGTGATGCTTTCCATCTCTGTTCCCAAGAAAAATGACGCCCACCTAGACCATCAGTCATAACACTTAGCACACAGATAACGTTTTCCCAGAGAGAGAGAAGGAAGGCTGTGGGCCTGCAGCCCCCATTCCCACACCCACACTATCACAGTAGTAGTTTATGATGTCAGGTTCAGGCATCTGCACAGAGCAGCTAACCCAGGGGCCACAAGAGCTCCCGGTGGACGAGGGGATGACATCACATCACACGCGTGCGCACACACACTCTCACACACACACACACACACACACACACACACACACACACACACACACACACACACACACACACACACACACACACACACACACACACACACACAAACATGCACTCAGAGCACGGCACAGCTGCCAAAACCAATGCAATCCCACACTGGGGATACACAAGACAGATGTCCGGGGCCTCACTGCCAAAACACCATCCCTGGGTCTTCATATAGCATGATCGTTTGCACTCAGCCCATGTCCAGCTGACAAAGTATTTGGGCTACGGTCCAGAACTTCCCATATGTCCGTCCGACCTTTGTAAGTTGAAGTGCGCTTGTGTGTGTGTGTGTGTGTGTGTGTGTGTGTGTGTGTGTGTGTGTGTGTGTGTGTGTGTGTGTGTGTGTGTGTGTGTGTGTGTGTGTGTGTGTGTGTGTGTGTGTGTGTGTGTGTGTGTGTGTGTGTGTGTGTGTGTGTGTGTGTGTGTGTGTGTGTGTTCCTACGTGCAGAGTGTGACTGCCCCACTGGCCATTGTGACATGCACACGGGGGAGTGTCTACCAGAGGCTGCGACAGTAAACCTCTGCAACATCAGTAAGTGGGTTTACTTATATAGCCACAGCAAGGACCTCGTTACCATGTTGTTGTATGACAGCAAAGTAACTAGTAACTAAAGTTTTCAAATAATTGTAGTGGAGTAAAAGTACAATATTTGCCTCTGAGATGTAGTGGAGTAGAAGTAAAAGTATTGGAAATTGGAAATACTCGAGTAAAGTTCAAATACCTCAAAATTTTACTTGAGTACATGTACCACTGCATGGTGGAAGGTGAAAACCTCAAAACAGTATCCGCGTCATCACTCCTTTCCCCCATGCTTTCAGGTTGTGATGAATGTATCTGGCACCTGATTGGAGACCTGCGTCTGTCCAATAAGACTCTGGACCAGCTGAGGGTCAGTGTGCTGAACGTCTCCACCGGGGCTGCTGCTAACGACAGGCTCAAGTACTACAACTACACCGCTCATAGGCTGGAGGTAATTACAATTCAAGTACTAGCACAGCATACTGTATATTATACAGTGGTTCTGAAATGTTTTCATGTCAGAATTATATGTGTATTTGGCCACGGACCCCCCCCCCCCCCATCTCAAGATATTTTGTTCCAGGGACCCCCAGAAGCAAAGATTTGAGTTATAAATGTTGGCTTTAAAATATATATATATATATTGAAAGATTTGCCCCCCTGGTACCCTGCCAGCCAGGACCCCTGAGGGTCCTCGGACCCCACTTTGAGAACCAATGCTGTATAATACAACGGCATACAATATTATACATTATAAAAGCATACAATAGCCAACTGGATTTTGTATATTTTCCCTGTCGATCACCAATTATCCATACAACATGCAATATTTACAGTGAATGTGATGATTGCACAAAAGTTGAATGTCTTGACTATATATATATACCTCTTGATACCTCTTCCTTACATCTTCCTGCACTTTTCCTTCTACTCTCACCGTTTCAAATTCGCCTTTGTATTATTTTCTGATTAATTCCTTTTGGCACAGAACCTGCTCTTGCTTTGCTCTCATATGCTGCTTTCACACGGGCAGATACAAAGACACAAAAATACACCGCATATTTGTCGCTCCGTCGCTTTGTATCCGTGTTGCTCAACACGGTCGTTGACGTCATCAAGCGACGCATCATTGGAGCCACAGTTGTTGTTTTGTATCTTTGTAGCTGGAAGTTGAACCCAGCTCAACTTGACTTTGTATCTTTGTATCTTTTATAGCAGCTACAAACGTGGGATGTTGCTTTGTCACCTTCATGCCGCTGGCTTCCATTGAAAATTAATGGTAGACTGTATCTTTGTATCTAGCCCGTGTGAACGCAGCAATTGCTCTGGTTGCCGGGCTGGGAGGAAGGAGCAGCAAGGCATCTTCTGTGATGAAGAGTTCAGCTGTGTTTTTATGATGAATTCATTGACATATCTCACTTCTTGCTTTGTGCCCAGAATCAGTCCGTGGGCTGGAGGAACAAGTCCTCTGTGATGCGGAGCCAGACTGGAGACCTGGAGCACGCTACGGAGGCCGTGGTGTCAGACATGAAACATCTGGTAGACATGGTCAGCAAAAAGCCCTTTGTCTTTCATCTGTTACTCACGTTACACGTTACACTTTGAAGGGCAGAGTCTCCATTGAGACTCTGCCGGTCATTGGCTTAGGAATGCGACAAAAACTAAAAAATCTCCATGAATTCAAGGCTTCATGGGGTGTGTAATTGATTGAAAAAAAGTCATTTTGAACTATCTCTTTAAGACAACCACATTTTATGGGCACGCTATTGTTTTTGAACATTGTTAGCATGTTAGCAGTGCTATAGTGAAAGTCAGCGGGATTTGAAACTCTTTCCCTCATACTGCTCTAATATTTACCATTACTACACAACTACTACTATCTTATGGAAGTAAATAGAGAGAAAGTTGCATTATCATTATCTGAACTCCAGTGAGAGTGAAGTCTATCCAAGTCGTGTTAAGACTTTTCTCTGCTGACATTAAGAGATTTTTTGAAATAATTTTAAATGACCTATAAGTTATTTTTTACAGGGTTAGTAGTGTATGCTTACCTTAATGGAATATATGCTACTTACACTAACCTAGAGTCATAATAAAGTAATTCAGTAATTTAACTCACCTTTCTAACATTTCTAAACAAACAACATGGGGGTGTTTGTTGGTTTGATGTCAGATTTTTTTGCTGCACATCGTATCGCGAACCGAAATCTGCAAGCTCACAATGTGTCGCATGGCGATATATGTTGTGAGCTTGTATATCTGCTATTTCCGGTGCGTGACACCGGTGCACAGCTATCTATTAATCAGGCTTGAAGTCATTGATTTGTGTGGGCTATATACTGTATGGTCATTGATTTGCGGTTGGTCTGCTGATGTTCCAGGAGGAGATAGTGAAGAGCCTGAGGGACACAGTGGTGGAGGAGACACTGCAGAGTCTCACCCTGGCTGACAAGCTCACCGCAAACCTCACCGCTCTCAACTACCTCATAGAAGGTACTAGAACGCAACACATGTACGCACATGTAACACTTATAGGCAACCCTTCACAGTATGTATAGTCATTGTAACCTATGAATAGCATTATAATAATATGTATGCATGCATGCATATGCATTGTACTACCTTGTTTTGTTCTTGTTTTATTATTGCTTTGTTTTTATGTACAACCCATTGTGATATTTTTGTGATATTGGACTATACGTTAATACACTGAAATAAGTCCACTATTAAGCATTGTCACTGAGTTTTTGCTTGATTTGAAGTTGTTTGCTGCCTGCTCATGTGCGGTATGTGTTTGTATCTGTGTCTCGGTCTGTGGTTTTGTATGTATGTGTGTGTGTGTGAGCAGATATGATCCATGAGTGGGAGCTGTACAGCATCCACCAGGAGGTGGACCCAGAGATGTTGCGTCGGAACACAGAGATGGCCCACGGAATGCTGACCTGGATGAGGAAACTGGACCTCTCCCCGCGAGGGCCCATCGCCACCACAGAGAGTGCTGAGGCCCATGAGCGTGAGGACACACAAAATATATTTATATAAACACACAAATGCACGCACACACGTACACACACACACTGTATAGCCCTGCATGAGGCCCAGAAGTGTAATTTCTCCATTGACTTTTAGGGATTCCCCTTTGGATGGGTACAGTAGAGACCCGGGTTTGAATCCAGGTGGTCCCATATACTGTATAAAATATGAGGACATTCCATTGCTGTGCATTTATTTCCACCACATATTTCCTCACATACAGTATGAAGCTCTCATATGGACCACTGATGTCTTCACAAACAGGTCGTGTTATGTTCAAATGCATGCACGCCGTTGCATCACGATTCTGGGGGAAACATTTGGCGAACATTCGACGAAAATAGCAGATCTACAAGCTCACAACTTGTCACCTTGTAGACCGGCTATATATTCGGGGAAGAAATGAGTTGGATAGGGAACAAAGGAGGGGAGTACAGCCCCCTGGGGGACCCTGGTCAACTGACGTATACAGTATAAACTATAGAATTTGAGTGGTTCAGTAACATGTGGTGTCCTTCCAGTGCTGACACGTATCGTTCAACTGGCGAAGAAGCTGAACGCCACGGACAAGCGGGTGTCCCCTGTGAAGGAGGGCCTGTCCAGCCACACCGCCAAACTGTCGGACGCTCAGACCCTCCTCCAGACAGCAGAGAGCCACGTGCAGGAGGCGGAGGACAGGAACAGAGCCAACCTCTTCAAATCCCAGAGAAATGAGGTGATTGTCCCATGACCCCTCCTCTACTTTCTTTCTTGGACCCCTCCCTCATTATATATACATGGGGTTTTTCAGTCCGTGGACCCCTTAGCTGAGAAAGAGATGAAGCAAGGACCCCCACCACATTTTTTCATAGATTTCATAGATAGCTTCATTGAATTGTTTGACACACATGATCTTTTCTATTAATATGTTGGATTCATGCTAATATGTATTTTCAGACCTTTTAAACACTCAATATTTAGTCAACTTGACCGTTGGCTCTGTACTTGATCTGGTCTTTTTCCCTCTACACTGACTCTCAGTAAATAGCCGATCTACAAGCATCACACAAAGATTTGGCGGAACCCCTGTCAGTGGCGTACCCACTGTAGAGGCAGGGCAGGCGGTCGCCTGCCCAACTAAGATCTCGCCTCCCCTAGAAAACCTGAATAATCCGAAAATGTGTCATGCGTGCTTAATGTCCTCAAAGTCACGCATTCAACAAGCTTTGAACTGAGCAGAGATAATGGCCAAAACATCTTGAAAACGCCAACTTTCGACGGTTTTCGATCGCCGATTTTCGATTGAGTTGAAATGTCTTTTTTTTTTGGGGGGGGGGGGGTTAATGGTGGGGGTGCCAAAAAAATGTCTCGCCTGCCCTAAATGTAATTCCTGGGGACGCCACTGACCCCTGTAGTAATGCTAACCGGACCCTTCAACAGCGGACCCCCTGTTGAAGACCTCTGAATCTGATATATAACAAGTGAAAAGTGCATGGAACCTGTAATGCGGGTGAATTTGCTAAATTCCGCAGTGGGGTGTGGAATTTGAAAAATAAGGGTTAGGGTCAAAGGTTGAAATGTTTTTACATACTCACTCTGTGTTTCTCATGGCATCATCATTCTCCTCTCTCTCTCTCTCTCTCTCTCTCTCTCTCTCTCTCTCTCTCTCTCTCTCTCTCTCTCTCTCTCTCTCTGACTCCCTCCTCTCTGCCCCCATACTATTATCACCACTCGCTCTATGTTTGTGTCAAGTTGGTTTCATTACTATACGGCTCAGAGAGAGAGATAAGCATCCTGTTCAAGTGTCCAGCAATGCTTTCACCCACCGTGGAGTGTGATAGTGTTGATTGCCTCCTTTTTTGGCGTTGAACGGTATGCCCTTATCTCCACTCATAATGCTCCAGTCAGGCTTGATTTGTGCCTGATCTCAGGGAGGCCAACCGGCTCCTCGAAAGATACAAAGTCTGACCCCGCTTGTATGTAGGTTATAGCGCGATTCAGGAAAAGTCTGGCAGGAAGATATGGGTTGTTGTTCCCAGAGCATACCAGAGCAAGTCTTATTACCCGCCGGGGGCACTTAGGTGCTGAGAACAGAAACACGGAGCCAGCTGTGGGAGGCTGTGGGGGTTCTTGGGAGGCCCGAACCAGCAAATAGTGCAACCGCACATTTTGTTCCCATGATGATAATATCCAGAGCAGCAAACACCCAGAAATATTATTACTGTACAAAGGAATCTGGTTTATCCCCCAAAACTTCAGGAATGCAGTGCGTGCGTGCGTGCGTGCGTGCGTGCGTGCGTGCGTGCGTGCGTGCGTGCGTGCGTGCGTGCGTGCGTGCGTGCATGCGTGCGTGCGTGTATTGAGGGAGAGTGCATTATTGTTGTCATTGTCAGCGGTGGAAAAGGTACTCAAATATTTTACTTGAGTAAAAGTATCAATACTGCAATGTAGAAATACTCTGTTACAAGTAAAAGTCCGGAATTCAAAATGTACTTGAGTAAAAGTACAACAGTCAAAATGTACTTAAAGTACCAAAAGTAGAAAGTACTCATTATGCAGAATGTCCCGTTTCACAAGTTGTCAAATGTATAAAGATCTTTTGAAAATAGCAGATCTACAAGCTCACAATGCTTGTAGATTGGCTATTTTCAAATGGCCAAAATGTATATAGTGCTGTTAATGTATGTTTTGTAATGTCAAAATCTTTACTTATATTAATAGCCACAGCAACGACCTCGTTACGATGTTGTTGTATGACAACAAAGTAACTATTAACTAACTAAGTTTTCAAATAATTGTAGTGGAGTAAAAGTATAATATTTGCCTCTGAGATGCAGTGGAGTAGAAGTAAAAGTACGGAAAATTGGAAATTCTCCAGTCAAGTAAAAATACTTCAAAATTGTTCTTAAGTACAGTACTTGGAGTAAATGTACTTAGTTACTTTCCACCACTGGGCATTATGCCTGCATAAGTGCATGTATATGCACATGTGTGCGTGTGTGTGTGTGTGCGCGCATGCACATGCGTGTGCATGTGTATTGTGTATGTTATCAGACAGGCAGATCTCCATGATCAGGGCCACTCTGTTGTAAATCAATGCAGTGAATAGGCCGCTGTCCAAACAGAGAGCCTCCCTTAATCTGTGTTCCTTCATTCCCTCTGCTGGGACCAGACAACCCCAGCTAACCAAGTACATTTACTCAAGTACTGTACTTGAGTACGGCTATTGAAGTATTTTTTTAGCTTGTAGATCTGCTATTTTCAAAAGATTTGTATGCATTTTATACATTTGAAAACGTGTCAAATGGAGACATTCTGCATAATGAGTACTTTCTACTTTTGGTACTTTAAGTACATTTGGATACCAATACTTTTGTACTTTTACTCAAGTAAATTTTGTATTCCGGACTTTTACTTAAGTAAATAATGTGAGTACTTTTTCCACCACGAAGTACAATACAGGACACTGCTGGGTTAGTACACACCAGAGTGTTAACCACTTTCAACCTGCTGTTCCTGTTTTGGGCAAGTCATTATAGACAGACACAACTGTTACTATCTATCTATTACTATTTGAAAACAGCGAATGGCTGATCTGTAGATCAGGCATTTTCACAGTGCGATACCATTGTACAAAAAAGTATAAAATAGGACATACATGGGCAACTGGCGGCCCGCTTTAATTACTGCAGTCTATATTAGTAGCTTAATGACTAGTATTAAAATTCAATTGTCTTTTGTATGTCCAATGTATTTGTATTTAAGTTCATAAAGTTAACAAGTATAACTAAATACATTTGAAGATAAATAAAAATGTTACTTTTCAGGATTCCAATTTAAAAATAGCAAAGATAGCAGATCTACAAGCGCGTCGCACTGCGACGCGTTTTGAGCTTGTATATCGGCTATTTTTGCTTCTTTTGTGTGACATAATGTAGAATGGCCCGACAGTATATGCAATGTGGCCCTCTGGAGTGAGTGTGGAAATATAGTGGCCCTCTCCATCATCAAAGTTGCCCACCCCTGAAATAGGACAATGATCACTGTATAAGAGACATAATATGTAAGATGTAGATGGTAATGTAATCTAATTAAATCAACATGAGTTCCACAGCCATACAGTACGACCTGCAAGTCAAGCAAATGAGGTTACTGTACATACAGACTTAGTACCTTGTTCCTGTGCTATGCTTCCAGTGGTGTGAAATCACAAGCAGAAGGGATTACCCACCATTTGAAGGCCATTTAAAAATGCTTCCTCTTTCCGTCCGTCCGAATGCCTTGAGGGAATTTTATGACATTTCGCACAAACTTCTACTTGGACTCAAGGATGGAACCAGGGGTAGTAGAAGTAGGTGGTCAAAGGTCAAGGTCGCTGTGACACTCACTAAACACGTCATCCATCAAATGACATTCAAAATCTTCATTCACTACTAATGCTATAATATAAATAACTTACTCATATTATGAGTCTGGACAGACACGGCAACTGGTTGGCTGAGGCATACAACCGCAATGACATATTTCTAGTTCATAATTCTTCCATGTCTTCTGTCTCTGCCTCCCCCAGGCTAAACTACACTTGGTAACAGAGGACCACGGCACTGTCGCTGAAACCTTGGAAATGGCCAAGGGCCTCGTCTCCGACACACTGAGGACAGTGGCTGAGGTGGACGCCATGGTGCAGGTGAGACTACATTACTTTGTCGTGCAATGGCAAAAAAAGAAAATGCTACTACAGTATTTGTGTTTTAACCAAATGAACCCTTTTTATCGCTATGGTTCAATGTGGTTAATGGTCACAGGGCATGTGAAGGGTTTACATTTCCCATCAGAAAGAATTAGATCATTCAAAGCCATTAAATGATATACAGTAGAGCAGTGGTTCTCAAACTTTTTCATGTCAAGGACCCCCAAAAAGATATGTATTTGGTCGCGGACCCCCATCTCAAAGTATTTTTTTCCAGGGACCCCCAGAAGCAAAGATTTGAGTTACAAATGTTCGCTTTAAAAATATATATATTCAAAAGGTTTGCACAAATTTTCATGATTTAAAAAAAATAGCTGATCTACAAGCTCATAGCGCGGCACTCTGTGCTGCGCTATGAGCTTGTAGATCTGCTATTTTTGAATAGCCAAAGTATAAAAAGTTAAAGTGGTTAAAGTTATTGTGATGCTATATTAACACATTTTGCTGGGGACCCCCTGGAACCGCCCCAAGGACCCCTGGGGGGTCCCCGGACCCCACTTTGAGAACCAATACAGTAGAGTGTACAAATGTAAATAAATAGACCTGTAACACTGAGGACTTGACTGTGCATGTACTTCCGTATCAACACAAATATGCTTTTAAAAATTGTTTCCTGAGTTTCTCTGCTCAGACAGGTAAAACTCTCTGGCTTTTGTGGGGCTGTTCCGGACTGTCTGACAAATGACAAAATGACTGGTGGCACATGATGGCTTAATGTGCTTGGGTCACACAGGTTGACGTTTTGTCTCCGGAGGCTTGAAAAAGTTATAAGAGTCCCTCCCTCTATCTTGACGTTTGGGCTTTTATTTATGGCTCGGTGCATGAGGCCGTGTGCAGCCAGCGTAATCTAATGGACTGTGATATGGATCGCAATATCCTAGCACTCGCATTGAATTTATTCATGAAATGCGATGCAGAGATTGAGCCGGTGTCAAATTCTGAAGAAGGCCAATTTAATTTGGGAGCAATTTGTGGATTAAGGGGCGGTCGAATAAAGCAGCGTTCTCCAATGGCTCCACCTTTTTAGTCAAGTGGCTCTCTATCGAGTTAGTCTGCAGGGAAATACAATCAACCTGAGGTAACGTTGTTAGCGCTCGCGTGCGTGCGTGCGTGCGTGCGTGCATGCGTGCGTGAGTGAGTGTGTGCGCGTTAGTGTTTTGTGCGTCTGCCTGTGTGTGTTTATGCACATCTTGTACCTATATCTTTCCCAGGAAACAAATACAGTAAATATGGTTATTGTACATAAAGCTTGAGTATCATAAAGCAGTGGATCTCAAAGTGGGGCCCGGGTACCCCCAGGGGTCCTTGAGGGGGGTCCAGGGGGTCCCCATCAAAATTGGTTAATATAGAATAAAAATATTATAATTTAACCTTTTTAAACCTTTTCAATCAAGTTCACAACGTGTCGCATTGCAACACGCTTTGTGCTTGTAGATCAGCTTTTTTTTTTTTTTCTTAATAAAATTAACAAATACACAATCGAATATGTTCAGATGGGGCTCCGTGGCCAAATACATTAATTTAGCGGTCCTTGACATGAAAACGTTTGCCCTTGTGTTTGTGTGTGTGCACTTGGTTGTGTGTCTGTGCCTGTATACGCTCACACACACACATGAATCTGTGCAGAATGTGTCGGGGTACCACGCTGCGATCGATGGCGCCGAAGGGCAGCTGAAGAAGAAGACGGAGCGTCTGTCCATGGCAGACAGAGACCTGGTCCAGAGCGCTGACGACCACGCTGATGACCTGGAGAGACAGGCCGATGAGCTAGAGGAGTAAGAGAGAGAGCCAGTACTAATCACCACACATGAATTAACTATGAGTTAAGGGCATTAAGCTGACACTCTTACTCAAGAGGGATTTGCAATTCATGCAACGCAAGAAAAAGAAACATCTGTATTCGTAAATCCCATTCCCATATCATTACAAGTAAGCAGTGGTGTAAAGTAACTAAGTACATTTACTCAAGTACTGTACTTAATTACAATGAGGAATTTTGACTTTACTGGAGTATTTCCCATTTTCAATACTTTTACTTCTACTCCACTACATCTCAGAGGCAAATATTGTACTTTTACTCCACTACAATTAATTGAAAACTTTAGTTACTTTTCAGATATAAATGATGATATTATGAAACCAATTTAGCGCTGTTTTATACCTAGGCTATTTGAAAATAGCCGATCTACAAGCTCACAACGCGTCGCATCGCGACGCGTTGTGAGCTTGTAGATCTGCTATTTTCAAACATTTTTGTACTTTTACTTTTGGTACCTTAAGTACATTTTGATACTTTTTTACTTTTACTCGAGTACATTTTAAATTCTGGACTTTTACTTGTAACAGCGTACTTCTATATTGCATTATTGGTACTTTTACCTAAGTAAAGAATTTGAGTACTTTTTCCACCACTGCAAGTAAGCTTACTAAATATTACATGGAAGGGACAGAGGGAAAGCTAGTGGAAAGGACAGAGCAATTCAGCCAAGATGGCTACCACAGAATAAAAATGTTCAGCTTCACAATGTGGCTGTGTAACTGATTCAAACCTATTTCTAAAACAGCTTCTGCAGTATGTTCCTATGACATTGGCTTAATGCACTAATAATTTATCATATGACAGTGGCTATCATACATTGTATGTATGTGAACATTGTATGTGAACTGGAATGTTCGTCTGTTTTATGTTCCGTATATAAATATTCCTGGAGCTGCTGTATATCGTCATGTCTGTTGTGCCCCCAGGGATTTGAAGCGCAGCGACGCCAATGGGTTCGTCCAGAGGGCCATAAGTGCCGCCAACGTCTACAACAACATTGTGAAATACATCGACGACGCCAACATCACTTCACTGACCACCCTGGATGCGTCCCAAAGAGCTGCGGATGTACGTTCAATTACATGAATAAACATGCATCCAGTCAATACTACTGTATACAGTATGTACGTAAACTAGAACTGTATACACTATATAGTGTCTCTTCACGTGGGAAGCGCCTTTCAGAAAACTTTACCGTATAAAAGTGTTAATCTAACTCTCAGATTTAAATGAGACTATTTTACTTTCTACTGACGGAGAATTAGATTGATTGATACTGGATTTTAATCAATCAAAATGTTTATTTTGTGCCTTTTACATAACTGTTTTTGTTTGATTCCTTCTGTGTTGTATCTATAGGCTACTGCAGGGATCAAGACGCAGCTTGGATTCCTGCTGACGCTGAGCGACAATTCTTTTAAGGAGTCTGTCACGCTACGCTCCGAACAACTTGGTACTCAGCATTTCACTCGTTCGATTTTTGTAATTAAATTGATAAATCGTGATATTATCAAACATAAATATCAAACATACTGCTGTATGACAGTCTAAATTTCCCAAAAGTAAATGCGTGTATTTAATTCAGTGTGGCCAGAAGCAGGGTTGAAACATATAACCACCCATGATAAAAATGAATGACCAGAAGAGGCATATCAAAATTAAAGCCTTGGATTCCCCCCATCCCTCCAGCTAAATGGAACCCTTATGATTTCCATTCATGGTGTATCTGGTTTCCATTGACAGAGGTAGAACGTGAAGTGGCCGACAAGCTGAAGTATATCGAGGAGACCCAGGAGACCATGGATCAAAACAGCAGGAAACTCGCAGAGGTTGTCCAGGACATCAGTGGCATTCAGGCGGGTAAGATAACTCACAGTATTTTACTCCTGGTTTATTGTACAAATGAGAAGTATCCTATGGGAAAAGGTAGTATAGTGAGATGATAGTGGAAAAATCTAGAGAGAAAGAAAGAAAGAAAGAAACCTAATTCAAAGACCATCATTCATTCCTCTTCGTGACTTTGCAGACAGAACGTCAAAGCGGCTGGAGGACACGGAGGGGATCGCAGGGAGAACGCTGAACCGCTCTGTGGAGGTTCTCCAAACGATCACTCCCATCAGCACCAAGGTGGAGGAGTGGGCCAACAACATGAAGAACAACGAGTACTCCACGTCGGCGTATGAAAGTGCCGTCATCTCTGCTGGGGAAGCAGGTAAACTGAACCTCATACAAAGGCCTTAGGATAATTTCAAGTTCTGTGCTGTGTCTTAATGGGTTAAGCTATGAGCAAAAGACGGTGGCTATTAATTTGGGGTTTGGGGTTTGAGCCATGTTTGGCATTCGAGTCTGCCAGTCCTAACAAAGGAGTTAATAGATACTGCCTGAGAGGTTCTGCACAGGGAAAAATATGTCCCCTCTGCATCCTTCTCACAGTCTTGTAAAGCATCACTTTAAGTGGAGTTTCCTATCTGTTAACGTGGTTCACAGTGGATAAACTGAACACAATGATGCCTGAACTGCTGGACAAGCTGAAGGTGGTGGAGGAGAAGAAACCAGTCAACAATGTGACCACCAACATCATGAGGATAAGGGAGCTCATAGCGCAGGCTAGGAGCGTAGCCAAGAAGGTCAGTATCGTCTACTTTCACCTGGAATGGAGCAGTTGAACAGTGGGGATTTGTTCATTAGGGCGAAAGAGAGATACATGATTCCACCACAGTGTTGCACAGTGGTGGAAAAAGTACTCGCATTAAAAACTCGTAAAAGTCTGGAATTCAAAACTTACTTGAGTAAAAGTACAAAAGAATTGGCATCAAAATCTACTTAAAGTACCAAAAGTAGAAAGTACTCATTACGCATGTACAATTTCACAAGTTTTCAAATGTATAAAAATCTATTGAAAATAACAGCAAAGCTGTGTCTGTTTTTGCATAGCCACACAACCTGCTGAAAGTCTATTGTCCAATCAGCACCACACTTTGTATACACACTGTTAGTAGGCCACAGAAGTAGCTCCACACATTTTTTAACAAGGTATAAAAGACTATTATTCTTTTATATCTTTTGAAATATGTAACTTTCATCATTTCATAATGGATGTCAAAGTGACTCTGTTTGCACTGAAACCTTGCCCAAATTTGGAGTCATGCAGTGCATGCGTCATAGAGGATTGATGTCACAGGCTGGTCCACGTTGGAGCCAAGTCCAAGATCCATACTGGAGTATGTGGATCCTGAGATCCACATCATTTCCTAGTTGTGATTTCTTTGTGGCGTTCATGTCATCATAATGTCACCCTGCAGGTGCAAGTGTCCATGAAGTTCAATGGTCACTCCTCGGTGGAGGTGCATCCTCATGCCAACCTGGAGGAACTGAAGACGGTGACGTCCATCAGCTTGTTCATCAGAGTGGACCCTGATTTCATCGAGGACCGCTTCATCTTCTACCTGGGAGACAGAAATGTGAGATATTGTGTCTTTTTTTTAAGGAATACTAACTGTTGGGGAAAACATGTTGTCATTTGAAAGCATAGATACAGTACACAGCAAGCTGTGTTCCAGTAACCAGAAGCTATTCATTTACAGCCTGTTCACAGCAGTGACAACAAAATATATTATGTCCAAACTAGACATTTACATTTAGGCTGAACTAGAGATGCATGTGACGGGTGTCAATGTGCAGAGGACCAGCATAATTAGAGGAAGGGTCAATCCCGGGTGGTCCAAGCGAGAATCTCCCGTTGTTATTTTTTTGGTACCCTATTCCTAAATCCTTGTACGTTACTAGTTGTTTACTTTGCAAACTTGGAACCAGAGGACAAGGGCAAAGATAAAAACGGCAAAGAACAGAACAGGAGATGAATAGTTTGTTATGATCATCTGAGTAAGAGGAGAACAAAACAAAAAAACCTTTGAAAGCACACTGTTGCCTTTTTCAAGGGGTCTCCAAGAGACGCCTGTAACAATAGTGTGTGTGCGTGTGCGTGCGTGTGCGTGCGTGCGTGTGTGTGTGTGTGTGTGTGTGTGTGTGTGTGTGTTTGTATTACTATACTTGTGAGGACCAAACGTTCTCACAAGTACGGTAGAATTTGAGAAATAGACATTGTGAGGACCATTTTCCTGGTCCTCGCGAGAAAAATTGTTGTTTTATGGTTGAAATAATGTTTAGAGATACGTTTGCAATTAGAAAAAGGTTCAGGATTAGGATTAGAAATTTAGAGGTTAGGTTTAGGGGTCGGGTTGTCGATTTTTCCTATTCTATACTTAGTTGTGCGGCGATGGCACACGCCGTAAAATAGCCGATCTACAAGCTCACAACGTGTCGCAGCGCGACACGTTGTGAGCTTGTAGATCTGCTATTTTTCGGCTTCAGACTTGCTGTTAAAAATGCCCCAAGAAAAATCATAAATCAATTATAAAGTCGGCTTCCTAAAATGTTGACGTCCTCACAAGTATAGTGATACAAAAGTGTGTGTGTGTGTGTGTGTGCCCGCGCACACACACAACATCAAAGATCGGGAGCATTTGCATAAATACCATTAGATCGCCACCCACCAGGGCACAGAGAGAGAGAGAGAAGGGCTTCACACTAACGGGCCTCTCTGTTCTGTTTATAACGCCTTGATTTATACATGGCCGTGCGTCGGTGTCGCATATCGGAAATGGCAGATCTACACGTGCACATATGCGTTGCCGCACAGCGCTTTGTGAGCTGGTAGATCTGCTATTTCCATGCGCAACCAAGTATAACTCAGGCTTGATGGTACTACTTCACCATGGTGATCTCACAGCCACTGTCATGTATGCAGCAGCTCTTGTTCACAGCTACTGAGCCCTTAGTAATCACTCCCAGCATGACCGCTCCATGCAGTCACACATGACGGATGTGTGTGTTTTTAAATAGGCATAAAAATATGATGTCAATGTCCTGCAGAAATATCATTATACTGTATTTATGTTGTGTGTAATTGATAGTGTCTCTTAATTAGGGTTGGGACATATTTGATATAATTATATACAACACTGTGACCCAGATTAGATATCATATGGGATTAATTGGTAAATTTAAACAGAACGAGGTACAGTAAGACATTAAGGCTAAAAGGATAACACAAAAATAAATCCTGGAGACTTGTTTCCATTGTGGTCCTATGTATTCAATTCATCGACATAGCATAAAAGTATGAGAAATAGAGAAAAACATACTCAAGAAAATAATTCAAACGTTCAATTTGAGTGCTGTAGTGCTGTAAGGGCACTGAATATATTGCTGTGGTATGATTATGCAGATATATAGTTAAATACATTTATATATCGTCTCTGTCGGGTGGAAACGTCATATGTCCAAAACTTACTTTTCAGGATTCAAATTAAAGAATGGCAAAAAAGTAGCAGATCTACAAGCTCAAAACACGTTGCTTCGCACTGTGTTTCGAGCTTGTGGATCTGTTACTTTTGATACTTTTGTGTGACCAGGGCCGGCCGCTGCTATAAGCAATGTAAGCGGTCGCTTAGGGCCACAACCACTAGGGGGCCACATTATTGTCTCCGCCAGGCCAAAAGGTCCGTCCGTCCGTCCGTGTGTCCGTCCGTGTGTCCGTCCGTGTGTCCGTCCGTGTGTCCTGTCTGTGTGTTAGCAGCTAATCTCTGGCACCGTTGGCCCGGTCGCTCCGAAACTGTGCACACACACTCCCTGGATGCCAATTCAGAACCTCTGCCCCAATTTTTTCACATGGGCCTGTTATAGCGCCACCAGGAGGCCGATTTGTGCAAAACCCTTTTTTTTAACATTACTCCTACAGATTTTATCCAAACGTCATGCAAATCGGTACACAGTATCTCTATAGTCATGTGATCAACACAAATCTGTCCGATTTCCCATATTCCATCCTCATTGCCTATGGTTGGCTTCCAAAGTTTGCAGGATTGGTCCGTTTTGAACAAACAGCCTCAAACTATGCACGCAGCTTGTTTTATTTTTACTTTCATATTGTAATTATGTCATGTATCTCCTATCCAACAACTAGCGTTATTATTTTAGTATGCAAAAATTACAATGATTTTATAATGGGGGTGTTTGGGGGGGCCCCCCCCAAAAATCTTGCTTAGGGCCACGAAAATCCTAGGGCCGGCCCTGTGTGTGACGCTGTAGTGTGATCAAGTAGGGGCGTTACTTTACGAAAAAACACAAGAAAGTTAGAATATGGAGATTAGAGGTTTTCTGCCCGACAACAACCACAATGTTCTACATACTAGTGTTATTACCACATATATGTGCTGTGTCTTCCTACAGGGCAGGAAGGACTACATGGGCCTGGCCATCAAGAACGACAACCTGGTGTTCATGTACAACCTGGGCAGTGAAGACGTGGAGATCCCGCTGAGTTCAAAGCCTGTCAGCCAGTGGCCTCAAGTCTTCAACTACATCAAAGTAGAGAGGTACTAGACACCAGAGTTGATTTTGACAGCGAATTTTGATTTTGTTTTAGTCATAGTCTTTTAAATAAAATTCCATTTAGTTTTAGTCATATTTTAGTCATCTGAAAGGTTTTAGTTTTTGTCTAGTTTTAGTCGACTAAATATCATAAGATTATAGTCGACTAAATCTACAGTTGATTTAGTCGACTAAAATGTATGTTGGCGGTGCCTTGATGGCGTCATGATGGCTGATTTTACACTTGGTTGCATGCTGAAAATAGCCGATCTACAAGCTCAAAACGCGTTGTAAACTTGTGGATCTGCTATTTTCAGAGCGCATGCACACAAGCGCAACCAAACATAAAATGACTTGTCTTTTAGTTCTACTGGATCTCTTCTCCACTCGTCCCTCCCTAACATTTTAGTCTAGTTTTTATTTGTTGACGAAATTGTCAGTATATTTAGTCTTAGTTTCAGTCATCGTAGCTTAGTTTTCATTTAGTTTTTGTCAGTGAAAAAACACGACGACGAACATTTTTCCTCACAGTTTTAGTCCACAAAATCAACACTGCTACACTCAAGTTACTTAGAGAACCAAAGTCATGGCTGTAACGCAAAGTGTTGTTGCAGCCCGTTGCAGCGATCATGATGTCGTGTGTTTTGTTTCTTCATGCTCCTTTGTGTTCCCCGGTTGCCAGGTTGGGCAGACATGGAAAGGTCTTCCTCACCGTGCCCAGTGCGCAGTCCACAGACGAGCAGAAGTTCATCCAGAAAGGGGAAGCTCCGGGCACGGACGCACTGTTTGACATCGACCCCAAAGATCTGGTCTTCTTTGTGGGTGGCGTTCCGGATGATGTCAAGGTATATACCGCTACTGAGTTTAGTGTCAAAAATGCTCTTGAAGATTGTCTTTTAATCATGTCAACCGATTTAAAGGAGTGGTTCACCAAAAATATTACTTATTTTCTATCAATTACACACCCCATGAAGTCTTGAATTCCTTTGAGATTTTTTTAGTTTTTGTCACATTCCTAAGCCAATAATTTGATGATGATTTGAGGAGACTCAAATGCAGGTCAATTGAGTCTCCTACCGGAGACTCTGCCGGTCATCAACTTATTGGCTTAGAAATGCGACAAAAACGAAATCGCCATGAATTCAAGGCTTCATATGGGGTGTGTAATTGACAGAAAATAAGTCATTTTTGGGTGAACTACTCCTTTAAGATTGAGTCAAGTTTGTCGGTCATGTTGCTGCAGTGACCTGTGTGTTTAGTTGATATTTCTGCAAATTGTGTTCTGCACAATCAACTGATCCGTAACCACTTAAACCCTATATACTTCATTGACCGGGGTCCCCCAGGGGTCTATACTTGGTCCTTTTTCCCCTATACACCAAATCTCTTTGGTAATAACGGCAGATACACAAGCTCACGACACGCTCCGTTGCGGCGCGTTGTGAGCTTGTACAGTACATCTGGTATTTTTGCTAACTGTTTGCCTATACCTATAATAGGGATGCTAGGGTTCATGTGGTTAAATTAAAATGCTGATTATGTATTCCTTTCAGCTGCCGCCTCCTCTCAGTCTCGCTCCTTTCGTGGGGTGCATCGAGATGGCCTCCATCAACAACGACGTCATCAGCCTGTATAACTTCAAAGAGACCCACAAGGTTGACGTGGTCACATCACCACCGTGTCCCAGGTATCCCTACTGTGGCTGTTCTAGCATTCTTTAAGTTCAGAGGTTCACGTTTATTTTCTATCTAATTGTACTGTATGTTGTTTTAGTTGGGGAAAGGATAACCCTACTGTAGTTTTGTTTTTATTAGGATTCTTTTTACTATGAATAATACAGTATATGCCACATAATATATTGTTGGGCGGAAACCTTGGATGTCCAAAAAACGTTATTTTTTTAGTACTTTTTAAAAGAAATTGTGTTGCTATGCAATGCATTGTGAGCTTGTAGATCTGCTATTTTCACTACTTTTGTGCAACACTCTTGTATGATGAAATAGGGCATTAATTTACGAAAAACATAAAAAGTCAAAAGCATGGATATATAATGTCCCCCCCTCCCCCCCGACAGTAACGATAACACTGTAGAGTTTGAGGAATGCTCAAATTTAACTGAATAACCTGTTGTTTTTCATTTTGCTCTCAGATACAAGTTGGCTTTCTCTCAGAGTCGTATCGTCAGCTACCTGTTTGATGGAACAGGCTATGCACTCATTAATAACATTGAGAGGAGGGGCAAGTTTGGCGTCGTGACCAGATTTGACATTGCTGTACGAACGGTAGCAAACAACGGCGTGCTACTGCTCATGGTCAATGGGGTACGTTTAAACACAGAGGTTATTAACCTATTAAGACCTGAGGCCGATTCTCCAAAATGTCGTCTAAATCAGTTTTTTTTTAAAACCTATGTTTCTATATCAGTGGTTCTTAAACTTTTTCATGTCAAGGACCCCCAAACCCCCCGATATGCATTTGGCCACGGACCCCCATCTCAAAATATTTTGTTCCAGGGACCACCCAGAAGCAAAGATTTGAGTTACACATTTTTGCTTTAAAAATATATATTCAAAGATTTGCAAAAAAATACACGATTTTTCAAAAATAGCAGATCTACAAGCTCATAGGGCAGCACTCGGTGCCGCGCTATGAGCTTGTATATCTGCTATTCTTGAATAGCCAAAGAAATCTAAAATGACAGAGATGCGTTCCTGGTCTTAATGGGTTAATCCCAAATTTACATTTTTGTTGTTCCGAAACTATGTCAAACCTGTTTCAAAACTTTTTAGAAACTATGAACGCACATGTTTTTTTGCATTTGTACTTACTATAAATGTTTGACGATGTAACATGTACGTATCTCTATTGTTTATTTAGACTCGATTGAAGGAATAGAGCTAACAATATATTTTTTTAACCTTTTCTTTCTCAGGATAAATTCTTCCTATTGGAATTAAAGAACGGCTACCTGCGCCTCATGTACGACTTTGGCTTCAGCAACGGGCCGAATCTCATGGAGAACAACATACCCAAACTGAAGATTAACGACGCACGTTACCATGAGGTACAGTATGGCGCCCTCTCCTCACCACAAGCCAGTGGTGTAAAGTAACTAAGTACATTTACTCAAGTACTGTACTTAAGTACAATTTTTAGGTATTTTTACTTTACTGGAGTGTTTCCGGTTTTCAGTACTTTTACTTCTGCTCCACTACATCTCAGAGGAAAATATTGTACTTTTACTCCACTAGAATTTTTTGAAAGCTTTAGTTACTAGTTACTTTGTAGATTTTGATTATTATTACAAAACATACATTAACCATTTCAGTCCTATATACATTTCGTCCATTTGAAAATAGCAGATCTACAAGCTCACAATGTGTCGCGATGCGACGCATTGTGAGCTTGCAGATCTACTATTTTCAAAAGATGTTATACATTTGAAAATGTGTGAAATGGGACATTCTGCACAACGAGTACTTTTACTTTTGGTACTTTATGTACATTTTGATGCCAATACTTTTGTACTTTTACTACTAGTAGTAAATGTTTTATTCCGGACTTTTACTTGTACATTTGAGTACTTTTTCCACCACTGCCACAAGCCAGAAGCAAACAATCACAAAAGAGAGTAAGAAACAATACTGTTATAACAATCTGCACTGGTGCCATTTAATTTCCACAGGTGTCAGTGATCTACCATCAGTCAAAGAAGGTGATCCTGCTGGTGGACAAGAGTCACGTTAAGTCCATGGAGAATCCAAAGACCACGCTGCCTTTCTCAGACCTTTACATCGGAGGAGCACCTTCACAGATCCTCCTTTCCAGGTGAGCTGCCGTTTCACCAAAGCAATGTGTACCAGAAAAATTACTACTATTACTATTGATACATTTATTCAAATGTATTCAATCAAGTGTTGCACCCCGAATGCCAACGCTCTAAGAACTGAAGGTCCGGTAAGTGGCTTTGGTTGAGAGTCCACTTCAGGATATACTGACATGTTATTTTCACCTCCACAGGCCTGAGCTGTCCTCTGTGGTGGGCCTGAAAGGCTGCGTCAAAGGCTTCCAGTTCCAGAAGAAAGACTTTAACCTTCTGGAGGAGCCCGGCACCATTGGTATCAGCAACGGATGCCCCGAGGAGTCCTTTGTAAGTACAGCGTCACTTACCACATACTGGTTATGATGGTGCACCTTGCGTATCGTTGCTGTCTGGCAGAAACCTTGTATCTCCATGTTAATATTTCAACTTTTTATGTCTACAAGCTCACTGTAGATCGGCTATTTTCACTATTTTATTTCATTTTTCAAAATAAAAATTGTACCGTCTTAGACATACAAGTTTTCCACCCGACAGCAACGATATTTATCTAGGATTTTTTCCAAGTAAAGTGTGGAGAGTAGCACACACAGACACAGACACACACACACACACACACGCACACACACGTGCTAAACCCAGTACCTCTCATCTTCAAGTGAGAAAAAATGATTGGATGTCGGTGCTTCAGCAGCTGGTACCTGCTAGCCAATCAATAATCCCCATTGTGGGCTCACTGAAGCGTTAAGCTGTCAGGTGTGTCGGCGGTGTGATGTGACGATGAGAGAGAGTGAGATGTGTGTTTTGATCGCCAACAGATGTCCCGTAAAGCCTACTTCACTGGAGAGGGCTATCTGGGCTCAACGGCCAAGATCTCACCCTTCGATTCCTTTGAGGGCGGACTCAACTTCAGAACGCTGCAACCGTCTGGACAGCTGTTCTACCACAGAGAGGGGGTAAACACATCTCTGTGCCTTATACGCATTGTCAAAAGTTGAACAAAATAACCACGGTTAACCAGTTCTTTAAAAAAAATTATCAATAAGTCGAATTGTATGAGAGACCACCGAACCTATATATCTCATGCTAATGACAGACCTTAAATACTGGATATTGGATATTTGGATGTCATTTGCAATATGATTGAATATCATAGACAAGATTCTCAGAGCATGTTAATTGGGTTCTAATTGGGTTCCTATTTATCGGTATCAGAATGAAAAGTATTTTTTCCAAATTGTAAAGAAAAAATACCATGACATTTATTTAGCATAATATTTTTATGCAATACAGTCATGTAATCTCACCTGTATGAACGTCCCATTGCAGACTGATGAGTTCAGCATTTCCCTGGAGAACGGAGCCGTGGTGCTGAACACCAAAGGGACCAAAGTCAAATCCACCAAGAGGCAGTACGGCGATGGAAGGACTCACTTCATAGTGGCATCAGTGAACGACCAGAAGTAAAGCTCCTTCTGATGGACAAAACCCTCAACCCCTCGTACTTTAAAACACTGGTTCTCAAAATGAAGTCCGCGGAACCCCCAGGGGTCCTTGAGGGGGTTCCAGGGGGGGTCCCTAGCTAAATGAGGAACAGTTTAAACGCTTAATAAGCCCTATTTTATCTTTCGGCTATTTGAAAATAGCCGATCTACAAGCTCACAATGCATCTCAATGCTACACATTGTGTAGCTTGTAGATCGGTTATTTTCAAAAAATGTTCTCTCACCGGGGTCCCTGCCATAAGATCTTTTCAAATGGGGGTCAGCAGCGAAATAAGTATCAGTTTGGGGGTCCTTGACATGAAAATGTTTGAGAATCACTGCTTTAAAATTTGAGATTCTGTATTTAAACATGTATAATTTCAATAGATAGATAGATAGATAGATAGATCTAACCACTTTGAACAAGTGTCTGACTGAGTGCTGACCTGTCTATCCCAGGTATGAGCTGATAGTGGACGACAAAGACAAACAGGAGAAGAAACGTCCATCGTCTGCCCCACAGTCCTCATCAGGTGCCTCTGTGAAGACCTTCTACTTGGGAGGGGCTCCGAGCAGCACGGTCAAGAACTTCACCGGCTGCATCAGCTATGCCTACATCAACAGGTATACCCACAGAGTGCATATCGTTGCTGTCCGGCAGAAACCAGCTATAACTCCATTTTTACGCTTTTGCATTTTTTCCCCCCATAAATCAGGGCCATTGAACACCCTTTACGTCTGTGTGTTGGTAAAAAAAAGAAAATTGAACCAATGAAAAGCATTTAAAAGCGCTTCTGACAAAAGCAGGTAACTCCATTGGATCCTCAAACTTTCTGCTAAACCAGCTAACTCCACCGGAGTTAGCTGGTTTTGCTGAATCCAGGCTCCACCCCCTTTTGACCTCTAACCTCATTGTGAGCTTGGAGGTCCATTCAGCTGTTCTTATCAATGATGAACAAAACCTCCTAACTCCACATTTGTTTTAATTTCCTGAAAAACGAACATTTTGGAGTTAGCTGGTTTCTGCCGGACAGCAGAGATATATATATATATATATACATACAGTATCAATAATACTCAATACTCAATTTAGTCTCCTACTCAAGTAAAAGTATCAATACTGCAATAGAAATACCCTGTTACGTAAAAGTAACAAAGCAAAAGTCCTGTATTAAAAATGTACTATCAAAATATACTTAAAGTACCAAAAGTAAACATGAATTCAAGACTTCATGGGCTGTGTAATAGATTTTTTTTTTTTTTTTGGGGTGAACTACTCCTTGGCCTTATGTGATTGATCATCTAGGATAGATATATGTGAGATGGGGCATTTGTTATGGCCACCGTCCATGAAAATATATACAGAATATATCTTGGGGAAGAGTTTATTTACTAGACGGTGGAATTATGAAGCCATGTATGACATTGTGTCAGTGCATCTGTTTCATGTCTCTGAGAGAGAGAGAGAGAGAGAGAGAGAGAGAGAGAGAGAGAGAGAGAGAGAGAGAGAGAGAGAGAGAGAGAGAGAGACTCAAATAAATCTTGAACTTAAGAGTTATAGAACATGATGTTTGTTGCCATGGAAACACAGTTTCTTTGTTGTGTTGAGTCTGTCTATTTTCTGTCTTCCACACCCCCTCTCTCTACCGCTCTCTCTCTCTCTCTCTCTCCCTAACTCCCCCTTCCCTCTCTCTCTCTCTCCCTCCATCTCCCTCTCTCCCTCTCTCTCTCCCTCCCTCTCTCTCCCTCTCTCTCTCCCTCTCACTCTCTCCCTCCCTCTCCCTCTATGTCTCTCGTCCAGACAGGATAGGGACATTGAGCCTGAGGACTTCCAGCGCTACACAGAGAGCGTGGGAGCCTCTCTCCAGGACTGTCCTGTGGAGGGACCGCCCGCTGCCCTGATTCATTCCAGGGTCTCCGGACCCAAGCAGACCCAGTCCAGGAAGGTATGAATGAAGTATGGGTGCAACCAGTGGTGGAAAAAGTACTCAAATGTGTTACTTAAAGTGAAAGTATCAATACTGCAATGTAGAAGTACTCTGTTACAAGTAAAAGTCCGGAATTCAAAATGTACTTGAGTAAAAGTACAAAAGTATTGGTATCAAAATGTACTTAAAGTACCAAAAGTAAAATTACTAAAATGTTTGAAAATAGCAGATCTACAAGCTCAGTGAGCTTGTAGATCGGCTATTTTCAAATAGCCTAGGTATAAAATAGGGCTAAAGTGGTTAATGTATGTTTTATAATGTAATAATTTATATCTGCAAAGTAACTAGTAACTAAAGTTTTCCAAAAAAAATGTAGTGGAGTAAAAGTACAATATTTGCCTCAGAGATGTAGTGGAATAGAAGTAAAAGTATTGTAAATTGTAAATACTCCACTAAAGTAAAAAAAAATACCTCAACATTTGACTTAAGTACAGTACTTTAGTAAATGTACTTAGCTACTTCACACCACTGCATTTCAGTCATTCGTCCCAAATCACTAAATATCAAACCTACTATACATTAGAATGCTTTACTATCTGCTTCCTCACTATATAAGGTGGGCAGAGACAAGTTCAGCATCCCGCTCGGCCTCATGGGACTGAGGAGCGACGGCCAGGACCCGTCCGAGCCCGAGGCGACGCCCTGCTACTTGTCCCCGAGGCCCCGAGCCGCCCGCCTAGCCCACCGCTACGGCGGCGTGGGCCACAGCAGACAGGAGTACGCCGACCTCCCACAGTCTCTCTCTGAGAGGTGAGTGTGACTGTGAACGGGGACGAAGCGCAACTTTGGAATCACCTTAACCCATATAAGACCGGGAACGCATCTGTGTCATTTTTGTTTCTTCTTTGGGCTATTCAAAAATAGCAGATATACAAGTTCATAGCGCGGCGCGCTATGAACTTGTAGATCTGCTATTTGTTTAAAGAAATCGTGAAAATGTGTGCAAATCTTTGAATATATATTAAACCTAACATTTGGGTCCCTGGAACAAAACATTTGGAGATGGGGGTCCGCAGCCAAATACATATATAAATACATTAAAATGTTTTCTAAATCCTAACAGTATGTTGCTATATAAGTGGTGCTCCAACTTTTCCATGTCAAGGACCCCCAAAATGATATGTATTTGGCCACGGACGGCCCCATCTCAAAATATTTTGTTCCAGGGACCCCCTGAAGCAAAGATTTGAGTTGAAAATGTTCGCTTAGAAAAATACATGTATTCAAAGATTTGCACATATTTTCAAGATTTTCCAAAAAATAGCAGATTTACAAGCTCATAGTGCGGCACTCGGTGCCGCGCTATGAGCTTGTATATCTGCTATTTTTGAATAGCCAAAGTATAAAATAATGGTCAAAGTGGTTACACAGATGCGTCTTAATGGGCTAAAGGTCAAGTCTGTTTAAAAACTCACACATGTAAAATGCACCTCACCTCCCCTTCAAAGAGTTTTGTCGGTGCCTTTTGCGCACGGCTAAGTTAAATCCTCCTCCTCATCATTGTCCCCAGGTCCCACTTCTCCCTGTCTCTGAAGACCCAGTCGTCGTTCGGTCTCATCTTTTATGTATCAGACGAGCAGGAGGACAACTTCATGGCTGTGTTCCTGGCTCACGGGAAGCTGCTGTACACCTTCAACGTGGCTGATCAGAGAGTCAAGATCAAGAGCCACGAGAAATACAATGACGGAACGTGGCACAATGTAAGCCGTTTGACTTATCCTGTTTGAGCAAAAGGCACCTTGCACTAGATAGAAGTTACAGGGTTTGTAGATGTTTTTCCAAAGTCAAGATTGAGAGCATTTCTAACAACTTTGAAGGAATAGTTCACCTCCATAATAACTTTTCTCTATCGATTAGTCACCCTGTGGAGACTTGAATTCATGGATATATTTTAGTTTTTGTCGCATTCCTGAGCCAATAATTTGATAATTCGGTTGGAGACACAAAGACTCTCCTTTGTGTCTCCTACCGGAATCGCTGCCTACCGTTCCGCCGGTCATCAAATTATTGGCTTAGGAATGCATCAAAAACAAAAAAACTTCCATGAATTCAAGTCTCCATGGGGTGACTAATCGATTGATTTTTTTTGGGTGAACTATCCCTTTAAGGCAGGGGTCTTCAACAGGGGGTCCTCAGAGTTACTACAGGGGGTCCGCCAAATATTTGTGTGATAATATATATTTTTTTACCTTAACCACTTAACCCTAGCATCCTTTTTCTGAGGAGAACTTTAGCCAAAGATAGCAGATCTACAAGCTCACAACGCAGCGCGATTGAATTTTATTTTTGGCAAAGAGGTATAGGTGTAGAGGGAAAAAAGAGCAGACCACGAAAACAAAACAAGTTTAATCTGAAACAATTTTATACAATATGGGGGTACCTGCTTCATCTCTATCTCAGCTAAGGGGTCCTTAGGCTGAAAACGTTGAAGACCCCTGCTTTAAGGTTTAAGGACACCTTTAAAGGTATCATGACATTCATTTTCACTTTTTTTATTTTCAATGTTTTATTTGGGGTTTTATGACCTCAATTACACCCCAAAAAACTGAACTTAGAACATTCAGTGGATTTTCTGTGGTCTGGGGTTTTCTGAATAATTAGGCTGAAAAGTAATCTGAGCTTGGCCCTTCGACAGTGAGGTCACAGTCGATTAATCCCGCCCACTCTCCTCCTCGCCCCTCCCCTCCCCTATCCTTTCCTTTGGGGGGGGCGGAGCAGAGGCGATGATTGACAGGCAAAATCCCTCACCAGCGACACCCGCAGGCAAAGATTTATTTTTTCATTGCAGTTGAAAAGGCTTTAGAAATGTGAGAGAAAAACACCTGCCATGGATCACTGGAATGGAATTTTCACTTAAAACTTTTTGTACACTTTTGAAGGACCAGGACAAAGACTTTGAATGTGGTGTAAAAGTGAATGTCATTAAACCTTTAAGGACTACGTCACCGTTTCAACACAGTAAAATCATCAGTGTTACTTTAACTCAGAGGATGTAAATGTAACATTTGTATATTCTCTGAGTTACAAATGGATAAATGAACACAGGAGTGATTTCCCAATCACGTTCAATCCAAAAAATCACACTTTCAACACATTTCCGCATTCATACAGTGACAAACCTCATCTCTCCTCTCTCTCTGCTTCAGGTTATTTTCATCCGCGACGGAAACATGGGTCGATTAATAATTGATGGGCTCACAGTGCTGGAAGACAAAGCCCAGGGCAGCAACCTCTCCTGGCACGTCACCGGGCCGCTCTACGTAGGTGGCGTTCCCCCAGGGAGAGCCCAGAAGAACATTCAGGTATAGGCCTCACGTGCACGGGAACAGTGGGGACCGATGCTATACGGCAAAACTGGGCGGAATGCATGGGGCAATACTTTAACCTGGATCGCATCTGTGTGCTATTTTTGAAAAAACGTGAAAATTCGTGTCAGAATCTTGGATTATATATATTTTTTAAAGCGAACATTTGTAAAATATTTAGTTCCAGGAACCCCCAGAAGCAAAGATTTGAGTTACAAATGTCGGCCAAAAACAAATGAAAGAAATTCAAATATTTGCACAACTTTTCATGATTTAAAAAAAATAGCAGATCTACAAGCTCATAGCGCGGCACTCGGTGCCGCGCTATGAGCTTGTATATCTGCTATTTTTGAATAGCCAAATAAATCTAAAAATGACCCACAGATGCGTTCCCGGTCTTAAAGAGTTAAGGGCGGTGTAAGTGATATGTTTTTGTTTTAAAAAAAAAGATTTGTTGAAAGGTTAAAGCTCTATATTCCGACGGTAAACACTGATATAGAGTGTTTGTTCAGTAAAAGGTGTTTCTCCGTCTCTCCATCTCTTTAATAAACAGAAAGTAAACTTTTATTCTGGGATACCAATTATATCCAATCAGGAGAGAGAACCCTTCAAAGAGCATTCTATCTGCTTCAATTTTAGTGTCTGGTGCTCATGTTTTTGTTTCGTCACTTCATCAATTTCTGTATCCTGTATCCAGTTCTCTCCCTGGATTGGATAAAATTGCTTTACTGTGTGTACCTGTACCAAACTCTATAGCAAATGGTTGTTATTGGAATATAGCGCTATTTAACACTTATTTTACACCGCCTTTAACTGCAGCCAACAAAACCAACAGGGATGAATGGAAAAAACATTCACAGTGTAGCAAGAAACATTCAGAGACAGTAAAAATTCTTCTTTGAATTTACAACCCACTGGTCTTTTCTGGTGCATTATATATGGCCATACTGGGACGTACTACTAGCTCTGATCTAGCACAGACCACTGGGCTTTAGATGATGTTCCCACAAGAAAGCAGGCAAGCAGGAAACCACCCGCCCCGCAACACTTTGAACTCAGCAAGACGCCATTCTGTGTTATTAATGTATCTCTTCCTGCCGTTTTTCACCGTCGGTATTGTACACCGCGTATCCGTACCATGCCGTTAATGCATAATACACTTCCGCTGTGCTCTCTCTCTCTCTCTCTCTCTCTCTCTCTCTCTCTCTCTCCCCTGCAGAGAAACTCTGCCTATAGCTTCACCGGCTGTGTGAAGAACCTGCAGCTCGACGGCCAGTGGCTGTCCTCGGCGGCTCAGAGGTTCGGCGTCACGCCGTGCTTTGAAGGACTCTCTGAGCCGGGCACCTTCTTCTCCGAGGAAGGCGGATACGTCGTCCTGGGTAACCAACGTTTGACCTGACCTTTTTCTTCTGCTCCGTTAGATGCAGTACTTCTCAAGACGTTTGAATTTCAAGGACCTGGGAGTCCCTATAGACCCCACTTTGAGAAAAGAAACTCTATAACATGATACAGCAGGGAGCGAAATGTAAAAGTTGTAATCTAGTGTGCGACATGATTACAGTAGATTTGAATCCAGGATGTGACTGCCATTACAGCAAGTAGCCTACACTAATTCAAGAATCAAGAGAACCAATAGGGGCTTATGTGTCGCTCACTCATACAGGCACAAGCAGCGAAATGTTGGTGGGACATGTTCTGCAAAGGCTGTGCTATATACACAACAATAATAATACTGGAAGTAATAAAATAAAAAGGTAGATTCAAGTTAAAATAGTACAGTTAATTGTTTTCAAAACATGCAATCCTGTTTACTTCACCAGCTAAGTCCTGTTTTATACTTCATCGTATGACGGAGTCAAGCAGCTTAAAATAGAGATATTTTCACTCTGAGACCAGGCCTGTCCACATTTTGTGTATGAAAGAACTTGTGCGACGTGTGAGGCACTGACTTTGTGCAATTCTCTACCCACAGTCACTTGATTCATTCAATTCTCTACCCACAACACAACACGTATTCACTGTGGTGAGGCCCCCAACCATTGTTAAGATTCGTAACTTTGAACACATTATGTTTAGATTTCCTTTTCAAAAACTAAGCTGAGACTCACTCAGTTAGGACGGACCAATAGCCTATACCAGTAGTTTTCAAACTTTTTCATATCAAGGACCCCAAAATCATATGTATTTGGCTGCGGACCCCCATCTCAAAGGGACCTCCAGAAGCAAAGATTTGAGTACATTCTTTTTACTTTAAAATATATATATTCATAAGATTTGCAAAAATCCTCACGATTAAAAAAAAAAAATGCAGATCTACAAGCTCATAGCGCGGCACTCGGTGCCGCGCTATGAGTATATCTGCTATTTTTGAAGAGCCAAAGTACAAAATACGGTTAGAGTGGTTAAAATGATTGTGACGCTATATTAACAAATTTAGCTGGGGACCCCCCTGGCCCTGGTACCCCCCCAAGGACCCCTGAGACCCCACTTTGAGAACCAATGGCCTATGTACTGTAAGACACCCCCAGTGCAGCTGTGTGACTCTGTTGGCAGGGGAAGTAAGGGGCTGTAAGTGAGGGGTGCGAAAAAAGTTGAAGGCCTCAAGGTCTCTCTGTGAGCCTGTCAGGCTGCAGCTGTTGCGCCGAGCGATTTCACACCCAACACTGCCCGTCAGCTCAGGTTTTTACACGTGCACGTATAGTGCAGAGAAATATGGACCACTGAGAGAGAAGGAAATAAAAAGGTGAGGCCCAGACAAAGGGAAACGGACACACTCAGAAAAATGACTCCATCCTCACTCTGTTTCCTCCCATAGACGACACGTTCAACCTGGGCCAGAGATTCGAGCTGGTGGTGGAGGTGCGCCCCCGTGTGGCATCAGGCGTGCTACTGCACGTGTACACCGCTGAGCAGGAGTATCTCACCCTGTACATTCATCAAGGGACGGTACGTTTTTCTTGGTGGAAAGTAACTAAGTACATTTACTCAAGTACTGTACTCAAGTACACTTTTGAGGTATTTTTTTTACTTTACTGGAGTATTTCCAATTTTCTGTCTACTCCACTACATCTCAGAGGCAAATATTGTACTTTTACTTTTTACTTTAGTTAGTACTAGTTAATTTGCGGATATAAATTATTACATTATAAAACATACATTTACCACTTTAGCCCTATTTTATACCTAGGCTATTTTCAAACATTTTTGTACTTTTACTTTTGGTACTTTAAGTACATTTTGATGCCAATACTTTTGTACTTTTACTCAAGTGAAATTTGAATTCTAAGACTTTTACTTGTAACAGAGTATTTCTATATTGCAGTATCGGTACTTTTACTTAAAGAAAGTAAAGAATTTGAGTACCTTCTCCACCACTGATATACATATTGTTGCTGTTGGTCAGAAACCTTGTATGTCCATGTTTTTATATGTTTTTTTCAATTAATTCCCTGCTTCATCGTACAAAGAGTGTGGCACAAAAGTTGTGAAAATAGCAGATCTACAAGCACACAACGAGTGTTGTGAGCTTGTAGATGCAAACAAATTAGAACAAATTCATTGATACCGATGTTGACGATACACTGGCCTATATTTGTAGGTGGTGGTCCTGGTGAACAATGGAGTACGTGAGTTCTTCACGCATGTGTCTCCCAGACAGGGCCTGTGTGCTGGAGGATGGCACAGGATTACTGGTGAGAACCCACTGATCACTCTGAACACAACACTGCACAGCTCTTTAAAGAGAGAGAGCTTGTAGAGACGATGGAAATTTGATAGGCAGATATTGTACCATATCGCACTGTACTGTAACAATACTTATCCACTTAAAGGGATATTTCACCTTTTTTTTTTAATGCGTCATTTTATCATTTTACTCTGGCTTTTGGGACCCTGGACAGTTTTTAAGTTGCTTGATTCAGTATTTAGTTATTTGATATTCATTTTTATCCATAAGACCATTTTAAGATTTATTTGGCTATTCAAAAAATAGCAGATATACAAGCTCACGGCACGGCACCGAGTGCTATGAGCTTGTAGGTCTGCTATTTTTGGAGAAAACAAAACGTGAAAATGGGTACAAATCTTTGAATATATATATTTTTTTTTTAAAGCGAAAATTTGTAACTCAAATCTTTGGAACAAAATATTTTACAAATGTTGGCTTAAAAAATATATATATTCAAAGATTTGCACACATTTTCACGATTTTTCAAAAATAGCAGATCTACAAGCTCATAGCGCGGCACTCGGTGCCGCGCTATGAGCTTGTATATCTGCTATTTTTTAAATGGGTTAAATATCTTCGCTGAAAAATTGTAGATCGGCTATTTTTCTGCTAAAGTTTTACCCACAGTACGGCTGCTGGGGTTTAAGTGGTTAGGAGTCAAGCACCCATATATGAACCGTTCCTTCTCTGTTTGATGGCAGTGATCCGAGATGCTAACGTAGTCCAGCTGGACGTGGACTCTGAGGTCAACCACGTGGTGGGACCTCTGAATCCCACCTCCACGGATAACGGGACGCCTGTTTTCATTGGTGGAGCTCCAGGTGAGTGACCGTGATCAAATATCCTATTTTAGATTTTAGGAATATCAACGTTCATCTTTATGACTAATCTTCAGTGGTGGAAAAAGTACTAACATTTTTTACTTACAGTAAGTAAATGTATCAATACTGAAATATAGAAATACTCTGTTACAAGTAAAAGTTAGGAATAACACATTTATTTGGGTAAAAGTGCAAAAGTATTGGCATCAAAATGTACTTACAGTAGAAAAAGTAAAAGTACTCATTATGCAGAATGTCCCATTTCAAGTTTTCAAATGTATTAAAATCTTTTGAAAATAGCAGATCTACAAGCTCACAATGATGCGACGCATTGTGAGCTTGTAGATCTGCTATTTTCAAAAGATTTTGTAGATTGTACTACTTGAGTATATTGGAAATACGCAAGTTAAGTAAATACGGCAAATACCTCAAAATTATACTTAAGTACAGTACTTAAGTAAATGTACTTAGGTACTTTCCACCACTGCTAATCTTGTCACCTTTTATAATAGAAAAGCAGCAGAAATGTTTTCAAAAGCAGTGCATTGCGTTCCTTGTTCCAGACTCTCTCCTCCCAGAAAGCGTTGCTACTAAGAAGGGCTACGTGGGCTGTATGAGGAACCTGACCATCAACGGCAGCCAAGCGAGCCTCAACAAAGCCGCTCTGGTCAGCGGAGCGGTCAGCGTTGGCACGTGTCCAGCGGCATAAAGCCGGAAAGGTGCGGTCACACATGCACGGCTGCAGAGGAGTGGCCAACACATGCCCGAGGTGTCAAATGCGTCAAAGTTCAGTGGTGGAAAAAGTACTCAAATTTTTACTTAAGTAAAAGTATCAATACTGCAATATAGAAATACAAGTAAAAGTGCGGAATTCAAAATGTACTTGTACAAAAGAATTTACATCAAAATATACTTAAAGTACCAAAAGTAAAAGTACTCATTATGCAGAATATCCCATTTGAAGTTTTCAAATGTATAAAAATCTTCTGAAAATAGCAGATCTACAAGCTTACAATGCGTTGCGATGCGACGCATTGTGAGCTTGTAGATCGGCTATTTACAAATGGCCGAAATGTATATAGGGCTGAAGTGGTTAATGTATGTTTTGTAATAATAATACAAATCTTCTAAGTAACTAGTAACTAAAGTTTTCAAATAATTGTAGTGGAGTAGAAGTAAACGTATTGGAAATTGGAAATACTCAGTACAAAGTACAAATACCTCAAAACTGTATTTAAGTACAGTACTTAAGTAAATGTTTATTAGTTACTTTCCACCACCGTCAAAGTTCAACAAAGTTTAACTCCACGCGATGGCACCTGACGCGACAATGCTTCGTAGAAGGAAGCTCCACCCTTTCACCCCTCTCCATAAGAGGGAAGCAATTGCATTCGATCATGTGTGACTGTACTCCTGTGTCGCATGATGAAAACATCAGCTCTACAAGTTCATGAGCTCGCTGTTTTCGGCGTGCAACATAGAGTATAAATTAAAGGGATATTTCACTTTCACATAAAAAATTAATTAGAACATTCTAATGCATGAGGGGCCGTGATTTTTCCATTACTTTTTCAGTTTTTTCAAAATATATTTTTTAAATGTTTATTTTATTTGAAAGTGAAATATCCCTTTAAGTATAATGTATGTGCCAATGAATCACCACTATCATCCCTAGCTTCACAGCACTGACCAAACACTGTTTTTATTTTTATCAAACATTTATGTTTAACTCTTTCTCAGATGTTTGTCTTCATGTCCGTCTTTTGTTGATTATTTTGTTGTTGTTTTTTTGTTTTGTTTTTTTTACATTAAATTGTAAGAATACAATAAACTCTGCCATCAAAAATTTGATCTGATTGGAAAATGCTAACTGGACTATAATTGTAAAAATAAGATCAAGATTTATTGAGGTACCTATAATGTATCCGATTTTAATCTTCTGTGTTTCATCATTACGCATAATCCCCACATGCACTCAAATAGGAATAATAATGTTTAGACATTGTCTGCCTCAAGTCAGTATTCTCTGTTCCACCTCCTCACTCAGTAATCTCTATGGCACATGTTTTTTATATAAATCTTTATTCAACGTGTTTTCTTTCTTTTCTTTTTTACCTCCTGAGTTTCCTCCTGATGAATAAATGGTCTTTTACAAACAGGTTGTTTATTATTGTTATTAAGGGGCCAAGGCCGTTCTACACACAATCTATGGACCATTATCTTCAGTCCCAGTTGAGGGGAATGTGAACAAATGAAGCCTCCATATGCCAATGGATATTGTACATAAAAGAAATCTGGAAAAAAAATCTGTGTGAGCTCCTTTCTCACGATGTAAAGTCTGTGGATCGAATGGCTCGGTGTGTGTGCCTGTCAGTCAGTCTGAAGGCCCCAGTTTGAGCTTTACCTCATGCAGGCTTCATTGAAATTGCATTGCATAAAACATGATGAATTAATGTATGTGCAATTTTTTAAGATAACATGAAATACTTTTTTGAGAGTTGTTATTTTCAGTGTATGACATATTTCCTTGTGAAAATAGCCGATCTACAATCTCACAACTTTTCGAATAGCAACGCGTTTTCACTGGTTTCGGTTCCGAGGAGACATAACATTTCTCTATTGGTAAATGGTTTGTGAACCCCTGATCTTAGTGTTTGTGTCATCATTTCACATGACGTTTCAGAACCACTTAAGTCCTTAGACCAGGGGTCTTCAACGTTTTTCGCAGGGACCCCCCACCACTACAGTGTTTCTGATGTTTAATGAGACTGCATTCCACATTGATTTATTGATTGATTGATGTACTTTATTTAGTAAGACATGAGAACATCAGTACATGGAAGTACAAATTCACAATACAAGGTTTACTAAACTGGGAGACTCATTAAGCACTAAGCTTGTTTAAGATGATTATAGACATGATCTGAAGTCATGGTTGTTTTTATAGTGAGAGGTAGTGGATTCATACAGTAACTTCATGTGTGATTCTAGTCTAGTCTTACTGCAGGGTGTGTTGGCATGACGTCTTTTACTAAAACTGCTGTGTAGATATTTAGTATTTGAAGAAATAATTTCATACATAATGACATTAATTACGATCATTTTCAACATTTAGAGTGTTTGTGAAAGCATAAAGCATTATGGGCTCTATTCAGGGGTGGATTCCAGAACTGGGCCTATACTGGGCCCAATAACTCAGGAGGCCCTAATCCAGAGTCTTTGTGTGAATTTCCGTGGTTATTAAATTTACATTTCTTGTCAAAGGGAATATGTAGCCTAAACATTCACTTTGAAGATGTCACCAGAAACAAACCTTCAGGACACCATTTCAGTTGAGTGTCTATTGCAGTGGTTCTCAAACCTTTTCATGTCAAGGACCCCAAAATGTATATGTATTTGGTAATGGACCCCCATCTGAAAAGGTTTTGTGCCAGGGACCCCCAGAAGAGAAGATGTATATTTAAAAAGTATTTTAAAAAAAACAAAAAAGCATTTTAAATATTTTTCAAATATTTTAAAATAACAGATGTACAAGCACGCAGCGCGGCACAAAGTGACACGCAGATCAGCTATGATATTATAAAGTATGACATCTTGTAAGATGCTGAGCAGAGGTCAGAGGTCACTATGTTATATTATATTAAAGTGTGTTCACACTGCAGGACCCACAGCTGGTCTCAGGACCACTGACCAGGGACCCTCAGGGTTCCTTGAGAGGGTTCCAAATGGACTCTTACAGGTGTGTAACTCAGAGGGCCCTTGAACCCAATCCAACAGAGAGTTTGAAATAATCAAGGCATTCATAGGTCTCACATCACAAGCTGTGAGTAAAGAGCAGTAAAGACTGTGTGTGTGTGTGTGTGTGTGTGTGTGTGTGTGTGTGTGTGTGTGTGTGTGTGTGTGTGTGTGTGTGTGTGTGTGTGTGTGTGTACACAGTTATTTTACTGTACTATGGTCTTCATGCTCGCTGAAATGTCCTGTCCTGTTAGCTGTTTTTCTTTTTGTAGTCACGTAAATGAGATGGGAGACTAGCTGTTACTGATGTGTAATCTAATGGGACTGCATACCTCATGAAAGTCTGACTCTAGAAACATGATCTGAAGTCCAGTTTCACTCTCATTCTTTTACAGTCTCTATGCTTTCATGCAATAGAGCACCGAAGTCTGACGTCACTGCCACTAGAGGGCGCTGTTTCACGGGTTTGTGGCTTTATTTTTTGTGTTGAAATCCCCATTTGGTAATCTTAGATCACGTCATATAAGAACTGTGTTCCAAACATAAACACACCACCCTGGCGATTCTGTCAGGGGGGTGGCTCTGCATCGTTTATGATATTCATTCATGTTTGATACAGCCTATTTCTGGCAAAAATGGAATTAATTCTGCCTTAAAAGTCTTAAGAACTGCTACTTCCGGGTCTGATATCACTGTTTCTACAGCAGCCGCGTTCATGGGAAATGTAGTCTTTGGGTTGTTTGACTCGTTTCTAGTGTTTATATTCGGTTCTTAAGTCTGACGTCATTTTGTAGTCCGACGTCACGTCCGGGTCCAAAAGGCACCAGCGCCGTCCACTCTTCATTGTAAACAAACATGTTGGAACCCGTAAATCTTTTTACAATAACCTCCTTTTTCAGAAATGAACCATTGAGGGTTAATAAGGGTCTTAATGCTAATATCATAGACAGTAAAAAGTAGGCTAATATATATATTTATATTTGTATTTATATATTATTATTAACATTTTATTATATATGTTTTTATATTTATTTATATATATATATTTATATATAGATGTATATAAAAAAACGATTTCCTCTTCTTTTTGTCGTTGCCAGGAAAGCGGTAAAATGACACTTTAGTCGTTATTTTAGTCTCAGATCTGTTAAAACAGCGAGGGACACAACACTGCGCATATTGGGAAAATACACACTTGGACTCGGAAGTTATTCTAGCGGGGCGCAACGTCACGTCTTAACAACCGAATTGTGTTAGTCTTTGGGTAAATGTGTACATTTACACCTTCAGTCGATGCTTCATATCCATATGAGTAAAATCGCCAGGGTGGTGTGTTTATATTTGGAACACAGTTCTTATATGACGTGATCTAAGATTCCCCAATGAGGATATCAACACAAAAGTAAAACCTGCGGAACAGCGTCCTCTACTGGCAGTGACGTCAGGACTTCGGTGCTCTATGCGCGGTGCCCTTTAAGTGTTACGACAGTACTGATTTACGGACGTTTAACGACAGCCGTTCTTTCTCACGTTGGTAGGAGAAAGCGCGGGTCAGATGCTATGGTCAGATGGTTGTTGCCTGTGTGAGAAACATCAAGTGACTCTAAAGTATCTTCTGTGAGACTCTCTTCTGTTAGGTGAGCACTGAACATGTTGATTTAAGAGCTGTAACATTATCTTATCTGTCATATGATATTAGCCTTAGATCAAGAAGACTATCGTAGATTTATTTGACATTTTTATATCTACGAGAGTCTTAGCCCTAGCCTGATAACCCCCCCCCCCCAGTTTGTCGTGGAATGGCACCAACAAAGCCCGTATTTCTCCTCCTAACATGTAAAAAATGCAACATATAAGGTGCTTACCCGCTTGCCCCAAATGTTAACTAGGTGTCCGTTGTGTTTGTGTAATGTATTAGTCCATATTGTTCAATAAAGAAGTGTTTTAATCCCGTTGGTGGCCGAACGACATTCCCCCCCCCTCGTTTACTTCCTGTTTACATTGAGTGTAATTCCGGCTTTCACCAGATGCGCCCCATCACTAACTTCCTCCAAAATCGGCCACAGACAGGATTAAAACACTTATTTATTGAAAAATATAGACTAATACATTACACAAACACACCGAACACCTAGTTAACATTTGGGCAAGCGGGTAAGCACCTTATATTTTGCATTTGCATACATCAACGATAGTCTTGATCTAAGGCTAATATGGTAATATGTTGTTTGATTTATGGTCAAAGTTGTACAACTACATGAAGGTTTATTTTATCATTAAACTTTGGCCAGTAGTTGTACAAAGTAGCTTACCTCTGGGGTGAGTCGGGTGACGTCACCCATCTATGTTGAAATACATTTTATTACTGCAATCTGATATAAGCCTAAAGTTATTTGTAAACTGGGTGCTTTTCTGAAAAAAAAAACCTTCTTCCTCTGTTCTAATAATTCACAACTCATAGTTATGGGTATCATATCATCACATAGAATGTTGTCAGCCATGCCTTTTGCTACGTCTGTATGAATTTTGTTATGTATTGTTTTGTATATATATATATATATATATATATATATATATATATATATATATATATATATATATATATATATATATATATATAATTAGTGTGGTTGCCCTAACAGGGCAACCAGACTATAGTAATCCTCGCACTTTATTATTCAAGATAAACAATATTTCAAACCGCATCACAGCCCACAGTTTATTTTTCCCAATTTAGTGCCATATGTCAAAATGACCGGCTTCACCGGGAATCGTGTGCTTGTATTTGGTTTGCAGATTGGTTGCATAGTTTTATTGATATTGATTTATTAGTGCATTAAATTTCCCCATCCACTTTAATGAAAAAGTGAAAAAACTCAAATTCAAGTATTTTTTTCTCAGAAACCGTAAGAGCTAGAGTTACTAGATTTGGAGGGGAGGTTCATAATTTAGTCCGAAATTATTGAAAAAATTATTACACTAATCGGCCACATGGTGGCGCTATAACAGCCCCCTTTACGTTTTGGCCTATAACTCTTGAACCGTAGGTCGTAAAATCAAAATTTCTTCTCCCCTGGATTCCTTGGGTCACGACGCATCTCCCCATATAGGCAACGCCCATTTGCGTCAGGATAGATTTTCCGCCATTTTGAATTTTCTTCAAAACACACTTTTAGCTCCTCCTCCCACATATTTTGTCCGGTACACATGATCTCTGGACCCATGCAATAATCTGGACCGAAACAGAATTTTGATAGTCCATACCGTTCGTCCGTAAATGGCTTCCAAAGTTAACGGGGGGGCCCGTTTTACAAAAAAGCCCACAAATCACGAACAAAACGTCCAGTCAATCCCAAATTTGAATCACATGTCAAGTGTGGTAACAAATCCCCCCAAAGAATTCCACTTTGATCCATAGGGGGCGCCACAAATGCTCAAAATGTAACCGTTTGATGCAAAAACCTTATTTTGGGGGGATCAATCCTCTCAAAATGAAACGCAAGTGATCTCAGGAGTTACGTGACAATGTAATTGGCACAGCCTCCGACGGTATTCCTCCCAGCGTATTCCTCGAGTCCCGGCGGCAGCGACTAGCGTCGGCGCAACCACACTCTGCAATTGCCCTGAATTGCGACGCGTCTAGTTATCCTTATTATCCTGATCCAGAGTGTTAGTGAGTTCTCTCTAACGCTCTGCCAGGTGAGCTGCTCTGCTCATAGACCCAACATTACACTGCCGTGAGAGGTCTCCGTCTTTAGTAAAAAATAAACAAAACTATTTAGCCACTCACCGAAACAAAGGCTGTTTTGTGTTGTTGAAAGTATATTCTCCAGGGTGGAAAGACTCAGCATCCCACCTTCTCTGTATAATACACTTTTGGGGCAGAAAATAACATATGTACCGCCAGACGGAAATGATTGTATTTACTCCACTGCGCCCCCTACAGATCTGGTCAATATAAATTACCATTGAGCAGATCTATAGAGGGCGCAGTGGAGTAAATAAAATAATTGTACAAGGAAAGAAAATACATTCTACAGTTGCTACAGCTACATGTAGGGTGACCATCTCCAAACAGGCCCATTGAGGGACAGGTGAACCCCTTTTGCGGGACATCACATGCCCGTGCGCGCGTGCACATTTTTTCGGTTATTGGGCGGATTGTGTACGTTTTTATTTTTTATTTTTGTTTACTTTATTTTGGTTTTAGGATTAGGTTAGGTTAGGGGTTAGGTTAGGTTAGGGTTATGTTATTTAATTCATATTTTTTCCTGATTTTACCGATTTATTATCAAAAAAAAAAAAAAAAAAAAAAAAAATGAAATGAAATCACGGATCTGTGAGAGTGAGGGTGTCGCGTCGTACGCACAGTGAATGGCCGTGATGCCAAGTTCTCACTATAAACCCCTTAAATTGTTTCAGAGGACAGACAGACATTAATAACAAATTTAATGCAGCTGAGAAACTTTGGTCAACTTCATTATGTACTTGCATAATACATGCATGGTATTTTGGTCGCAAAGAAATACCTAGTCTACTTTGGATCTGATGGATAGGGTTCTGTGCAGACTGCAGTCCATTTAGAAACACTTGGTTGGACCCTACCTGGTCGTAGTGTCACTGTTGCCTGGTCCATTGCTCCTGACATTATCAGAATGGCAGCTGCTAAATCCTCTGATCTCTGATGACCGTAACATTCTCTGTGTCCTCCTCTTCAATACCTTCGGCTTTGGTCAAACTACCCCCCAACTTGGAAGCACCAGGAGGTTGTTTGTTGTCTCCGCCAGACCGAAAGGCATGGCGAGAGATTATGTTTTACCCCCTGTCCGTCCGTCTGTGGACAGCTAATCTCGCACCGTTGGCTTGATCGCAGAGAAACTGTGCACACACACTCCCTGGATGCCAATTCAGATCCTCTGCCCCAATTTTTTCACATGGCCCTGTTATAGCGCCACCAGGAGGCAGCTTTTTGCAAAACAATTTTTTTCACAATACTCCTACAAACATCACGCAAAGCAGTACACAGTATCTCTATAGTCATTAAACTAAACGGGTCTTTCAGATTTTTCATGTTCCATCCTGATTGCCTAAAAATGGCTTCGAAAGTTTGCAGGACTGCTCCGTTTTGAAAAAAATGACTCAAATTATGAACATTATGAGCATGCAATTTCCGTGAAACTTTGCACGCACATTCCCACTATGCCGAGGAAGAAATTCTTGAGATTTTTCTAATCAGCCTCATGGTGGCGCTATAACAGCCCGATTCGTGTTTTTACCTATAACTGCACCAATCTGTGTAAAACTTTGTATGCACACTCCGTAAAGGTCAAGAAAAAGCCTTTGCCCTGCATTTTTCACATCTGCCTTTTATTGCGCCACCAGGAGGCCGACTTATGTAAAACATACTTCTTTACATTACTCCGTCCGATTTTATCCAAATTTCACACAAATCGGTACACATGATGTCTATAGTCATGTTTAATTCTGTTTAATTTTTCATATTCCATCCTGATTGGCTAACATTCACATCTAAAGTTTGCAGAAGTGGCCCGTTTAGAACAAAATGCCGCAAATCATGAATGCAGCGTCCGATTGCGGTCAAACTTTGCACGCACATTCACACTATGTTGAGGAACAAATGCTACCCTTATAACATTGGCCTGTTATAGCGCCACCAGCAGGTCTAATTTAGCAAAACAATGTTTTTGAAAAAAATGCCTCAAATCATGAATGCAGTGTCCGATTGCCGTGCAAGACCTAAGAAGAAATGGCACCCTTTTTACATTGGCCTAATATAGCGCCACCAGGAGGCCACAATAACCTACCTGACCTGGCGGAGGAGACCTGTGCTCCGAGGAGCACTTTTTCTAGTTTATAATTATTCACAACGTGGTCGCTAGTTTGAGTCTATCACTTTGTTTCTTTTTCCTCGGTAGCTTTCACCGTTTTAAAATACTTGCTTAAATATGCACACTTTGCAGCTAGCAGAGCTAGCTCTTGTATCCTCTTATTATGTTGTTGAGCTCCTGATTCTTTTCTTTCCGACTTGTAAACAAGCCAGTGAATGAAATCACTAGTTGCTGGTGGAATACAAGAACGCCTCGTCCCAAAACGGGAATATCCGGCGGCGAAAAACATAGGGGCGAGTGTGTTTTGGGCTGTGTTTCTCGACAGACACACACACACTGACAGTGTATGATATGAGTAACTATTGAGTTGTGTGTTTGCCTGGAGGGAGTGATACTTGACACTTACAGTATTCAACCATTAGTTTGAACTAATGTGAAAACAAACCATATTGTCCTGTCCCAGTTCTGTAGAAATAAACACAATGCTTGTCCTGTCAGTATATAATCAATGGCTTTAGAAAAAAATCCACTTTTGTCATGTTGTTATGACAGACTTACTGCCAGTAATAATCTCTGAATCTGCAGTATTGCATCTTTATAAAGTGTTCTTGTTTTGCTGTGTTTTACACAATAGAGACACACGGCCGGAAGCGGAAGGCCTACAAATCCACGCCCACTTTTGACGCTCGGGGTCCGTTAGAACGATGAACTGCAGCTCTCAATGCAATCTCTATGAGAGGCATTGTAAAATACCGTCATTTCACTGGTTAACTACTGAGGCTGTAGCGATTTTTTTTGTGTTCTAATAATCTGTCCCATTTGTTTAATTTGTCCTTTTTAATGTCCCATATCTTTCATCTCGATATACTACCCACAATATACTATAATATACTCCATCAGTATGTCAAAACCGCTAGCATCGGAGATCCATAGTTTAAGTGGTCGCATGGTATATACGTCACGGACGCATCCCTTGAGGTTTTCAATACCCAGAAAACTGGCGAAAGTGGCCGTTTTCAATAGTTTTTGGTCATTATCTCTGGAACAGAAGGTCCAATCTGCTCAGTTCAAAGCTTGTTGGATGCGTGACTTTGAGGACATTAAGCACGCAATGACACATTTTCGGGGTTTTTTTTTTTTTAGGGGAGGCGAGGTCTTAGTTGGGCAGGCGACCGCCTCTCCTCCCTTTACAGTGGGTACGCCACTGGTTGGCGCTCGGCGCTCGTAAAGACAGTGATGTCACTGAAATGCCCGTCTGCTGTCTACCCTCTGCTGTGTTAACATTATGGGTAACTCGTTAAAGTGGCAAATTAAATGTGAAACACATCAACTATTAAGAAAACAAGAAGATGTGTTGACAAAGACACTCCATACATTTGGAAACATATTTTTATTTAAATCAATATCGTCTTCAGTTAATGCAGGATAATTTTAAAAGTAGGCTAACTTTCATATCCTCTCATAGGGAATGCATTGGCAGCTGCAGTTCATCGTTCTAACGGACCTCGAGTAGCGGCGCTGTCTCAAAAGTGGGCGTGAAATTTGTAGTCCCCGTGTGTCTCTATGGTGGAGTAACCAAGTAACTGAATTTACTCAGTACTGTATTCAAGTACAATGTTGAGGTACCTTGAGTATTTACATGTTCAGTTCTCTATACAGTACATCTACTTCTCTAAATGCCGCTTCGAGTTGTGAGCTTGTAGATCTGCTATTTTTGTTGTGAAATGGGACATTCTGCATAATGAGCACTGCAAGTATATTTTGCTGCCAACATTTTTGAACTTTTACTCAAGTAGAAGTTTTAAAGCATTTTTTACTTACTTTTTACTTGTGACAGTATTTCTTCATTGTGGTATTGCTACTTTTACTCTTAACTTTTTAGTTTCAAGGCCCACTATGACTCTTGAGAGTGTACAAATGGAACCAAAAGGACCCTTACAGGTCCATTTGGTTCCATTTGTATACTCTCAGAGTTACAGACCTGTAAGGGTCCATTTGGTTCCATTTGTACACTCTCAGAGTTACAGACCTGTAAGGGTCCATTTGGTTCCATTTGTACACTCTGAGTTACAGACCTGTAAGGGTCCATTTGGTTCCATTTGTACACTCTCAGAGTTACAGACCTGTAAGGGTCCATTTGGTTCCATTTGTACACTCTCAGAGTTACAGACCTGTAAGGGTCCATTTCGTAACCCCTCAAGTCACCCAGAGGTATGCAATACTGTATTTGTTTATACATTTCTTTAATGAAGGCTGATTTAAGATAATTATGTCCACAGGCAAAACAGGTGGAGTGAAGCTTTAAAGTTATATTGCACTGACAGCATGTTCAGGTTTCAGTACTCTTGGTTTTTGCATGGGTTAAGTAGACTCCCTCCGTCTCTATTGTTTCCTGTCTATACTAATTATATAGTAAATAAAAGACTGTCCTGACTTTGATACATCTCATTCAACTGTGTGTGTGTGTGTGTGTGTGTGTGTGTGTGTGTGTGTGTGTGTGTGTGTGTGTGTGTGTGTGTGTGTGTGTGTGTGTGTGTGTGTGTGTGTGTGTGTGTGTGTGTGTGTGTGTGTGTGTGTGTGTGTGTGTGTGTGTACTTTGCAACAGGTCTGTGGAGGTGTGTCAAAGCTCCGCCCCCCGTCAGACTCATCTGAGACGATAAGATTGACCTTCAGATCAAACGCAACTTCCAGTGAGGAGGACAGACTGTCTTTCCACATCAGCTACAGGAGGGAATACTGACCCTGACCACTGGAACCTGCTGCTGACTCTGTCAGCTGAATGGACTTTAACAACAACCACGATTCACAGTGAAAATAAACTTCAGGGAACATTCTAGAGGAGGAAGTGTTACAGTACCACTACTGACTGACTAATTTACTGTATTAAGCAGAGTGTTTGTTGCTTCATTCAGAGACTAAATGACTTCCACGTTGTCTCTTCCAGAAGAGGATTTTTCCTGTCCTGTGTGTCGTGACATCTTTAAAGATCCTGTTATACTGTCATGTAGCCACAGCTTCTGTAATGCTTGTCTGCAGGAATGGTGGAGACGGAAGGAAATAAAGGAATGTCCAGTTTGTAAGGAAATACATTCAACAGATCATCTACCCCAGTGTATATCAACCCTGGCAAACGTCCCAATTTTGGGCCGGGGCTACTGCTGAGGTGTGCCGCGCCGTTTGAAGGAGGTTTGAAAAAAAAAAGATTTTGAAAAAAAAAAACAAAAAAAAGTTTTTTTTTTTTTTTTTTTTTTAAACAATAATAATAATCAGGCATGCAAACAGCCCCAAGGTGAAAATGGTGACAACATGCTGTTTTTTTTCGGGTCAGGTGTCACACTATTGCCCTATTTGGATTCAAAACGGCTAGTGGAAGCTGAAAAGCTACAAGTTTGCATGTCTGAATAATGCAAAAACAGAAATATTTGTTTGCATTTGCTTTTTTTCTCCCCCATATATTTTCATGATAAAAAAGTGCGTATCGTATCGAAATCGTATCGAAGTTGTGTGCCCAATATCGTATCGTATCGTTTCGTGAAATGTGAAAATCGGCTATATACCGTATATATCTATATACGGTATATAGATATACCGTATATATATATATAATTATAGATACCGTATATCTAGGTGTGCCCTGGGATTTTTTGGCTATGCCAGGTGTGCCTTGGCACAAAAAAGGTTGATAGACACTGATCTACCCCGTAACCTGGCTCTGAAGAACCTGTGTGAGGCCTTCATACAGGAGAGACGGAGAGCTTCAAAACGTAAGAGAACTGAGGATCTCTGCAGTCTGCATGCTGAGAAACTCAAACTGTTCTGTCTGGAATGTCAACAGCCAGCGTGTGTTGTGTGTCGAGATTCTAAAAAACATACCAACCACAGTTTCAGACCCATCGATGAAGCTGCTCTGGATCACAAGGAGGAAGTCCAGAAATTACTGAAGACTTTACAGGAGAAACTGAAGGTCTTTAATGAAGTTAAAAAGAAAAGTGACCAAACAGCAAAACACATTAAGGTCCAGGCCCGGCACACAGAGAGAAAGATTAAGGAACAGTTTAAAAAGCTTCATCGGTTTCTACAAGAGGAAGAGGAGGCCAGCATCACTGCACTGAGGGATGAAGGGCAGCAGAAGAGTCAGATGATAAATGAGAAGATTGAAGGTCTGAACAGAGACATATTAACCCTTTCAAACAACATCAGAGCCATAGAGGAGGAGCTGAGAGCTGAACACATCTCATTCCTGCAGAACTACAAGACCACAATGGAAAGAGTCCAGTTCACACTGCAGGACCCACAGCTGGTCTCAGGACCTCTGATGGACGTGGCCAAACACCTGAGCAACCTGACCTTCAGAGTCTGGAACAAGATGAAGGACATTGTCTCCTACACTCCTGTCATTCTGGACCCCAACACTGCCTATCCATCATACACCCTGTCTGATGATCTGACCAGTGTGAGAGATGGAGAAATACAGCAGCTTCCTGACAACCCAGAGAGGTTTGACGAAGTTGGCTATGTCCTGGGTTCTGAAAGCTTTAACTCAGGGACTCACAGCTGGGATGTTGAGGTTGGAGACCATGCAGACTGGGGAGTGGGTGTGTTAGCAGAGTGTTACCAGAGGAAGGGAGACGAAGTGGGTCAGCACTGGTTAATAAGGTTAGATGAAGGTAAATACAGAGCATTCTCCCCACCAGGGTCAGGCACTGATCTCTCATTGAAGCAGAATCCTCAGAGGATCAGAGTCCAGCTGGACTGGAATGAAGGAAAGCTGTCATTCTCTGATCCTGATACTAACACGCACATACACACCTTCACACACACTTTCACTGACACACTCTTTCCATGCATTTACACTGGTGATGGTGAAACTGTCCCTCTGAGGATGTTACCTGGGAAGATCAGTGTAACTGTGGAACAATGCAGTTAGACATGATGATGATGATGATACATTGAGAGTCTTTAAAGGAGGATATTACTCATAGAATCTAAATGATTGTGTTGTGGTCAATGACAGTCACATTAACAAGTGTTTCCTAAAGCAGGGGTTCTCAAACCTTTTCTTGTCAAGGACCCCCAAATGCATTTGGCCGTGGACCCCCATCTTAAAATATTTGGTGTGTGGGACCCCCATCCCCTAGAAGGGAAGATTTATATTAAAACAATTAAAAATGATTCAATACATTTTCTATATTTTTCCAATAATTTCAAAAATAGATGTACAAGCTGTGAGCTTGTAGATCTGCTATTATTGAATAGCCAACATATAAATGGATAAAGCTGTTAAAATGATTGTGATGCTATATTAAAGGTAGGGTAAGTGATTTGCGTTGGTTAAAATAATTGTTAAATAGCTCTGTATTCTGATAGTACTCATTGCTATAGAGTGTTTGTTCAGTATTAGGAGTCTCCTTGTCTCTCCACCTCTTTATTAAACAGAAAATGCATTTTCGTTTCAGTTTCAGTTTCATTTCCTATTTTATCCAACCAGGACAGAGAACTCAATCAGGATACAGATTAAACAAGTGAAATTGGAAGTGATGACACTAAGAAATGAGCATGCAAAATTGGAACTGGAACACTATACAAATTAAGCTTAAAAATGGGTACTTTCTCCTGATTGGCTGAGATTTTGACACCTACCGAAAAATGTATTTTCTGTTTATTAAAGAGCTGGAGAGACAGGGAGACATCTGTTACTGAAAAAACACTCTATAGCATTGATTACTATCAGAATATAGTATTTTATCCTTTTAACAAAATACTTTTTGTTTTAACCAAAAAATATCACTTACCCTACCTTTAACTATACCCCCTGGAACCCCCCCCCCCCCCTCCCCACTGGGGGTAAAGAGCAGTGATTCTCATCCTATGGGGCTTTTTTCTTTAAAACCTGTAAAAAATAGTTTTCATTGTTATCCAGATAAATTTAAATCCCTATTTAACAGGATAACAATGAAAACTTTTTTTCTCCTATCTGTGATATCATCAAAATGTCCATATTGTGATGATGTCATGTTTTTATGGATCACACTAATATACTAATATTATACTTTTTATTTTCATGTGATCTATTATACAAGGAAAACAACACCAATATGTGTTTAAAAACTCTGACCTTACTTAATTTTACTTTACTAAAAATGACTGATTTACTTTACTTTGTGGTACCTGTGGTACCAAAGAATTAGAGAATAAATAAATGTAGTGAAAAGGATGAATACACTCAAAGGGATAGATAAAGAGAAGGAAGGACATGGATGGAAAACAATATAATCAACTGAAAGTTTAAATACAGTGAGTCAAGCTGTTATTTTTGTTTTGTCTCTACATTTTTTGGTCTTCATACTCGCTGAACTGTCCTGTCAGCTGTTTTTCTTTTCATTCACTTAAATGAGACGGGAGACTATCTGTTACTGATGTGTAATGGAACTGCATTCCTAATTAAAGTCTTTGATTGATTGATTCATGTACTTTATTTAGTAAGACATGAGAACAACAGTAGATGGAAGTACAGATTCACAATACAAGGTCTACTAAACTGGAAGACTCAGTAAGCACTGAGCTTGTTTAAGATGAGATCCCCATGCACACAAATCATGATGACATATAAGAGACAGACAGATATACACACTACTATACAGAACGTCATACAATCAGCTTACAGGTTACTGGTATGAAGAGTGAAAAATATGCACAAGAGAAGGAAAAAAATGGGTAGGGTGGAGGGGGGGTAGGTTAAGACTTAGGGGTTAGACAGGGGCCATTTTCGAATTGCAGCCTCCTGAAGGTGTATCTTTAGGGCAGTTTTGAAAGTGAGGAGGGTTTTACACTCCTTTACTCCTTTTGGTAGGGCATTCCACATTTTTGATGAATAGCATGAGAACGAGTTCATTCCCTTATCCCTTTGTTGTGCCAAATCTGGGTTGATCATGATTCGTGGAGCTGCCTCTGGTGTTATGATCGTGGACTTCATTAACATTTTGGAAGTATTTAGACAAATACAGGGGGATCCCAATGTTGTGGTGTATCTTGAAGACCAGGCCCATAGCAAGCTGTACTCTGTCCTCAACCCTAAGCCATCCAACCCTAGCAGAATGAGCAGGGGTTAGATGGGTTTTGTGATTGAGACCAAGAAGTAGCCTTACTAATTTGTTTTGGGATGTTTAGAGCCTTATTTTTAAGGTCTGACTATAGAAACATGATCTGAAGTCATGGTTGTTTTTATAGTGAGGTAGTGGATGCATGTGTGATTCTAATCTAGTCTTACTGCAGGGTGTGTTGGCATGACGTCTGACTAAAACGGTTTTAGATTATTGTTACAAAACATGCATTAACCACTTCAGCCCAATGCATACTTGATATTTGAAAATAGCAGATGTACAAGCTCACAACGCGTTGCTTTGTGACACGTGAGCTTGTAACATCTGCTATTTTCAAAGCACTTTAAACATTTTGTAAACGTGTGAAATGTGACATTCTGCAAAAGGAGTAGGCTACTTTTACTTTCAGTACTTAAGTATATTTTAACGTGAATTATTTTCTTTTTTTACTCAATTACATTTTGAATTCCGGACTTTTACTTTTACTTACATAATAATTTACAGAAATTGCAGTATTGATACTTTTACTTAAGTAAAACATGTGAGTACTTTTCCACCACAGAAGAGAACATATTGGCCTGCTGCTCAGAGTCAGTGTTGCCATGTCTGCTTATTATAAGCCACTTTGGGCTTCTTTTTCTGTAAAGTTGCTTGTAAATATTGGTAGTTGCGGGTTGTGTTTTTTTGGGCTTGTTTCTAAGTGTAGTTGCTTATTTGGGCTCGTTTCCTAATGTTGTTAAACCATTGTTTCTCAAATATTGTCATGTCAAGGACCCCCAAATTAAATAATATGCATTTGTCTGTGGACCCCAGTCTGAAAACATTTTATGCCAAGGACCCCCATACAAGATTTGTTTTTCAAGAATATTCAAAATGTGCACACATTTTCTTGAATTAAATAGCAGATATATATCGGCCATTTTCAAAAAAACAATGTATATGTTTAAAGGGCGAAGGGCTTGCTTCTTTTGGGCTTGTTTTCATAGACCTGGTTGCTTGTTTCTCTCTCAAAAAAAAAGTCAGACCACCACAGACAGCACACACACACACACACACACACACACACACACACACAATTAGTGTTGTCTTATTTGCATTTTAAATGCAGATGGCCCACTCAGCACAGAACAGATAATCTACACCCACTTGAGGTGTGTCATTGTCTCCAAGTATCCCCCAATTTACACTTCTAGTATCTAGACTGTGGTCCAGTCATTCTCTAAGTACTCTCTCATTCCAAGGACCCTCAGTTTGATTTACATTGGGCCACGCAATTCACATTTATATGATTTTTATTTTCCAAATCCGATAACTAGTTTTTATAAGGCATGATTCGGTTTGTCCAGAATTCCTTTGATAACTATTTAATGTTGGTAAAGAGTCAAAATAGAAATTCTGTTCAAATAGGAATTCTTGTACATTCTCCAGTTATACAGTACTTATGTGAATGGGTGGTGAAGATTGTCCTAAAACCTCACATTGAGAACCACTGATAAACTATTTGTATTTCTCTTTTTATTCATTTATCATGTATTTATACAGGTGATCTCATTGAGATTCATTCTCAAGACACACAGTTCAGACGTAGCTTTGTTTACATAGTTTTCTGTTTACATGACATGTGGAAGGACAAGTAGGCAAACAGTTTATATATTATTATTATATGGCAAATTATACAACAGGTAGTTCCGACCAAGCAATCTGATTGGCTGAAATAGCTATCTAGCCGTGCTTCAAACCAGCATCATAGCACGGGCCTAATCACATTAATAAATCACTCCGCACTGCAGTCCGCACCTGATTAGACCATATATGGCACAGCTGTGCTGTGAAGTCACGCTGTCCCACGGTAGGAAATCAAACAGACAGTAGCCTGACCCACCGCCGCCACCGGAGAACAAACAGCTATGCAAAATGGACTATGTTGTTAATTTTGACTTATTTGGTGGACTTACGGTTGATCAATGGTTAGAAGGTTATAAATATCCTCCTGTGTTAAAGTAAAATTACTCCCATTTCGTTAACAGTCCAGTGTATGTTATACTTTATCGTACGAAGGTATCGCACGGCGAAAATAGCCGATCTACAAATTCACAACTCGTTGTCAGCTTGTAGATCAGTTATTTTGGCCACGTGACACGGTCGTACGACGGAGCATATAGCCTACTGGAATTCATTCCACTGCGCAAGCATTGATAGCTCAGCTGTGTTGATGAGACGGTGCCTCAAACTCAAAGCGCTGCTACAGGGACTATTTAATGTCTCTCAGTCAAAAACCTCTCTTTACTGGGAAATGGATAATAGCTAAACATTTTTATTATTAATTGCCCCACAATATGAATACATTTGGATGTGTTTTGTTGGTAACTGTTGTATAATCGCAATATTACACTTGAGGGTGTGCTTTACCTTACATTATTGTCACTCCAGTGATGCTCGCGGAACTCGGCTTCGCCTCGTTCCTGACCGCATCCCTCCCGCACCCTCTCGTGTAATATTGCTTAATTGTATTTGTTCGTGGATGACTCTGCACTCCTGGTCTCGGACGAGGACAAAGTGCAGGTTGAAAAAACCCTTTTAACCTGGGTTGCATTTTAGAGAACAGTCTTTCCAGTGAAGAATGGCAACAGATCAAGAAAGTCAACCAAAGAACAAGATGTTTGGGCAGGGTCTCCTCGTTGGTCAGTAGGAATGCTCTGAGGACACTAGATGGAGCACTCGTCCAATGTCATTTTGACTCTGCATGCACCTCATGGTGCTCTAGCACCTCAAAGGCATTAAAAACACAACTTCAGACCTATCAAAACTAACGGATCAGGTTACTTCTAAACCCACACATATAGGACTCACCTAACCCCTGCTCATTATATGCTAGGGTGGGATGGCTCAGGGTAGGAAAGAGTACACAAGAGGGAGCTCCACGGATCTCATTCCCCCCCAGATTCGGCACAAACATGGGGATGAATTCATTCTACTGTTATGGTGGCATAATAGTAGAATGAATGTGGAATGTCCTACCAACAGCCATCAAAGAGTGTGGCTTCCTACCCTCCTTCAAAACCGCCATAAAAGAGAACATGTCTGAAATTTGCAACTGGACCGAGACAAGTCTTCTAGCTTGCCAAAATAAATTACCCCCCACTGTTTTTATGTAAATATACTTTTACTGCTCCTAGTATTTATGATCTTGTATGTATGTTGTATGTCTTTATATGTCTTGTTGAATTGAATGTATAAACATAGTATACCTCAGGTGACAATATAGTATGCAGATTTATAATATCTGCACAACATGTTGCACTGGATATTGAAGGGAATAAATGTGTTTGGCAGGTCAGGACTTAAACTCATCCACATTTAAAAAGTACAGAAAGTGAATTATTTGTTAACATTCCCCCGTTCTGTGTGCCGTGCAGATAAGCTTAGAAAATAACTGATCTGCAAGTTCAGAAAGCATTGTGATGTGTGTTGTGAGCTTGTAGATTGGCTATCTTCAAAGAAAAGGAGGAATTGTGAACATCTGTGAATATGTGGAATAATCTTGAAAATGACTACAAGTGAGTAGCTATCGATTGTAAAATTAAATGGTGCAATTATGAATGTAAGAAAATGACTTGCCATTAATATGCTACTGTTCCAAAAGCATTCTGCAAGTCTTCTAAAAATTAAAAAAGGTAATGTCCAAAAAAACTGCATTAGATTCACATACTCGGCTAACCTTTTATAATCTAACATGACAATTGTATTGCACAGCTAAGAACTTTATCAATCATTAATACTGACATCTCTGGGTTTGCTCTGTGTGTGTGTGTGTGTGTGTGTGTGTGTGTGTGTGTGTGTGTGTGTGTGTGTGTGTGTGCGTGCGTGCGCGCGCGCCTCTAGAAACATGATCTGAACTTTCTGAAGTCCAGTTTCACTCTCATTCTTTTACAGTCTCTATGCTTTCATGCTATAGACCATATTCACACGGCGGCCATATTGGAATTTAACATTGAAAATGCCGCCACCCGGGGTGGCTACTTTCATTGACTTCATAGAAACATGGCCGCCGTGTGAATATGGTCTATGCGCGGTGCCCTTTAAGTGTTTCGACAGTACTGGTTTACGGACGTTTTTACGACAGCCGTGCCTTCTCACGTTGGTAGGAGAACGCGCGGGTCAGATGGTTGTTGCCCGTGTGAGAAACATCAAGTGACTCTAAAGTATCTTCTGTGAGAATCTCTTCTGTTAGGTGAGCACTGAACATGTAGATTTAAGAGCTGTAACATTATCTTATCTGTCATATGATATTAGCCTTAGATCAAGAAGACTATCGTAGATGTATTTGATCGACATTTTTATATCTACGAGAGTCTTAGCCCTAGCCTGGTAAACCCTCCCTCCGGAAATCTCATATCTTAGCCCCCCCCCCGAGTTTGTCGTGGAATGTCACCAGTAAAGCCCGTACTTCTCCTAACATGTACAAAATGCTAAATATAAGGTGCTTACCCGCTTGCCCCAAATGTTAACTAGGTGTCCGGCGTGTTTGTGCAATGTATTAGTCCATATTGTTCAATAAAGAAGTGTTTTAATCCCGTCGGTGGCCGAACAACATTCCCCCCTCGTTTACTTCCTGTTTACATTGAGTGTAATTTCGGCTTTCACCGGATGCGCCCCATCACTAACTTCCTCCAGAATCGGCCACAGACGGGATTAAAACACTTCTTTATTGAACAATATGGACTAATACATTACACAAACACTCCGGACACCTAGTTAACATTTGGGGCAAGCGGGTAATTACCTTATATTTTGCATTTGCATACATCAACGATAGTCTTGATCTAAGGCTAATATGGTAATATGTTGTTTGATTTATGGTTAAAGTTTTACAACTACATGAAGGTTTATTATCATCAACTTTGGCCAGTAGTTATACAAAGTAGCTTACCTATATATATATATATATATATATATATATATATATATATATATATATATATATATATATATATATATATATATATATATCTTTCTTTGTGTGATATGAATAACTATTGAGTTGTGTGTTTGCCTGGAGGGAGTGATACTTGACACTTATTAAACCATTAGTTTGATCTAAGTGTGAAAACAAACCATAGCGTTGTCCCAGTTCTGTAGAAATAAACACAATGCTTGTCCTGTCAGTATATAATCAATGGCTTCCACAAAAATCCACTTTTGTCATGTTGTTATGACAGACTTACTGCCAGTAATAATCTCTGAATCTGCAGTATTGCATTTTTATAAAGTATTGTTCTTGTTTTGCTGTGTTTTACACAATGGTGGAGTAACCAAGTAACTGAATTTACTCAGTACTGTATTCAAGTACAATGTTGAGGTACCTTGAGTATTTACATGTTCAGTTCTTTATACAGTACATCTACTTCTCTAAATCTCAGAGGAGAATATTGTGCTTTTAATTCCACTGCAGTCATTTAAAAACTTTATCTACTACCTTCTTTGCATATTTAATTATTTATACGTATTATTACAATACATACATTAACCAATTAAAACCTATTTTATACTTGGGATATTGAAAAATAGCCGATTTACAAGCTCTCTTTTTTTTTGCTTAATATTTTTATATTTACAAGAGAATTGTGTGAGAATCGTGTGAGAATCGTGATCTCAATTCTTATGGAGGAAAATCGTGATTCACATTTGAGCAAGAATCTTGCAGCACTAGTGTGTGTGGGTGTGTGTGTGTGTGAGACTTGTCACATGTGGATGGAAAACAAACAAAAACACGCACGGTTGAAAAACTGTTTGGCTTCCCTCTGTGATTCCCAATCCCTAATGCTGTGCACCTGTGACACCCCCAAATTGGCTGAGTCTCCGCCTATGCCCAGGTCAATTCAGTAGTATCACAGCACCATCACAATACAAATATTAAACCACAATCAAATTGGCTGCAACACAGTTATTACACTGACGGCATGTTCAGGTTTCAGTACTCTGAGTTTATGGGCTAATTTGGCTCTCCCTCCCTCTGTTGTTCTAGACTCTCCTCCTGACTTTGATACATCTCATTCAACCAATTAAATAATAATAATAATAATACATACAATTTATATAGCGCTTTTCTAGGTACTCAAAGTCGCCTAACAGACAAATTAAAACAACTTTATTAGGAAAAAGTAGTTAAAAAGGCTAAATACTATAAAAGAAGGGTAAACAAAGGGGGGTAGGGAATGCAAGCCTGGCCACAGAGAAAGGCCTGTCACCCCAGGTTTGCTTATTTGTTCTGGGGATGTCCAGGAGGTTGGCATCACCCGATCTGAGGGAGGGGGGCGTGGCGTTGGAGGAGTTCAGAGAGGTAGCGCCGTAGCGGGGAGCCTGGTTGTTGAGGGCCTTGTAGGTGGTGATTAGTATTTTGAAATCTATTCTGTGCTATTGCAGTAGTGGAGTCTGGATGTGATGAAGGCATGGATGAGTGTCTCAGCAGCAGTGTGTGATGGGCTGGGATGAAGGCGGCCCCAATGTTGCGAAGGTGGAAGAAGGCAGTTTTAGGGATCTGGTTGACATGGGACTTAACCCATTGAGACCTGAAGCCGATTCTACATGTCTCCTAAATCTCAACAGTATTCTGAAAAACGTATGTTTCTATATCAGTGGTGCTCAAACTTTTTCATGTCAAGGACCCCCAAAATGACATGTATTTGGCCGCGGACCCCCATCAAAATATTTTGTTCCAGGGACCCCCCAAGAAGCAAAGATTTGAGTTAAAAATGTTCGCTTTAAAAATATATATATTCAAAGATTTGCACACATTTTCACGATTCTTCAAAAATAGCAGATCTACAAGCTCGTAGCGCGGCACTCGGTGCCGCGCTATGAGCTTGTATATCTGCTATTTTTGAATAGCCCAAAGTGTAAAATAATGCTTTTTTAGCTCAAATCTAAAAATGACACAGTTCCAGGTCTTAATGGGTTAATATTTTTGGGGCATACGTTATATGTGTATCAGATTAATGGCAAATTTGTGTTTGTGTGTGTGTGTGTACTTTGCAACAGGTCTGTGGTGGTGTGTCAAAGCTCCGCCCCCTGCCAGACTCATCTGAGACGATTAGATTGACCTTCAGATCAAACACAACTTCCAGTGAGGAGGACAGACTGTGTTTCCACATCAGCTACAGGAGGGAATACTGACCCTGACCACTGGAACCTGCTGCTGACTCTGTCAGCTGAATGGACTTTAACAACAACCAACCCGATTCACAGTGAAAGTAAACTTCAGGGAACATTCTAGAGGAGGAAGTGTTACAGTACCACTACTGACTGACTAATTTACTGTATTAAGCAGAGTGTTTGTAACTTCACTCAGAGACTAAATGGCTTCCTCGTCATCTCTTCCAGAAGAGGATTTTTCCTGTCCTGTGTGTCGTGACATCTTTAAAGATCCTGTTATACTGTCATGTAGCCACAGCTTCTGTAATGCTTGTCTGCAGGAATGGTGGAGACGGAAGGAAATAAAGGAATGTCCAGTTTGTAAGGAAATACATTCAACAGATCATCTACCCCGTAACCTGGCTCTGAAGAACCTGTGTGAGGCCTTCATACAGGAGAGACAGAGAGCTTCAAAACGTAAGAGAACTTCATCAGGGTCTGAGGATCTCTGCAGTCTGCATGCTGAGAAACTCAAACTGTTCTGTCTGGAATGTCAACAGCCAGTGTGTCTTATCTGTCGCGAGTCTAAAAAACACACCAACCACAGTTTCAGACCCATCGATGAAGCTGCTCTGGATCACAAGGCGGAAGTCCAGAAAGCACTGAAGCCTTTACAGAAGAAACTGGAGGTCTTTAATGAAGTTAAAAAGAAAAGTGACCAAACAGCAAAACACATTAAGGTCCAGGCCTGGCAGACAGAGATGCAGATTAAAGACCAGTTTAAGAAGCTTCATCAGTCTCTACAAGAGGAAGAGGAGGCCAGCATCACTGCACTGAGGGAGGAAGTGCAGGAGAAGAGTCAGATGATAAATGAGAAGATTGAAGGTCTGAACAGGGACATACTAATCCTTTCAAACAACATCAGAGCCATAGAGGAGGAGCTGAGAGCTGAACATATCTCATTCCTGCAGAACTACAAGACCACAACGGAAAGAGTCCAGTTCACACTGCAGGACCCACAGCTGATCTCAGGATCACTGATGGATGTCACCAAACACCTGGGCAACCTGACCTTCAGAGTCTGGAACAAGATGAAGGACATTGTCTCCTACACTCCTGTCATTCTGGACCCCAACACTGCCTTTCCAGTATACACCCTGTCTGATGATCTGACCAGTGTGAGACCTGGAGAATGGCAGCAGCTTCCTGACAACCCAGAGAGGTTTGACCACTATGGCTATGTCCTGGGTTCTGAGGGCTTTAACTCAGGGACTCACAGCTGGGATGTTGAGGTTGGAGACAATACAAACTGGGAAGTGGGTCTGTTAGCAGAGTCTTACCAGAGGAAGGGAGACAGAAGGGGTCAACGGTGGAGAATAAGGTTATATCAAGGTCAATACAGAGCATGCTCCCCACCAGGGTCATTCACTGATCTCTCATTGAACCAGAAACCTCAGAGGATCAGAGTCCAGCTGGACTGGAATGAAGGAAAGCTGTCATTCTCTGATTCTGATACTAACACACACATACACACCTTCACACATACTTTCACTGAAACTCTCATTCCATGCATTTGCACTGGTGATGATACTGTCCCTCTGAGAATATTACCAGGGAAGATCAGTGTAACTGTGGAACAATGCAGTTAGACATGATGAGATGATGATGAGTCTATAAGGGGGAATATATTACTCAGTTTAGCAGAATATGTGATTATGTTGTGGTCAATGACAGTCACATTAACAAGTGTTTCCTAAAGCATTGGTTCTCAAACCTTTTCATGTCGAGGACCCCAAATTTGGCTGTGGATCCCCATCTTAAAATATTTACTTCCCCTAGAAAAATGACTTTGAAGATGTCACAAGAAACAAACCATGATTCCCCAACCAAATTTAAATCTGACCTAAAAACATTGCTGTTCTCAAAATGTAATTGGACTCCCTCAGTGACCTCCACGGAAGGACCCCAGTGTGAGTTAATATACATAGTTACTGTCCACTACTGTTCAATGGTTTAAGAGTAAATGTACTTAGTTACTGTCCACTACTGTTCAATGGTTTAAGAGTAAATGTACTTACAGTAGTTGCTGTCCACTACTGTTCAATGGTTTAAGAGTAAATGTACTTAGTTACTGTCCAACACTGTTCATGGATTTTAAGTACTGCACATTGGCTCTGATAGGATCCAACTGCAAGATTAATAGACTGGCTATTTGTCTTATTATGCAGAATGTCTGATTAATGTGCAATAATTCATATTTTACATACAAAAGCTATTTCAGGGCTCAGCAAAGTCATATCTTCTGATTTCCTCAGAAATACAACCTTTATAATTTAGGCATTTAGCTCCAGAGCGACTAATTATCATGTTGTGATTCTCTGCCTGTTCCCTGACAGCTACATTAGTCTTCACTTTTTGTTCGGTTCTGATCGTTGACTTTAATATGGATTAAATCTTGTGAACGCTGAATTCTTGCCTGAGCGTTTCTGTGTTGTCCTGTCTGAGTCACTGAACGTTACCTAAAGAGTTAATATTTACAACAAATATGTTGACTATCCAGGTTAAATACATTTTATTGTAAAATATTATATCTTGAGTAAAACTAATTCCCTTGATGTTATCCCTCCTCTATAATGACTGTCAGTAACATCACATTATTATTTTCTTTATCAAACGAACTTTTCAAACTGATTATGCAGGGCATTTAACTTTGATAAATAGCCTACATTTTGTTACAAATTTAGTAATTCATAATTCGAGTACATTCTGTATTCAGATATGACTTATTCATATTACGTTCTGATCTGCCTAGTGACAGACAAGACTTTGGTGTCAACTTGGCCACAGGCATAACTTCATAATGTCATTCAAATTAATTTATTAGCTGTTGAGAAAGTTGACAACGTTCAGTCAAGGGCCAAGTGACTAAAACAACTGACTTACCAGAAAACACAGCAGAAATATATGTCCTGTTGCTACTGTTAAAGTTCACTTTAAAAGAGTTGACATTATTTATTTCTATATTGTACAGATCAGTTTTGTCTTAAGATGAAAGGCAGAGTGACAAGACTAGTGATGATGTCACCAAGAGACACATACTGGAGCTGCTCCATAGATGGTTAATGGAACATTAGAACATAATAACAAATAATGGAACATTATTATGATATAATAATGGAACAATAGCAGACTATGATATAATAATGGAACAGTCTAGAATCCATCCATGGTGATTTAGCTATGAACTCAGAGCAGTAAGGCTACGTAAATACATTCAAGCTAAACTCATGTGGATGTAATATTAACAATTCTATGAGCCACACAGTTCAGTGTCAAATGGACATCAGCTCATATAAAGTGTTAATGTTCTGATATCCAGTTTAGGGAGACTGTTTTGAGACACGATTCAATATCATTTGAATAGAACAATATACATGTTTTAGTGTGTATTTTGCATGTAATCACGGCCCCCCATATCAATATAACTGTGGGTGTAACAGATTCAGATTCACTTTTTCTCACTTAGATACACTGGTTAGGTACATACATGGACATGCAGGTTTCCCCTGCATGTCCACTAGATGTCACTACTGACTATATTATCAACCTAGAAAGCTGTACATGAACAATGTGAGAGTTAAACAGTAAAGGCCTTTGGTTGATGCAAATGAGCTGCTGATGTAAATTTATTAATTCATTTTATTTAGCATTTCCTACAATTAAAAAAGATACATTTCAAAAGATTTTCAAAACACTGGGGGGGGGGGGGATTTCAAAACAAATTCAAACTTTTTTAAATAATGTACGTAATACATTTTCAACTTACAATTTTTTTTGAAAATAGCAGATCTTAATCTCACCATGCGTTACATGGCGTTGTGAGCTTGAAAAACGTATGTTGCTGTATCAGTGGTACTCAAAACTGATTCATGTCAAGGTAAGGACCCCCAAAATTATATGTATTTGGCCGCGGACCCCCATCTCAAAATATTGTGTTCCATGCAGGGACCTCCAGAAGCAAAGATTCAAGTTTAAAATGTTCGCTTTACTAATATATATACTGTATACATTCAAAGAGTTGCACAAATCTTCAAGATTAAAAAAAAATAGCAGATCTACAAGCTCATAGCACGGCACTAAGTGACGCGCTATGAGCTTGTAGATCTGCTAGGGCTCTATACTAGATCCTCTAAGGGGGGTCCCCAAATTATTTTAGGGGGTCCCCAGATGATTAACTTAATGTGCAACATTGAACAAAACAACATACAGTATAAGTGTACACAGGGTATCTGCACATTTCTAAAGTTACAATTTAAGGACTTATAAGACCTTTTTAATACCTCTAAAATGAATAAAATAAAATAATAATGAGACCATTACTACGTCAAAAGTAACCAACAAACTATCCTATAAAAAATTGTCAAACTTTGGCTAAATTGTCAAATATTACATGAAAGAGGCAACATGTTTGAAAATAGCCGATCTACAAGCTCAAGCATTGCGAGGCGTTGTGAGCTTGTAGATCGGCTATTTTCACAATATTTATCAGGGTCATTTATTTAGAGTCAAACTAAATGTAATGCCTCAACTCCTGCAATTCCAAGTGATTGTAAAGGTGGGGGTCCCCAGTTTAAAAATAATTATTTTGGAGGGTCCCCAATTTAAATGTTATTATTTTGGCAGGTCACCGCCTGAAATGTTTTGAGAATCCTTGCTAGTAAAGTGGTTCTCAAACATTTTCATGTCAAGGACCCCCACATTGATAAAAAGTCTAAGTGGCCGCAGACCCCCATCTAAAAATGCATTGTGCCAGGGACCCCCATAAGAAAAGATTTGTGTTAAAAAAGAAGAAAAACTACAAAATTGTACAGATTTTGTAAAGATTCACAAAAAATAACCAAATTACAAAATAGTTAATACTTGTTTTGATGCTATATTAACTACTTTAGCTGGGGACCCCCTGGAACCCCCCCTCCCCCTGGACCCCAGTTTGAGGACCTCTGCTCTAGTATTTCCCTCTTCACCTAATCTCCTTCAGTAAATGGCTGATCTACAAGCTCACATGCATCATGTGGTGAGACTAGGGTTCAAGTTGTTAAATCAAAACAGGGGGGAGTTTCCCTCGTTGGACGTAGCGCGTGGAAGGAACACGTTATTCCAACCAGTTCCCTTCCCCTCCATCAGGCGCCCCGGCTGTCATGGGGGAGGCGGTATAGTGACCAGGATTACTACATGTTTTTGTGAGGGTATTAACTACCCTTGGAGACACGGGGAGAACATGCAAACTCCACACAGAGTAGGCCCTTTCGCCAACCCCACCTAGGGTATGGGCGCTGATGACGTGGAGGAGAAGACACGCCCCCAGCGCCCACAGCGTCCCCCGGCGGGAATCGAACCCAGGACCTTCTAGCTGAGCTGCAGTTTCATCAATGAAGTGAAAACAAACATAATTTCTCACAGATTGTGGGCGCTTTAAACGAACATAACGTATTACCCCATGTTCCAGGGTCAGTGTAGTGAAAGTAGACTGCACAGTTCAAGTCTTCATTGTTAACAGGATGTCCACTGTACCAGTACCTGCACAATAAACAACAATGTATTTTAACATCCACTCAGTCATTCACATACAGTGACTTTAATATAATTACAATAGAAACATGTAAAATGTCTCACTGTGTTTTCCATTGACCCAGGTCCATCTGCCCTCCTCTGTCAGTCCTTTTCAGACCGACCAATCCATGATACATGGAGGGGCCAATCCTCAGGGCCCAATCCTCTGATGAATTCCTGATAATTTGTACATGATTGAATCATCATTAATTGTATCCAATACATTCTCTCACACACACACACACACACACACACACACACACACGTTCTTCTCTACTGTTAATGACCACCAGATCAGCTCCTTGATTCAGACATTCTTCTCTACTTTGCTGCCATGGTTTCCTCTCAGTAGATCTGTAGTAACAGCTGCCTCCAAACTTCTTCCATCCACTGGGACACGACTCTAAAAACATCAAACAGGTTGTAAAGAAGATTGAGGATTTTACCCACTTCCCGATTTGCTGTAATGAGAGCGTCATTCACCTTGATGCTGATGTTTGCAAACCTGGTTTTCATTTTTTTTTTGGTTTTCTGCAATGTTGTCATCGAGGTACAGTACATATTGGATTCATGTTAAATGTGTGTTTTCATACATTTCACCCGAACTTACGTCTATCAATTACACACCCCATGAAGCCTTGAATTCATGGAAAGTTTTTAGTTTGTCGCATTCCTCGGCCAATACCGGCGGAATCTCCGGTAGGAGACTCAAAGAGTGTCCTGAGTATCCCATTGAAAAAGATCTCCATGAATTCAAGGCTTCATGGGGTGTGTAATTGATAGAAAATAAGTGTTTTTTTCTGTGTATTACTTACTGTTTGTGTTTGTTGGTGTGAAGTTGACACCATGGCAATGTTGCAAGGCAAGCCTAATTATGCCTCGTTCACACCAAATAAAACTGAAAAAAAAAAGCAGAAGTACAGTAGTAGCTTTTTTATCAATAATTGGGTGTGTCTTAAGGTACCTGTCACTGAAGTCTCAGCTGGTGTGCCCGTTTAGGCCGAGACAAAACCGTTTGAACAGGAGCGCATTTTGAAATCTAAAATAGCAGCTGTAGATGAGAAATATATTTATGGATTAAAACAAAATAATCATAGGACGTTTATAAACAAGCTGCTAAATAACTGAACTAAGCTGCTAAGCTACCACTGCAGGGAGTCCGACTGAGGAGACCCTCTCACCGTGACACACACACACACGTCGCGGTCCCTCCTCTGCCATCAAAATATACTTACTGTAGATTTGATACAATAAGCATTTTAATTTCCTAATTAATCCATTCTTTGAATAAATTATTCACTAGTGTTTCAATGTAGCCAATTATTGGCTGGTCCCTCAGTATGTCTAATTGTATTGTTTTTTTGTGCCTGAGAGCTATGTGTCTTGTATTTGTGATTGTATCTACCTGCTGCTGTCTGTACAACACTTTGATCAATGTGGTTTTGTTTAATGTGCTTTATAAGGACATTTAATCAAAGAATGGATTGATTAGGACATTAAAATGCTTTCATTGCATCAGCAATTGATCATTCAGTGACATACAACTGCTCATTTACATTGAATTGCATTCAAGAATTCACAGGACAATTCCATGATCTAGTCAGATTTTATTCAAAAGAATCCAGCCAAAGATCAGCTTCAGTATAGTAGCCAAACTTTAGGACAAATGTCCTATAGCAGACACCAATGAGAAAGGACAATGATAAGTCATGAATATTCATAGATTCACTTTGCACAGTAGGCTAATTATTGTCTTTATAAGCAACAGGATTATTAGACCATATATACAATGACAAATCAGCATGTTTTGGAGTCACCCATACCCTGTAACTTTGTTATTACTCCAATTATTATGCGTTTTTATTCATGGCCTTCTCAATCTCCTTCAGCAGCTTGTCCTTGTTGTTTTTCACATTCTCCGCAGCTTTTGCCATCAGGTTAGAGATCATGTCAGGACTGTACGGTCCCTGGAAGGTCTTGTATGTCTTCCTCACCGCCTCAAGTTGATCTGATATATACACACACACACACACACACACACACACACACATGAGGAAAAAGGAGACAAAATAAATATACCCTTCTGACCACTAAAGGTAGGGTAAGTGATTTTTTTGGGGGGTTAAAATAAGTAAAATTGCTCTATATTGTGATAGTACTCATTGCTATAGAGTGGTTGTTCAGTAACATGAGTCTTTATTAAGAGGGCTCTTTATTAAACAGAAAATACATTTCTAGGTCAGGATACCAATTGTATCCGACCAGGATAGAGAACTCAGACAGGAGACAGATTAAAGTGAAATTGGAAATGACACAGACATGAGCAGACAAAATTGGAACTGGAACACAATAAAAATGGTGATAAGTGGGTACTCTCTCCTGATTGGCTAAAATGTTGTCACCTACCTGAAAATGTATTTTCTGTTTAAGAGCTGGAGAGACAGGGAGACCCCCGTTACTGAACAAAAACTCTATACACATTAAAAACCTTTTTTTCCCGGTATACTACTTAAATAGTTTTGGAAAACTGCTGCCATTTGTCCCAAAAAGAGACTGCAAAACCCTGAAAGATTTTTCAAGCAACTATATCCAGTTGTTGCAATGTAACATAGCTCCGTTTACACAATGCTCTACCCCCACCAACTGCACATACTTTCCCTCCCCCAGTTAGTGTTTCTTAAACCGTTTCATTTTGTTCTTGACACTTGCTTTGGCAATGCAAACGTATGTTTTCTCATGCCAATAAAGCTCCTTTGAATTGAAGTGTAGTATGTACATGTACAATAAAAATAAATGCCAATAAAAACAGTTACCGCCACAGTTAGCGACGTTGAACAGGGGCATGTGGATCACAGTCGGGCATCCGTTCTCTCCCGGAAACACATAGAAGTCCTTTTGGTCCTTCAGGGTCTGAACAGGTGGGAAAGGCAAGTCCATCTCCTTGGCCATTTTATGAGCTTGTTCAACCGTCTGTAGAAGCAAGCAGTGGTGGAAAAAAGTACTCATTTAAAAGTATCAATACTGCAATGTGGAAATACTCCCAGTCACACCAAAATATGGTTGCCCGCTGTTAAACTCAAGTTGTGCACGGCCGACGCCTTCTAAAAAACGGAGAAGCTTGTAGAGCATTCTGTCCCAATAATCAGTGACACAGCTGTCAGTCACTTTCAGGACCCTCCCATGCAACAGCTAAAACCAGTTGCTCTATCGCAAGCACCATGTCGCTTCCCCGAGTCTTGGGACGGTCCGCCTTCGACTCACCCGATTGGACAGAGGGGGTAAAAGCAGGATAGAGCACATAAACCCCAAGGTGTGCGCGACACACGGAAAGATGCGCAAGACTCATCAATCCACGCGATTCTCATTGAAAAAGCATAGGCAGATTCCGCCTCATAGGTAAAACAAAATTGCTGCGTGACCGCGTCCTTAGGGTGCGGCCAGACCAAACTTTTATTCTGCCTATGAGGGCGGATTTTGCCATTGCTTTTCAATGGGAATGGAGCGTTTTTTTGCGGAAATCCACAAATGGCAACACGTGTGCGTGTGTGTGTGTGCTTGCGTTACCATCATGGGGTCCCCAGCACTGAAGTCAAGGGAGATGATGAGGTCGATGTTTCTCTCTTTTCTGAGCACAGAGAAGTAGGGAGAGTTCAGCCGCAGCCCAGCATCTATATAGTCCCTCGTTTCATGATCCCTTTTTGCTGCCAGGACATTGGAGTCTACTTCTTGAACTGTACAAAATACATAATATACATTACAATACCTATACCAAAACACTAGACTATGGTTATAAAAGGGTCAGGACAGAGACATTTCTAATTAATTAACATGTTAAGGTGCCTCATCATCATCTTGACTCATCAGCTATTGTTGAGTTTGAGTTTTGAGTTTTATTTATTAGCACATAAAGAGTTAAAAACAAGAATAAAAAAAAAAAGAATGTCTGCAAATAAACGAGACGGAAAAGCGCCGGTGTTTGGATTCCAGGGGCGTGGCCTCTGACCCTTTGGTGGTGGCATTGGAAAGCACGCTATAAAGACACTGAGAAAAGATATGCAAGGGACTTCTTTTCTTGTGAGCTTTTAGATCTGCCATTTTCAAAAGATTTTTATACATTTTGAAAACTTGAAATGGGACATTTACAATGAGTACTTTTGGAACTTTAAGTAGCCTATACTTTGATGCCATTTACTTGTAACAGAGTATTTCTACATTGTGGTATTGTTTTACTCAAGTAAAATTGAATACACAGGTCAGCATGCTCACCTGGCATGTTCTGCAGGAAGTTGTGTGTGGTTCCCCAGGTCCAGTGATTGATGCATTTTATGGTGCTTGAAATTATTTTGACCCAGGCCCAAGAGCCTGAAATTAGAAGTATACCGTACATTGGTACGAGACAAATAAGCAATTATTAAACATTATTCTACTATCATAAACATAACATTTTAACAACAATATTTATTTTTTAAATTAAACACAGCCAAACACAATAATGTAGTTCATGGCATTTTTATTAAGTAAATGTATTAGGGTTTGGATGACATGGATGGCTCTGATGTAGAAGCAAAAATAAATATATTTTCCCGCACCGGTCATTAATGTTGCTCATCTTTGGATCTGAATAATCCATCCTCATGTTATCTTTGGATCACTACGAATTATGAGTTAATAAAAATAAATAACGCCGTGACCCAGGGGGATTGCGCCCTCTAGCAGCAGTGATGTCAGACTTGGTGCTCTATAAACCTCTGCTATTTGAAAAATAGCCGATCTACAAGCTCACAACACGTTGCAATGCGGCGAGTTGTGACCTTGTAGATCTGCTTTTTTTTTTTTTTTTTTTTTCCATTTTAAAATATGTGGAACATTTTAACAACAAAAATGTAGCATGGGGTTAATTTTTTTTCAGATGGGGGTCCGAAGACAAATACATATCAACTTGGGGGGTCCCCCCCAAAAAGTTTGAGAACCTTTAGAGAGGCCGCTAGGGGAGACCGACACAACTCACCACCGACAATGGCACACGGCACCGGGTACAAGTCATCGTATTGCTCACAGACCAGCAGCGTGAAGCGCTTGAGCTCCTCCCCTCCTCCGCTTGGGTCTAGTTCCACTGGTACCTGTACGCCCATCGTGCGTTTTCCTACAGGGGCGAAAACAGAGCCGTCAAAGACAAAAATAAATAACGTACGTCCTCCGTCTTTGGTGCCGAGCCAAAATGCAAGTAGCAAAATGATTAACCCATTAAAACCGGGAAAGCATCTCACATCATTTTAAACTACCTTAACCATTATTTTTATTTGGCCACTCAAAAATAGCAGATATGCAAGCTTATAGCACATCACACTATGAGCTTGTAAATCTGCCATTTTTGAAAAATCAATGAACATAATGTGCAAATCTACTCTAAACTAAATGTTGAGATGGGGGTCCGCGCGGCCAAATACATATCATTTTGGGGATGACATGAAAAAGCACCACTGCAACATACGTTTGTCAGAAAACGGTTTAGAGGACATCGTCTTAATGGGTTAAAAAACAAAGAGACTAGCAACTCACTGAAAAAGTATTTAAAAAAAATATATATAAAAAGTTTAGAGAGATGGTGAATGTTGTTACTATGGAGTTTGTTTAAATGCGTGTTTAAATGCCTAATTATCTGAAATTGTGCAATAGTCGTTTCTGCCGCCCTCTGGTCACTAGGTGGGGCTGGTAACCAATTCGTCCACACCTTTGTGTATCCTCATATAGTTTGATAAGCGTCTGTCACGGTGTCATGGATGGTGGATGGTGGTGAGGCCAAAATTGCTCTGCCCAGTTCTCCTCAGTGGCTGGAGCAATTGATCCGAAATCGCACACAGCCATTGACCATTACCATGTGCACCTAACCGCTAAGCCCGTTTTTCCACTTCAACAAATCTCAGCTGTTTATTCGCGTTTTTTGTAGTCGCCATGGTTACGGGTTGACAGATCATGTGCGCATATCCCCCCACGGATGCGTCGACCGGGTATGGACTAGTTTGATATAATTATAAAGATGTAATTTCCTGTTCTTGCATTAACTTGCCATTTTTAAGAGAGTTGTGAGCCACCTGGTTTGCAAAAACAGAACTGGACATTTTTTTGCCTACACAAATATAAATAAGTGGTTCTCAAAGGGGGAGAGGGGTTCCAGGGGATCCCCAGCAGAAATTAGTTAGGCTAATATAAGATCAAAATCAGTTCAACCACTTTAACCCTACATACAGTACATCAGCTTATTTACAAACAGCTGATCTTACAAGCTCACAACGCATCACGATGACACATGCTGTGAGCTTGTAGATCTGCCATTTTCAAATGAGAACCACTGGTTTATGGAGATCACGATGACTTTTAAAACGTGGTCGCTACATTCAAAGTGTACCTTGAAGCAGCAGGTTGATCCTTTCAGCGAGAGCAGTGTAATCCTGAGCATGTGCGGCCTGAAGATTAATGTCCACCAGCGTCCGGAGCACTTCACACGCCTTGCAGCCGCACAGCACATCTAGAAGAAAAGGTGCATGTGTGTGCTCTTGTATTACTATATACACACACACACACTTGTGAAGGCCAAATGTCCCCACAAGTATAGTAACATTTGAGAAATAGTCATTGTGAGGGTAATCTTCCTGATAAGATGAATGGTCGAAGTAAGAGAGAAAGGAGCGCATCTGTTTGGCAAAGTGAAATTCTGGTACAGATGGGTGACAACATTGAACGGCAATAGAGAGAAGAGACCAAAGCACTCATGTGGGACTGTGTATTCTTACCATACTATAAAGGCTTTAAGGTAAAAAAAAAAAAAAAGTTGGGAGTTATGCCTGATTTATATTTAGCCTATAGCCTTGCGTCTGTGTCACACCCCGAAAATAGCAGACCTACTAGCTGGCGTCGTGAGCTTGTAGATCGGCTATTTTCGGCTTCAGGTTGAAAATAACAAAAATTGCATTTATAAAATCGATGTCCTAAAGCGTTGATCTCTTCACAAATAATACAAACCTGCGTGCGTGCGCACTGAACCAATAAAAGGACTATTTAAAGGACTAAATCAATACATGTCAAATGTCATACCGGCATGGACCCAGTGCTTCAAGGCATCCTTTAGCGATTTCCACAGCTCTTGCTTTATTTCTTCCATATCACCTAGGGCGCTGCCACACATGCCTGCAAATAACAGATCAACACAAAGCTCACAATAATACCGTAATACACTGATTAACAACCAGTGGGCGATGAGCAGTGGTAGAAAAAAAGTACTCAAATGTTTATCAATAATAGTAATAGTATCAATACTGCAATGTAGAAATACTCTGTTAGGGCGCGGTCCCACCGCACTTTTATTTTACCTATTGGGCGAAATCTGCCAACGCAAATGCGTGGATTCATGGTCTTGCGCATTTTTTCCATGAATCCACGCATTTGCAGATTCCGCCCCAGAGGTAAAATAAAAGTGCGGTGGGACTGTGCCCTTAGGGCGCGCTCCCACCGCACTTTTATTTTACCTCTGGGGCGGAATCTGCCAATGCTTTGTCAATGCAAATGCGTGGATTCACACAAGAGCGGATCTTTCCGCATGTCGCGCAGACCGTGCGTTTATCTGCTCTACACGACTTGTCCATTTGAAGCATAAAACTGCTGGAGGCAGGAGCTGATTTTCCCCCTCTGTCCAATCGGGTGAGTCGAAGGCGGACCGTCCCAAGACTCAGGAAGCACCATGGTGCTCAAGGCAGAAGGCGGTGCGGGCTACGGGGAGGGTCTTGAAAGTGAGTGACAGGTGGGTCACTCCCGTTTTTTTAGAATCCGCTGGCTGCAAAAAACTGTGGCCGCGCACAACCTGCGTTTAACGCTAGCCGACCATGTTTTGGTGGGAGCGCGTCCTTAGGGCGTGCTCCCACCGCACTTTTATTTTACCTCTGGGGCGGAATCTGCCAATGCTTTGTCAATGCAAATGCGTGGATTCTTGGAAAAAATCCACAAGACCATGAATCCATGAATTTGCATTGACAAAGCATTGGCAGATTCTGCCCCAGAGGTAAAATAAAAGTGCGGTGGGAGCGCGCCCTTACAAGTTACTTTGCAGATTTAGATTATTACAAAACATACATTAACCAATTAAGCCCTACGTATTTTTTACTTCAATAGACAATCGTTGTGAGGTTGTAGAATGGCTATTCTTGAAAAAGATATGAGAAATGTCGACAGATTTGAGTACTTTTGGTACTACAAATATTTTGATGCCAATACTTTTGTACTTTCACTCAAGTAAAACTTTGAATACAGGCCTATTACTTGCACTTCTTTCACCACGGTCTCTGGGTTAAGTAGAAATTGATTGAACACTATTAGTCAAAAGATGTACTGTAAACAGCACGGAGGTACAGTAAAAAACATTTTGACTAAAAGGATAACACAATAAAAAGTCCTTATGTATTCAATTAATCAGCAGAGCACAGAATATTAACACATTAAGGAGGCGAAAAAGGAAATCACCTTGCACGTAGGCCATGTCCATCTCTGGATGCTTCTTCGTCAGCTTCCCCTGGTCAAACTTACTGCCGAGGTAAGCCTGGTCCACGTAGGCCCCACTTAGAGAGTAGCCCGCCTCATCCGGGGTCATTTCAAGCCACATATCTGCCAAGAAATCTCAGTCACTCCACTGAATCTGTCAGTGTTTTATCTAGTCATGGTCATTTTTGAGCGGTGTAGCCGCTCCTATAAGTGGGGTTGGGAATTCGTCCTTCCCTGTACTGTGATTGGCCGACTCTATTCACACCCTTTCCGTTCTTCCCTGTACTGTGATTTGGCTGACTCTATTCACACCCTTTTCGCGGTACCGTGATTGGCTGACTCTATTCAGACCCTTTGCTTTGATTGGCTAGCGAGACGCATGATGAAATTAATAACCTATAAATAGTACCACGCACTTAAAAAAAAAAACATCTTATTTCTGAAGTGAGCTTCCATCACTGTGATGACACCGCTCACTTCACACTGGGTGTAGTTTTTATTTATTCATTCATGTAGATAGTTACCTAGTTAGCTAGCTAGAGAATACCCCACCTCAACTGGCCATACTTTATTAGTCAAAAAATGTAAACGGGTACAATAAAACATTTAGGCTAAAAGGATACCACAAAAAGGTCCCGGGGACCATTGCGGTCCTATGTATTCAATTCATCAACAGAGCATAGAATATTAACACATGTCATCAACAAATAGCTATATTTACAGAGGAGAAAAAGAAGAAAACGGCATCAGTGTCTGATCCCTCATTTCAATGGAAAATAATATAAATATAATAATAATATCATATATTATATTAATATCAATCAACCAACCAATCAATTAATTTAACAGATGATAATTTGACTTTACCTTTTAAGGCATGTTGGTTTGGTTTGATGTCCTTGTCAATCATAGTGAAGATGGGATAGGGATCCTTGCTGCGCTCTCCTCTCTGCTCTGACAGAACACGTTCATCTATCTGAAGAGAGATCCTCAGTAAGTGTTCCAGGGTCCCAGCCAGAATTTGTTAATATACCATCACAATTATTTTAACCACTTTATCCATATTTTATACTTTGGCTATTCAAAAACAGATGTACATGTTGCAATTTTTGATCAAAATCATAATTTTGAATGTCTTTTCTCTTCTGGGGGTCCCTGGCAGAAAGTATTTGCAGATGGGGGTCCGCGCGGCCAAATAGCATAACAATTTGGGGGTCCTTGACATGAAAATGTTTGATAACCCCTCTGACCTCTTTCACCATGGCGGGGACCACCACTGCAGCCCAGAAATGAGTCAAGTTGTAGTTGTCCGTTTCGTGGTAGTATTTTTTCAATTTAGCTCCCCTCTCTGTCCAGCTCACGTCGGGACCAGCCAGCCTCTTAGCGATGTCATGTGTAATAGACTCCAGACTGGATGACCAGTTGCTCTCTCTGTACAAAGAGGACATGCACCTGGAAAAGGAGGAGAGACCAAAAAAATGCATGATGTAATTTCATCGATGATAAAATGCATGTAAATTGATTTCCATTCAAAGCGGGGTTGAATAATCATACATGAACTGGGTTCATGGTTCCACATGAAAATAGCCGATCTACAAGCTCACAGCGCTTCGCGAGGCGTTCTGAGCTTGTAGATCAGCTATTTTCACAATTTATGCCTCTTTCTTCTATTATTTGACAATGTGGCCAATGTTTGACAATTTTTTATAGTAGTTTGTTGATTACTTTTGATGCGGTAATAGTCTTTTTATTTTCTTCCTTTTTTTTGGGTATTAAAAAGTCCTTAAATTGTCACTTTACTGTCATCTGGGGACCCACCCCCCAAAAAAGAATCACGTGGGGACCTGACCCAGAGGTTCAGAACAACGAAATGACATTCATTCATGTAATTTCATCTCTCTACCAGGTAGATCCAGACACTCCACTCAGGTACGTCATGGAGTCCAGAAGGTTCTCTTTCTTCAGTTGGAGCAGAGATCCAAGCAGTGCCACCATGGCTCTCTCTCCTCCCCCAGAGCCAATCAGAGCGATGTTGGGAACCTTGTCCTTTAAAGGCCATGGTGGAAAAAAGGATTCACATCTTTGACTTAAGTAAAAGTATCAATACTGCAGTGTAGAAATACTCTGCTAGTAAGTAAAAGTCCGGAATTATACATTTACTTGAGTAAAAGTACAAAAATATTGGTATCAAAATGTACCAAAAGTTGAAAGTACTCATTACGCAGAATGTCCCATTTCACAAGTTTTCAAATGTATACATTGTATAGAAATCTTTTGAAAATAGCAGATCTAATAGCAGAAAATAGCAAGCTCACGATGCGTCACATCGTGAGCTTGTAGAACGGTTATTTTCGAATGGCCGAAATATGTATAGGGTTGAAGTGGTTAATGTATGTTTTGTAATAGTAATCAAAATCTACAAAGTTACTAGTAACTAAGGTTTTCAAATAATTGTAGTGGAGTAAAAGTACTTCAGTACTGAAAATTGGAAATACTCTACTAAAGTAAAAAATAGCTCTTAAGTACATGTACACCAGTGCAGATCCACTACTTTTGAGTGACTGTAGTTGTATGATCACGATCTACGAAAAAAAAAACGTACATCTGACAAAGGCTAACCCCCCCCCCCCCCCCCCCCCGCAACACACACGCACAGTTTTCAGACATGTTAACCAATTCATCCCCACATACTTCTCATGCGACGAAGATCAAAAATAGCCGATCTACAAGCTCACAACATGTCGACTCACCATGCACAACATCGACGGGAAAGCAGTGTTAGTTCAATACAAATGCTTTTGCCACTAAAATTCAATGAATAATCAAATCATAACACTGATCAAAAAGAACGGTGATAATCATTTCACTCAATCACTATAAAAACAAGCCCAAAATAGGGATTGATTATTCATCGATTATTTCATTAAAGCGGCACTATGTCACTTTTTTTTAAGGAATAAAATGTAATTTTGTCCAATCTGTTTGTTACCTTAATACAATATAACTTCTACAATTGGGGTCGTTGTATTTTGTCTCCCTGCTCTTCTATTGACATTTAGAGCGTGTCAAAGGTCATGTCTCACCTAGACACAGGATCTGACACAAATCTTGACCTGATGGTCAAGATTGAATTTATCCCCTGAGCAAGCAGGCAAAATGTCAGCACTTGCGCAGGAAAGTAGAAGAGGAAAGTTGCAAAGTGCAGCTTTAAATGATTGTTTTTATTTATTTATAATGGATTACTTCAATGAACTGTTGCACCCTAGAAGAGCTGAAAGACTCATACCGTTGGGCAGGAGATTTGGTTCTTCCTCAGACAGTCTAGAACTGTGAGTCTTCTCTTGGCGACATGCTGCTCCTCCTCCCTATTCAGAGAATGACCGATACGAATCTTGATGGGGAGAAAAAAAGTTAATAAAAAATGTATGATAAAGTTACACATTTTATATAGTTTTTTTGTGTGTATGTGACAGTTGAAATGCATATTTCACTTCATGTCACTTTTCCCTCTAAAACCAGAGAGGGTGCAGCCCTTTGGGGACCTTGACTTCAATTATAAAGCCAAAATTAACAACTAAAGGGTTCACACCAAGCATTGTAACGATTATATCTATATCTATATTGTTTAACCATTAGTTGTGGTGTCATCCACTTAGTTATAATTACAGCGCTTACATGTCAATTTGGCCAAACTAGCCCTTTAGTAGTAGTAGGTAGTATCAGTCAGTGGTGTAAAGTAACTAAGTACATTTACCGTACTTAAGTACAATTTTGAGATATTTTTACTTTACTGGAGTATTTCCAAATTTCAGTACTTTTACTTCTACTCCACTACATCTCAGAGGCAGATATTATACTTTTAAAAATATTATAATATTTATAAAAATGTACTTTAGTTAATGGTTACTTTGTAGATTTTTATTATTATTATTACAAACCATACATTAGGCCTACCCACTTCAGGCCAACAGTACATACATTTTGGCAATTTGGCAATTTGAAAGTATTTTCTAAATACATTTGAAAACTTGTGAAATGGCACAGTCTGCATTATGAGAAATTTCTACTTTAAGTACATTTTGATACCAATACTTTTGTAGTTTTACTCAAGTACATTTTGAATTATGGGCTTTTACTTAAAAATAAAGTACTTAACAGTACTTTCTACATTGCAGTATTGATACTTTTACTTAAGTAAAACATGTGAGGACTTCTTCCACCTCTGGTATCAGTCATAGTAACTCACTATTATACACAATTATGTAATAAATAAGGTGACTTTACCCATTTCTCCATGTTCTCTGTGAGATGTCAGTCAAACAAGTAAGGTGAACTTGAGTAGTTAGATCAGTGAAATGAAACATGTAGGTGATACAATCGCAGGTGTATTTATACTGTGGTGATTGCAACGTGGATTGGCTGAGAGATAAGCAGCACAGCTGAACTTGATAATGTCCCATTGTTGATAATGCCCATTGATGAATGTACAGGGTGAGATGCTCCTGCTCGGCAGTGTACACGTGCAGTAGCACGCCTGATGCCACACAGGGGCGCTCCTCCACCATCAGCTCAAATCTCTGCCCCAGGTTAGCTCCATAAAGAACCTCTCACTCCGCTATACAGCTCCGAGATGAGGTTCTATGTCGTTACCTTCCAGAATCGGGTGGACGTCCGCCAAGGCTCCGCTGTTTACCCTTTTGTATACGTTGTATCCCAAAACTAATGGTAGATTCCAAGCCGCACGGATGTTTAAAGTTTGGTTCGGCGCGTAAAATTTTAGGAACGGAGCGAAACTACACGTTTAAATCGCTTATTCAGTCAGCCTGTGGCCATGTTTCCCATTGTAGCCAAACCGGGAGCAGTACTGGCAGCGGACGTAGGGGGGTTTTCCGGGTTGAATGGGAAACATGGCCACAGGCTGACTGAATGAGCGATTTAAACGTGTAGTTTCGCTCCATTCCTAAAATGTTATGCGCCGAACCAAACTTTAAACATCCGTGCGGCTTGGAATCTACCATTAGTTTTGGGATACGACATATACAAAAGGGTAAACAGCGGAGCCTTGGCGGACGTCCACCCGATTCTGGAAGGTAACGACATAGAACCTCATCTCGGAGCTGTATAGCGGAGTGAGAGGTTCTTTATGGAGCTACCCCAGGTTGAACGTGTCATCTATGGGAGGAAAAAGGGACAGAGGAGGATGGAGTCGTTTCTGAGTGTATGTGTCATGCACAACACATACACAGTTAAAGGTAGGGTAAGTGATTTTCTTTGGTTAAAATAGCTATATTCTGATAGTACTCATTGCTATAGAGTGTTTGTTCAGTAAAAGGAGTCTCCTTGACTCTCCAGCTCTTTATAAAACAGAAAATGCATTTTCGTTTCAGTTTCAGTTTCATTTCCAATGTTATCCAATCAGGATAGAGAACTCAATCAGGATATAGATTAAACAAGTGAAATTGGAAGTGATGACACTAAGAAATGAGCAGGCAAAATTGGAACTGGAACACTATAGAAATGAAGCTTAAAAATTGGTACTTTCTCCTGATTGGCTGAGATTTTGACACCTACCAGAAAATGTATTTTCTGTTTATTAAAGAGCTGGAGAGACGGGGAGACTCCTGTTACTGAACAGACACTCTATAGCAATGATTACTATCAGAATATAGTGCTTTAATCTTTTAACACAATACTTTTTGTTTTAACCCAAAAATATCACTTACCCTACCTTTAAATTGGATATATTTATATTGCATTCTGGAAGCGGAGGTGACCACTCACCATTGAAGTCACAGGTCTGGCGTGAGCAGAACATAACAAAGGCCAGCAGATGAATACCCGAAGATCCTTGGGAACATGGGGGGGGGGGGGTACATGCCAAATACCTTAAACTTATTTTTTTTATTTGAATACAATTTTAAAGAGTTAACCACTTAAACTGGACACTGTGTTGGCTGTGTTGACTTTTTTCCATCTACACCAAATCCCTGACAGCTGATCTACAAGACAGAATAGGGATGCTAATAGAGTTGATAAAGGGTCGTAAATCCTGCTCTATGTTATTTATAACTATTTGTAGTTAAACAGCTGAAAACCCAGTGTAAAAAGGATGAGACGAAATCAAAGACAGACACAGGCCGGTTCTCAAATTAAAAGGTTGACATTGTATTAAGAGAAAGAATCAGTCCACGATGCACCGTACAGCAAAAATATCTCTCTGCTATTACAAACACAGGCAATAGTATTTATACACAAGTTGGAGTCCGGACATCAGATATAAGGTGGATCCTAACGATTGGTTAAGACCCTTAGACGTCAGATCATATCTGATGAGCTGTCAGGCATCAGGGTGTCATCATAATAAGTTGTTGTTCATCTTATAGTGTCCTTGTGTACAACTTTTGGTTCCATAAATAAGTTATTCCTTCGATATCATAGGACATGTGGCAGGTTTATCTGTGACAGGGTGACAGCTGACAGAGTAAATTAGTGACAATATCCCGGTCATACAGAGATATAGGTCATCGTACAGAGATACAGGTCATTAGGACATTAAATCACAAAGCGTTGACCAAGACATGTTTTTACTGATTGGAAGCATATGGAGCCGGCACCAGATAGCAAATATGGAGTCAGCTACATGGCCTTGGTAGTTGGTAGAGAAAGTATAGTAGAGTTACAAAAGGCATGTTTACAATCACTATATTAATTTGACTGGTTAGATCGATATTTCTAGATCATATCAATCTGGTCCACAAAACATATAGTTTTAACTCCATCAGATGCTGAGGTTCAAGTGGTTAAGAGAATATAAAATAAGAAAATAAAACATTAAGCCTACTTAGAGAGTGTATTCACCTCGCCTTCCTCGCGAAGAGGGTCACAACTGAACTAGCGGACCTCACCTGTAGCAAACCTCAGCACCCTCATCCTCATAAGAGTCTGTCTGCACCTCTGAGCCATGATAAAGCACTGCTTCAGTTTGGCTACGGTGAAGAACAAGCCACAAAACATGAGCACAAAAAACATTAAGAACATTAAGACTAACACATTATTGTCACAGTGGTAATTCCGGGCACCAAAACCACAGCACCAGTGAAAGGAAAGGAGCCTATAACTCAGACATGCTGCAGCTCCTCCCTCAGCACCAGATAAGTTATACAGTTTCTCCATGTGTAAAAATAAAAAGAGCCCCTTTCATAATAGGAGATAAAATAATTATGAAAGGTGGGATTATACCTACAGTATCTAATGGAATGAACATAGAGCTGGAGAAGGGGGACAGAGTTAACAAGCATTTACCTGCTGGTTGTAATCTAGGACTAGGTGATAACATGCATTTTACAATACCATCGCACCACATTCAGTGATACCAGCATTACTTAAAAGATATATGATATATCATTATGTTGGTAGGCCAACATAATGCTCCTATTCATCCCATTCCTGTCAATAAAAGAATATTCAAAAGCAATGCTGTCTGTCTGTCTGTTGTATGTTTTACTGATTCATTTTTAGACTGTAATACATGTAGAAGGCCAATTAAGAATTGCAGTATGATGTGTTTTGTTATGGCACATGCAGTAGGCCCATATGAGGGAAAGACTGCACTACTTCAATAATCTAGATATTGAATGTATGTGATACACAAAGATTGTGTATCACATACATTCAATATAAATATATCACATATATTCAATATCTAGATTATTGAAGTATTTATAATCTTTTTTACCTTGTAAACCTGTGATGTGACAATAAACCTGATTCTGATTCAGCTGATGCACTGTCTGTCCCAGAACCAGCAGGGGGAGCCAGGACCACATTATTATCAGTGGTTCTCAAACAGTTTAATGTCACAAGAAGGACCCCCAATTCATATGTATTTGGCTGTGGACCTCCATCTGAAGATATTTCATGCCTGGGACTTCCATACAAGATTTGTGTTAAAAAAAATCAAAAATAATTTATCTTTCAAGAGTTTGTGATTTTATAGATCATGTGCTATTTCCAATTAAGTTAAAGAATTATTTAGCCCTTATACTATAGGGATAAAGACTTCTTTAACTTAAAGTGGTTAAACTATGATGCTATATTAAGTAATTTAGCTGCAGACCCCAGCCCCTGGAACCCCCTCAAGGACCCCTGGGGGCAGGGGGTCCTTGAGAATTACTGATGTACATGAAACACTATCAAACAGGTGATGTGTGTTGGTATTAATGTGTGTAATATGATCATGGATCTAACTAAGTACGAATGTTTTGGAAATTAAACTGAACACTGAAGAGTTTTAACTCTAATCGACGAACTTGGTGGACTAACTAAACCTAACTAAACCTAATCTCGCGTATTTAATAATAACATTTTGCTGGGGACCCCCTGGAACCCCCCCCAGGCCCCCGGACCCCACTTTGAGAACCAATGCTTAACGCTTTTTGAAAGTCCTGAAAAGACTCGCGCAACAAAAACCGTGCGTCCATGGTTTCCATGGTTTCCACATGGGTTTCCATGGCAAAACGTCATCAACACCCGACAGTCTGGACCAAAACAAGCGCGCGGAACTGAACCGCCACAGACTTTTTTCCTTCGATATCTGCAAGTTATACACATTTCTCTGAATTATGTGTGTTGTAAAGATTTTGTTTGAGTTCCTGTGGCGGTGATGACACAATCAATAGTTGTTCAGGGTGAGTATAGTGATAGGCCCTTAGATCAAGACGATCGATATATTTGATCGAGTCTGACTTTTACTTTCGTATCTACGAGACGAGAGTCTTAGCGACCACCCCCCAGTTTGGCCTAGAATGTCACCAGTAAAGCCCGTATTTATCATGTACAAATGCAAAATATAATGTGCTTACCCGATGGCGCCAAATGTTAACTAAGTGTCCGGAGTATTGGTTTAATGTATTAGTCCATATTCTTCAATAAAGAAGTGATTTCATCCCGTCTGTGGCCGAACGCCGTTTCCCCCCCTCATTTACTTCCTGTTTACATCGAGTGTAATTCCGGCTTTCACCGGATGCGCCCCGTCACTACCACCCTTTGGGACCTTCCGACAGAATCGGCCACTGACGGGATTAAAACACTTCTTTATTGAAGAATATGGACTAATACATTGCACAAAGACTCCGGACCGCTAGTTAACATCTGGGGCAACCGGCTAAGCACCTTATATATATTTTTTTTGTACAGGTTTTACTGGTGAAAGTCCAGGGCACTCTGGGGGGGTGGTCGCTAAGACTAAGACATTTCAAAATCGATAAAATACATCTACGATAGTCTTGATCCAAGGCTATAGTGACTTGGCCAGTAACTGACTGAACAAAGTAAAAACGCAAAACAAGGATCGGTGTTATCTTATCTGTGCGTTTCAGGTTCTAATTTCAATCGCAATCGTATCAATTGCTTATATTTCCATAAACGTTACCACAAACTTTTTTTCTTCAGTTGGGCAGTGTGGCAACCAGGTTGGCTGTAGGTTCTGGGATCTTGCTTTGAGAGAACATGCACATGTCAATAAAGTAAGTACAAAACTACAACACCGCAAGAAGGTCATACAGTAACAACTTTGTATCCAGCTACATGACTTTGTTTCCTGTCGGCACTGAGTTAAATACATTTTAGTGCACAAATTATAATGTAAGACAACTATCTGCATTCTGCATAGCATACAGTACTACAAGTGGATCACCTCCTGGACTAGAGTCTAATATATCTAATATTATTAACATCTAATATGAGGAAAGCTACTGTACACTGTGTCCATGTCAAACTGCAAACTGATGCAAACATGTATTGTTGTATATTTGTTTCTGGTGGAATTATCGGTTAACCCATCATGGTCCAATGTTTATCGCACTGCTTTGGATGTCAGAAACATACCGGGTGTCCTATGTGCCCCCCGTTGTGTGAACTTATAACAGGAAGCCAGGGTTCCATTTCCATGCTGATGACGTGCATAACTGTTGCTCCATTAACCACTTAAACCCTATATATGCATCAGATGATCGATGAGTCCCCCGGGGGTCTATACTTGGTCGCCTCCTTTTTTCCTTCTACACCAAATTAGTTCATGGGAAATAGCCGATCTACAAGCTCACAATGTGCCACGTTGTGAGCTTGTAGTTCTGCTATTTCCACATAAATGTTCACCTATCATGACATGCCCAGAATAGGGATGCTAAAGTGTATGTGTGACATCCATCTTATTTCTTGTTTTTTCTGATAGAAAGGTGTGTACGACGAATCCCTGAGTAGCTTTTTTCGGAATGTGGAATCAAGGTAATCACACTTCAATTCCATGTCAACGTAACCCCATGGGTTGTAAACATGTCTATTAATTATACTTTGCCATACGATTGTGTCGTGTGCCCAAAATAGTACATCTACATGCTCATAACGTGTCACAGCGTTACTCTGCAGTCCTTCTTTCAGTTGTTCTCTGCTGTGTCCATATTGTTCTAGGAGAAGTGATGGAGGAGCCTGTGATGTCATTGGTGGGAGGATCCGCTGTCTGAAGGCCAGGGTAAATTCTCCTCATTCCTTTTTGGCTTGCCCGATAAATGCTGTTTTGCATGAAAAACGGTGTGTGAGTACAGTATGTATGCATGTATTTACTGTATGTACGTATGCATGTATCATGTATGTATGTTTGTATATATGTATATCTTTTATATTTGTGTATGTTTATATAACAGGTTTGCCTCATGAGATCCAGAAAAGTGTAGAAGATTATTTATTTTTACCTATTATTTCTTCACTGGTCTTGACCAGAAACAAATCTGCTTTTAGGATTATGGTTTAAGGTCAGGGTTAGTCACCAAAATAGGTTTATTTACATTTAAAATGTAGATGTTGAACTGACACTCGACTGTATAGATCGACCTACAAAACGTTCGGGTAGGAGAAAGTGCAGCAATGAACATTTGTCAACAGTACTTAAAGGTAGGGTAAGTGATGTGTTTTTGTCAAAACAAAAAGTATTTTGTTAAAAGGTCAGAGCACTATATTCTGAAAGTATTCATTGCTATAGAGTGTTTGTTCAGTAACAGGGGTCCCCTCATCTGCCAGCTGTTTAATAAACAAACAAAAAACATTTCAGATGGATTGCAAATTTTAAACCAATCAGGAGAGAGTACACATTTATCAGCTTCAACTTTATATTGTTTTTATCCAGTTCCAATTTCACTTGTTTATCCTGTATGCTGTATGAGTTCTCTCTCCTGATTGGATAAAATGGCTATCCCAACCTGAAAATGAATTTTCTGTTTATTAAAGAGCTGGAGAGGCAGGGAGACCCCTGTTACTGACAAACACTCTATAGCAATGACTACTATCAGAATATACGGTATATAGTTATTTAACACTTATTTTAACAAAGCAATATCACTTACCTTACCTTTAGGTGGCCAAATTAGTATGCTACCACATCCAACTATAAGGAGCATTGATGAAAAATTAAGTGCAGATGCAAAAACATAATGAATGTCTATGAATTGCCTAAAGTATACAGTATTAGCCCTGAATTGTGCATGCCTATCAATCATTTAGCTGTGGGGACCCCCTGGCACCCCCTCAAGGACCCCGCTGTGGGGTCCCCGGACCCAACGTTGAGACACAGTGTCCCCAAAAGATTACTTGTTTGTGTTTGTGTCCACACAGGCGGTGCTGGTGGACATGGAGGAGGGCGTGGTGAACCAGATCCTGCAGGGACCACTGCGAGAGGTGTTTGACAGCACGCAGCTCCTCACCGACGTGTCGGGGTCAGGAAACAACTGGTGAGAAGGATAGGACAGGATACCTAGGGTTGGAATCCGGAACCGGAAGAAATCTGAGCTTTATTTGAAAAAAAAAAAATTGGAATGTCTGAATGTTGTATGTTAACCCTTTAAGACCGGGAACGCATCTATGTCATTTTAAGATTTCTTTGGTTATTCAAAAATAGCAGATATACAAGTTCATAGCGCGGCACCAAGTGCCGCGCTATGAACTTGTAGATCTGCTATTTCTTTTAAATCGTGAAAATATGTGCAAATCTTTGAAAAAACAAAGAAACATATATATATATATATATATGTTTTAGAGCGAACATTTTTAACTCTGATCTGTGCTTCTGGGCCGGGGGTCCCTGGAACAACATATTTTGAGATGGGGGTCCACGGCCAAATACATATCATTTTGGGGGTCCTTGAAGTGGAAAAGTTGGAGCACCACTGATATGGCAATCTAAGTTTTTTCAAAAACTGTAGAATATATATTCAAAGATTAGCAAAAATGTTCAAGATTTTTCAAAAATAGCAGATATACAGGCTCATAGCTCGGCACTCGGTGCTGCGCTATGAGCTTGTATATCTGCAATTTTTTAATAGCCAAAGAAATCTAAAATGGCACAGATACTTTCCCCGGTCTTAATGGGTTAAAGGGGTATTTTGGACTAAGGTTTTCTTACCTTTTCTATGACGTTATGATATCTTAGGATGAATAGTACAGTAGAAAAATGTTCATAACTCCATCCCGGGTCCGCCACAGCTTAAAACGTGCGCCAATAGGCCTTGTGCTAGATCGCGTATTTTAATAGCTTTTTTTTTTTTTTTTTGTGAGATCTGACGTTCATAGTAACAGAACACTGTCAAAAAAAAAAAAGAAGTCTCGCTAGACGAGATCGAAATCTCGAGATCGAAATCTCGTCTAGCGAGACTTAGATTCTTTTTTTGGTTGCATAGTGTTCTGTCACTATGAACGTCAGATCTCAACCCAAAAAAAGCTATTAAAATACGCGATCTAGCGCTGTGGCGGTCCCGGGATGGAGTTATGAAAATGTTCTACTCTACCTTCATCCTAAGATATCATAACGTCATAGAAAAGGTAAGAAAACCTTAGTCCAAAATTCCCCTTTTAAGCTGGCTGTTCAGTAAAAAAGCATGGCAGTTGGCGTTGGAGAACTCACAGCCTGGACTATTAATATGTTAATGTATTTTTCTTCTTTTGTGGATGTCTTGGTGTATGTGAATTATGAGTATTACAGTAGTATACTGGGCATCTTATGGCGCAGGACACTATAATAAAAATGTCAATCAATCAATCATACAGCTCCGGTGCTTGTTGGGCACACAAAAAAAGGAATATTGGTCAAACCCAAGATGATAAGATTTCGTCTTATTTCATCTTATCCAATTACTCTCTGCTCTCTCAGCTCATAGTTTAACCTCTTAACATTGATTGCCAGAATTATTTCAGATTTTTTGCATTTTCATGCCAGGGTTTTTACATTGAAAAAAAAAAGTACTCAGGAGCTGAGATACAACATTTTTAAGTTAACAAGGAAGTGGATGGGAGTCTAGATCTTCGACAAATCATATCTCCTTGGTCTTTGGGTCAAATTTAAAAAAAAAAAAATTAAAAAAAAATTATTTTAATTTTTTTTGAAATTTTTTTTTTTTCCTAAAAACGAGTTAACTCGATCTAGGCAATCAAGCGATGGATTCGTAAAAACGAGTTAACTCGATCTAGGCAATCAATGTGTTAAATCATGTATACTTTGTTGACCGGGGTCCCCCAGGGGACTATACTTTAAGTTGGTCCCCTCCTTTTCTCCCTCTACACCAAATGTATTCGGCAAAAAAAATATATATATATATATATATATATATATATATTTTTTTTTTACCTTAACCACTTCAACCCTAGCATCCCTTGTCTTAGGAATACTTTAGCCAAAAATAGACGATCTACACTGCGAGGCGTTGTGAGCTTGTAGATCGTCTATTTGTGGCAACGAGCTATAGGTGTAGAGGGAAAAAAGGGCAGACCAAGTAAACAAAAAAAGTTTAATCTGAAACACAATTCTATAAAATATAGAGGGGGGTCCCTGCTTCATCTCTCTCTCAGCTAGGGGGTCCTTGACCTGAAAACATTGAAGACCCCTGGTTTAGACACTGGGGCATATATCAGTAGATGCAATAATCAAGCTGCCTGCTCTTCATCTGTCCCCAGGGCGGTAGGACACATGACGTATGGTTCAGCCTACAGGGAGCAGATAGTGGACAAGCTACGGAGAGCGGCAGAACATTGTGACTGTCTGCAGTGTTTCTTCCTCATTCACTCCATGGGAGGAGGTGAGGTGCGAAAACGGACGGTGCATCGCAAATGTTCCCATTTTAAACTTGAAACGGTACACTAATATATGTGTCTGAAAACATTTGGGGTGAGAAATAGGCAATGTTTAAGGGATAGTTCACCCAAAATAAATATTATTAGTCACCCCATGGAGACTTGAATTCATGGATATTTTTTAGTTATTGTCACATTCCTAAGCCAATAATTTGATGACCAGCGGACCGGTAGGCAGCGGTTCCGGTAGGAGACAAAGGAGACTCTTTGTGTCTCCTACCGGAACCGCTGCCGGTCATCAAATCATTGGCTTAGGAATGCGACAAACAATATCCAATACAAGTCTCCATGGGGTGGAACAAAAAGTCATTTTGGGGGTGAACTATCCCTTTAACGTAAACATGCTTCGGCACCACCCCTCTCTCTGAACATGAAAAAGTTTGAGAATCACTGATAGCAACTGAAAAACGTATGTTTCTATATCAGTGGTTTTCAAACCTTTTCATGTCAAGGACCCCCAAAATGATATGAATTTTGCCGCGGACCCCCATCTCAAAATATTTTGTTCCAGGGACCCCCAGAAGCAAGGATTTGAGTTACAAATGTTCGCTTTAAAAGAATATAAATATATTAATTTGCACACATTTTCTCGATTTTTCAAAAATAGCAGATCTACAAGCTCGTAGCGCGGCACTCGGTGCCGCGCTATGAGCTTGTATATCTTCTATTTTTGAATAGCCAAAGTGTAAAATAATGCTTTTTTTTTTTGCTCAAATCAAAAAGTGACACAGATGCGTCCCAGGTCTTAATGGGTTAATGGGTTAAGTTTCTCCCTGGTTGGTGACCGCCATGCAGGGACGGGCTCGGGCCTGGGGACCAGAGTGCTCAACCTGCTGGAGGAGGAGTTCCCCGAGGTGTGTCGAATCGTCACCTCGGTCTACCCGTCTGCCGAGGACGACGTGGTCACCTCCCCGTACAACAGCGTCCTGGCCATGAGAGAGCTCACGGAGCACGCCGACTGTGTTCTGCCTGTGGAAAACCAGGTTTGTGTATTTTGTCAAGGATTTTATTTGCCAGTCTTTCTGTGTATCTTTATGGAATCTTCATTCAGATAGTACCTATTTAGGTTTATATTTTCTATATACAATGTATATATATTTGTATGTATTAGGGGCGGAAATTGGTAGGTACCTGACGATTCAATTCGATTCCGATTCAGGGGGCTACGATTCAATGAAATTGCGATTATTGCGATTCGCGATTAATTTACTTCCATTATCTTTTATTGATAATAAAGACTAATGGAAGAATGTGTCATCTGGAAGGTTACAGTATATTTGCCAACATCAACAATTGCAGAAAACCAACAAGAAAATATACAAGTTTTTTGTAAAATAATACTGACTTATAACAAAGGCTTCTCAATATTCTGATAACCAACCAAAATATGGCTGCTGCTCTGTGCAATTAGCGATATGATGATTTTTTTAAATTATAATCGATGCTATAATCGTCCATGTCCGAATCGCGATTAATTGCTGAATCGATTATATTTTCCACCCCTATCAATTTGTCTGAATTGACAAAGACTAATTTATTTCAAAGAAGGATTACTTTTCTTTTTTTTCTCCCCATCATTTAATTCTTATTTCATTCTTGATCAGCCATAATCATCCCTATATATATATATATATATATATATATATATATATATATATATATATATATAAAAATTCTCTTCTATTAATCGTGTGTGTCAATGCTGTTTATCTCATTAATGTTGATCGTTGCTAACTAAAATTTCCATGATTTCTCCCATCCAGTCCTTGGTTGACATTGTGAACAAGATCAAGCACATGTCTCAAAGTGGCTCCGTTATCAAGAGAGACAGCGCGGTCATCTCTGGTCAGGGTGGAGTCAGTGGGGCAGAGAAGCCCTTTGATGCCATGAATAACATTGTGGCCAACTTGCTGCTCAATATTACCAGGTATGTATGGTACTAGCAGAGGAATTATTTGTTGTGGGATTTGCTGACCTTGGTTATACTGTCATGGCGTATAACCAAGGTTGTAACCCCCCCCCCCTCCTGTTTATTTTCCAATCAGCAGAGCTTGTAAACCAGCTATTTTCACTTCGCCACATTGTCATGAAGTATGAAATATTACTGTAAGACAAGTGGTTAAAGCCACTTTTGTTTGCTTGCACTTTTGTTTATGTTATGCAATTTTCTAAAAACCAAAACAGACAGAATAAATAAATCATCCACTGCCGGCGATTTTTCGATTGTCTTACCTTTTCAAGTAGTCACAGAATATTTATCTCCAGTACGATCGATCCCCTGATGGTTGCTAATCACGGAGGGTTTCACGGAGGCTTCCGCAAAAAAGGCTTCCGTTCGCTTGTCATACGCCGTTGAAAATTGCATTTCTCGCCAAAAATACATGGTAAAACACAAGAGCGGAGATACAGAATATTTCCCAAATACTTTAACCAGGAAGTGAATCGAGCAGTACATCTTGGGATCACGTTATCTCCTGGTTCTGTGTGAAAAAAATAAATATAAAAATGTCGTCAAAGTCGTTCTTGGCAGTCTGGGCCTTTGGAAAAAAGTCGTCCAGTGGCAGTGAATGAGTTTAAAGGCAGTATTGTTCTGTCCTTCTACATCGTCTCCTTCTTTAAAAAAATCACACCCAGTGTGAAGTGGGCGGTGTGGTCACAGTGGTCATCACAGTGATGGAAGAAGTGATGGAAGAAGTGATGGAAGAAACCATAACTTAAAAAAAACATTTATGTTTTTTTTTAAAGTTATGGTCCTATTTATAGGGCTATGCACATGTGTCATGTTTCCCTAGCCAATCACAGTCCTGAATAGACTGTGATTGGCCAATCACGGTGCAGGGGTTAGGGGGGTACATTTGTGGCCAATCACAGCGCAGGATTTGGTGTGCAAATATCCAAACCTCACATATAGGGGCGGTTTCACCGCCCAAAAAAAAAGATTTATTTGGGGGGTTTTCATGCCTTTATTGATAGTACAGTAGGTAGACAGGAAATGGGGAGAGAGAGAGATGGGGAGTGACACGCAGCAAAGGCCGTCGGGATCGGTACTCGAACCTGCGACGTGCTGTCAGGCCACATTGGAGCCTATAGGTGCCCGGACCGCTGGCCACATCGTCGTCTCCTTCTCGTTGCTGATGGATCGACATCCTCACATCATCATCATGTGATTGACGTGCTCCGTGCTCCTTTCCTTTTGCAGCTCGGCTCGTTTCGAGGGCTCTCTCAACATGGACCTCAATGAGATCGCCATGAACCTGGTTCCCTTTCCTCGTCTGCACTATCTGGTACCAAGCCTCACTCCTCTGTACACGCTGGCCGATGTCAACATCCCCACCAGGAGGTACGCTGCACCCCTGTCTGCGCTCCTACGTCACTGTTCTTACCGCCTAGTTATATGATTAGGGGTGCAATAGTTCACTGGTTCTCAAAGTGGGGTCCTTGAGGGGGTACATGGGGGTCCCCAGTGAAATTAGTTAATAAAGCGTCACAATCATTTTAACCACTTTATCCATGTGTTATACTTTGGCTATTAAAAAATAGCAGATATACAAGCTCATAGCGCGGCACCGAGTGCCGCGCTATGAGCTTGTAGATCTGCTATTTTTGAAAAATCACGAATATGTGTGCAAATCTTTTTTTTTTTTAAAGGCGAACATTTTGAACTCAAATCTTTGCTTCTGGGGGTCCCTGGCACAACATATTTTCAGGTGGGGGTCCGTGGCCATATGCATATCAATTTGGGGGGTCCTTGGCATGAAAAAGTTTGAGAACCACTCCAATAGTTAATCTAACTAATCGATTTAATTGATAATAACAAAGAATTCTTTTTTTTTTTTAAATCTAAAATAGTGAAAATAACATCTGCTAGCTTTAAAAAAAAAAACTTGTCCTCCTAGACTGGATCAGATGTTCAGTGACGCCTTCAGCAAAGACCACCAGCTGATCCGGTCCGACCCAAAGCACAGCCTCTACCTGGCCTGTGCCCTCATGGTCAGGGGCAACGTTCAGGTGTCCGACCTCCGCAGGAATATCGAGAGGTCAGACAACACACACACACACACACACACACACACACACACACACACACACACACACACACACACACACACACACACACACACACACACACACACACACACACACACACACACACACACACACACAGCCAGGTTGGGCTTTAAGCTGCAGCGTACCTCGGCACACCCACACAACCCACTAACAGTGTTGCCAGATTCTGTGAAAGAAACAAGCAACCAGGTCTAGGAAAACCAGCCCAAAAGAAGCGACTACGGGCCACATGAGTGCTTTAACATGTACATCAGCTATTTGAAAATAGCAGATCTACAAGCTCACAACGCGTCGCGATGCGACGCGTTGTGAGCTTGTAGATCGGCTATTTTCAAATAAAATCTTGCGGGGAAATTATAATAAGCAGATCTGGCAACACTGCCCACTAATAGGCCCAAAGATGACCTTCCCAGCCGTGCTGCTCAAATACTGGCCTCATTCAGCACCGGGGTGTGTGTGTGTTTTTTTTTTCTTCTTTCTTCAACGACAGCCATGATTCATGACTAGCCCATTCAGCTCCCACCTCTCCACTCAGCTCTCTCTTTCTCTCTCTCTCTCTCTCTTTCTCCATCTCTCCCTCTCTAGACCTTGTTTTCATGGGGCGTGTTGTCAAGAGAATCTGAAACATGAGGTGGTATTAGAGGACATATTTGCACATGACCAGTGATTTAGTGTTGAAAGGGGAGAAATGTTCCACACGAGACGGGCCTCGCCGTGGCACACATACTTATAGGCAAGCTTGTATTATGGCAGTATTTTGTTTTTTTGGGGTTGTGTAACAGATTTTCTTCACTGGGCACTTCTGTATTGGCATTCTTCTTAATTCGAACAAATGGGTTATTTTAGCCAAATGTTTGTTCTTTAACTTGGAGTTGGAGCTATAGTCGTATTGATTAGTTTCATATTGCTTCCTGAAGGGAGATAAAACAACACTATGAAAGAATGAATAATCATATTAAAATGTTAAGATAGGCATGCCTAAGTTGTGCTCTTTCTTGCACAAAATATATTGTCTTCATTGAGAGTCACACGGTAAAAACCGCAGTGTTCATGTGTCCCTTTGTACAAATGTAACCAAATGTGTCCATCTGAGAGCTCTCAGAGTTAAAGGCTAACTTCACTGATTCTCAACATAAATCCTGTTGTTCTGATAAATGATATGGTGTGGCGAAAAAATACCCTATGTTGTCTTCTGTCTGTTTCCCCGTGAAATGTTGATGTTTATCTCCGGAACGATGACGTCATCATCGGGCGTAACATTCCATAAGTGTGCAGGTTGACTGTAATCTCCCTGTTCTGAACCCCTTCCCAGACTGAGGCCCTCGCTGCCCTTCGTCTCATGGAACCAGGAAGGCTGGAAGACGGGCCTGTGTTCAGTGCCTCCCGTGGGCCACTCCCACTCCCTGCTGGCCCTCGCCAACAACACCTGTGTGAAGGCCACGTTCATGGACCTGAGAGACCACTTTACCAAGCTCTACCGGAAGAAGGTTCTCCCCTTATACACTCTTATGTGTTTTTAGGCCAGGGGATGGACCACCATCCTGACCAAGAGCAACCTGGGGACCACTTGTGTGGGGTGGGTCCATCATAGACCCACCCCACACAATAGTGGTGGGGGGTTCATGCACCATTCCATGGGTTAAGATTAGTTTTTTTTCCTTACTTGTTACTCACTAATCATACTAACGAGGGGTGGGAAATATAATCGATTCAGCAATTAATCGCGATTCGGACATGGACGATGCTAGAATCTATTGTTTAAAATAAATAAATAATAATATATATATATATATATATATATATATATATATATATATATATATATTTTTTTTTTCATCATATCGCTAATTGCACAGAGCAGCAGACATATTTTGGTTGGTTATCAGAATATTGAGAAGCCTTTGTTATAAGTCAGTATTATTTTACAAAAAAGGACTTGTTTATTTTCTTGTTGGTTTTCTGCAATTGTTGATGTTGGCAAATATAACCTTCCAGCTGACAGTGACACATTCTTCCATTAGTCTTTATTATCGATAAAAGATAATGGAAGTAAATTAATCGCAATTTAATTGAATCGTAGCCCTCGGAATCGGAATCGAATCGTCAGGTACCTACCAATTTCCGCCCCTAATACTAACATAGGCTACATGAGCTGGACTAAAAAAAAAAGTTTTATAATCAGTAAAAAGCTGGGATCATTTGGCAAGAAGCACAACATGTTTGTTGGATATACTGCCACATTTGGATGCATAAACTATTATTTTTTTCGGATGTTTACATCGTAAGAGGTCACCATAGCCTCTGGTTGAGGCCTCCTATTGCAAAATGGGTCTAAGACAATAAAGAAAATGGCTAAAATAGCTGATCTTCAAGCTCATGACACGTTGTGAGTTTATAGATCAGATATGGGATATGAATACAGGGGTGCCTTGAGATTTTGACTTGCCCATGGGTGTGCCTTGGGCACAAAAACTTTGAAAACCACTGCCATAGAGTATACACACCAACATGCTTTATTACCAAAAACCACCACTTCAGTCTGTTTAATACTTTTATGACATTAGCATGCAGAAATGCTTCATTTATACTTATAATTGCACACCAAAAATAGCTGATCTCAAGTAGATCAGCTATTTTCAGTTCAAGTATAAATCAGGCTTAATGTTTACTGCACTTCCAGACAGTTGTCTTCCACTGTATTTTAATTTTACTCACAAGGATGATAAGTAAATGTTGTAGTAGCTGCATTGGTATGACAGGAATCACAACCGACACTTCTCTTTCACTTGCACAGCAAAAACGCTGCAGTAACTCTTCCAATATTGTATTTAGGTTACCGCAGGTCTATTTCTAACGTTATGCGGTTCTGGAGGTCACTGCCAAATGTTAGGCTGCATTTTGCATTCAAACCGAAGCTATGACAAAGGCTGACAAATCAAATGTGACAAGAGTCTTCGATCGGTTGACCACATGAGCGTGCATTGACTTGAAAAATGACGGCCAGGGACAGATTCTGTGGTTTGTGTCTTTTTTTCCTTTTTCCCCCCCTACATTTGGCTTCAGTTTTTTCTGTGCAACCGAAATTATGTTCTGTGTTGACAGCAAAAGTATGCACACTGTACATTCTTAACCTTTAAAAAAAACGAAACTAAATGACCAATTAAACGTCCTATTCCAGAGGTTGCATGGCACAGAGAACAGCTCATAGTCATACATCTCAACATTGAGTGGTCGTCAACAAATCATCTTTCACGACTTAGGCTATTTACTTTCAAAATGTTAAAAAAAATAGAGATCAGGTATTTACATAATGTTATGACAAGTTTTGAATTTTGTCTAATACCAGAAAGACATAAAGACATATCTCCTTTGTCGACCTTATATGTCAAAACTGTTGCTTTTCAGGAAACGCACTGCATTTCGAGCTTTAAGATCAGCTACTTTTTATACTTTACTGTGAGGCTGTAGTATGATCAAGTAGGCATTCATTTGCAAAAAAACACCAAAAGCTAGAATATTGAGATTTTTATGGAGATAGGGTTTCTGCCCAACAGCAACGATATCAAAGTATCCCAGAACACAGTAGTCCTCAAGCCAGACAACTGTTCCACACTCTTTGAATCCTACAGAGAGTTTATACTGCCCCTCCTTAAAAGTTCCACACAGGAGGAAGCTGTCATCTGTTTGTCATTTCCGTCCGTGAAAATGTATTTTAAAAGAAGTTGCAAAGACATCTTAGAATTTCTTATTTCTGCTAAGCACCAATCTATATAGGCTTTGACAAATTTTGTTTAAAATAGGACTTAACGTGACTTTCAAGAGTTTCAAGTGGTCCCTGACCGAAAAGGTTGAGAACCAATTGTTCTGGACTTGGATTCATAGAGACTTAACCCATTAAGACCGGGAACGCATCTGTGTCATTTTAGCTAAAAAGCATTATTTTACACTTTGGCTATTCAAAAATAGCAGATATACAAGCTCATAGCGTGGCACCGAGTGCTGCGCTATGAGCTTGTAGATCTGCTATTTTTTTTTAATCGTGAAAATTTGTGCAAATCTTTGAATATATATATTCTTTTAAAGCAAACACTTATAACTCAAATCTTCGTCGCTTCTGGGGGTCCCTGGAACAAAACATTTTGAGATGGGGGTCGGTGGCCAAATTCATATCATTGTGGGGGTCCTTGACATGAAAAGGTTTGAGAACCACTGAATATAGAAACATAATTCTTTTTTAGAAAACTGTTGGGATTTAGTAGACATTTGTAGAATCGGCTTCAGGTCTTAATGGGTTAAAGCAACACAGTTTTATCTGACATTGTGTTCTTTGTCGTTTGTCTGTTTTCAGGCTCATTTACATCACTACCTTCAGGTGGAGGGCATGGAGCAGAGCTCTTTCTCGGAGGCCGCCGCCTCCCTCAGCTCACTGATCGAGGAGTACAGTCAGCTGGACGCCACGAAGAGGAGACTCGTACCCGACGCACCTCGACTCGCCGTCGCCGTTTGAAGGTCCACACACTGTCTGTACTACATGCACTTTGTTTGAGTGCCTCTCCCTGTGTGTTTATATTTGACCATATTCACACCATGTAGACTGTAAAAAGAAAAGGGAGCTGTGACGTCACCCATTGGTTTCACGTGTCACGCACCATAATTACTCATCTATAAGCTCACATCGCGTTGCACACGCAACACGATGTGAGCTTATAGATCTGCTATTTTTGGTGTGTGACATCGTCATGTGACCGTGCATAAATTAGGCTCCAGGGTTGCTATGTCTAAACATTTAGTGTGTGTGTGTGTGTGTGTGTGTGTGTGTGTGTGTGTGTGTGTGTGTGTGTGTGTGTGTGTGTGTGTGTGTGTGTGTGTGTGTGTGTGTGTGTGTGTGTGTGTGTGTGTGCTGAGTGTATACCTATGTGGTCATATATTGTACATGCATAGAAATACAATAGTCTTCATTTTGCAAATAATACTTGGTACAACCAAAAGTGTTTTGCGTGTATTTTTATCAATTCTATTTGTACTTCAAGTCAAAGTTATAAATCAAAGCTCATGAGGTGATTTCAGAAAGTTTTATATTGATAAATAAATACACACTACATGAAAAACTATGGGCAGCAACTTATGTCAATGGAATGAATGGATGAGCAGAAAATATTGTAACATTTGAACTACAGTAAATCTAAAGAGTAGATTATACACCAGCGTGATCATTTTGCCACTGCCGGGCTCCCTGACATCCACAGTGTCTTATTGAGGTATGGTTAATCAGTGAACATCTACTATTAAAGCTGTTAGCCTGTCCACGATCCATGCTGCTAGAGTTGCACAGTTAAAGGACCACTTCACCCATTTTCAACCTATCTTCATGTAATTCACCTCTACTTGACTTAGCTTAACAAGAAGAGGCGGACTCGCCTGGCAATGTTATCCAATGAAAATTGCCCTGGGCGTGGCCATTAAAGTATTCTTGAAAAAAATATGATGCCACATATGCAACCATTCTTTTCCCCCCATATTTTATATTTGTAGAATATTGGAATATCAGCAATATTGAAACATTTCCTTTCATTTACAATTTCCAGCTTAGTTGGAAAACAGTCAAAAATCATAATATTAGATTCATACAAGTGCCATAAAATAATCTTGCTCCCCAAAACCATCAAGACCAATAAGTGAGTATTGGTCATGGTCAAGTAAGTAAAATAATTGGGATTGTCACCTAAATTATCATGCGTGCAGCTCTAGGCTGTTGTTGCAATGCACACACATAGCCTGAAGACAGGATTCGTGACTCTTTTTTTTATATAATAATTCTCTTCATACATATATTTTTTTCCAATCCATTTCTTTCTTAATGAATTGAGGTTTTGTGTGTTTTGAGTTAGTTTTTTTGGTTGTTTTCTTTTTAAGTTGTCCAGAGGCACATGGGTTCAGTCCTCCCATAGTCTGTCACGGTAACCCCAGCGACACCTGTCCTCCTGTCTTTGGGGTTCCCCAGGGGTCCCTACTCAGTCCCCTCCTTTTTCCCTCTACACCAAATCTCTTCGGCGAAAATGGCCGATCCGCAAGCTCACGACACGTCGCACCGCGATGCGTTGTGAGCTTATCGATCGGTTATTTTTCGGTGAATGTTTGCCTATTTTAACCCATTAAGACCGGGGACGCATCTGTGTACCTAATTTTAAGATTTATTTGGCTATTCAAAAATAGTAGATATACAAGGTGCCGCAATATGAGCTTGTAGATCTGCAACTTTTTTTTTAATCATGAAAAATATGTACAATTCTTTGAATAATGTATTTTTAAAGCGAACATTTGTCACTCAAATCTTTGCTTCTGGGGATTCAACAGTTTTTTTGGAAAAATCGTGTTTGCTATATTATCAGTGGTTCTCAAAAATGATACTGTATGTATGAGGCCGTGGACCCCCATCTAAAAATATTTTGTTCCAGGGACCCCCCAGAAGTTGTAACAAGAGTTAAAAATGTTCGCTTTAAAAATATATACAATATTCAAAAGATTTGCACACATTGTCACGATTTTTCAAAAATAGCCCAAAGAAATCTTCAAATGACACAGATGCGTTCCCGGTCTTAAAGCGTTAATGCGAATGTTCGGCCTATTATGACCTGCCCATAATAGGGACGCTATGTGTTCATGTGGCTAAAGGAAGCGCAGGTCGGCGAACATGTCTTCGGGGTCGTGGCACTTCTTCTGGCACACGCAGGAAGAGATCCACTGCATCTTCCAGCGCGTGTTGGAGCCTCCCTTGCAGCTGAAGTTGACGGTTATCATTTTGGACTTGTTGGGGACGCAGCAGCGCTTGTCCGTGCACACGCCGCAGTACATGGGCTTGTACTTCTTGGTGCTGGTGCAGCCAGAGAGAGACAGCTTCTCGGCTTTCTTTGCCTGGAACTTTGCACGGCAAGTCTTTCCCTTTGGCATCTAGAGAGGAGATTGATATTTCAGAATGAATACTTAGAACTCAGAATTAATATCTTAAGTGCATACAGTGGATGCACAAAAAAAGCAGTTTCAAACAGTCTCCAATAGGCTTGGGTGGTATCTATTTTTTAATAAATTAATAAATTATTATTCGTACCCTTCTGACATTTCACCAGGCTATATGGTAAATTATGTTTTTTTTTATGGTTGTATTTGGATTGGATGTATTATTATCGTTGTTATTATTAAAACCACTGATGTATAAATGTTTCACTTATTTTCCACCGATAGCCTTGGCAAGGTCACTCGTCGTGTTTTAGTCCAGCTCATCTACAGAGTGACTTGTCAGGAACTCGGGAGAGCATGGCTTGCTCATCACTAGGGTGCAACTGTTAATGAAACTAATCAATATAATCAATTATTCCAAATAATGATTCAATTGACAATATTCCAATCAATTTTGGGTGAAATTTTGTTTTCTTAAAAATATCAAAAATCACTGATCTCCGAGCTCGCGTCACGTTTCGAACTTGCAGATCTGCTACTTTTGATGCTTTCGTGTGACACCGCATTATTTAGTTTACAAAAAAAACACAAAAAGTTAACCCATTAAGACCGGGAACGCATCTGTGTCATTTTAGATTTCTTTGGCTATTCAAAAATAGCAGATATACAAGCTCATAGCGCTGCACCGAGTGCCGCGCTATGAGCTTGTAGATCTACTATTTTTGAAAAATCGTGAAAACATATTTTTTACATTCTTTTAAAAAAACTGTTGAGGTTGAGGTTTCTGCCCGACAGCAACAATATACATCAATATACAAAAGAAAAAGTAATGGATAGTTGCATCCCTAATCGTCACCTTGATGCTCTTGATCAGGCGCTTGTCGCATGGCCGCAGCAGACACAGGCGGCGGTCCTTCCTCATCTCACACTTGCCGTTGTCGTTGTTGACGCGGACGGAGATGCCCAGGCCGCAGGTCTTGGAGCAAGGGCTCCATCCCGTGGTCTGGATCAGGCAGTTCTTCTTCCAGGCTAAAGGAGTATCCCTGTAAGCTTTCAGTATTACAGTTAACCACTTAAACCCCCAGCATCCATTATTGTGGGGAAAGCTTTTTGCTGAGAATAGCCGCTATCTGCCATCTGCTATTTTCTGCAAAAAGCTTTCCCCACAATAACGGAAAACGGAACAGACCCTAGTATAGAGCCTTGAGGGACTCCGGTCAACCATATAGGGTTTAAGTGGTTAAATGTCACTTTGTGTCAACAAACAATCTGCCCAGTCCCCCCTCCTTCCCGAAAATGCACACTAAGCTATTATAGACAGACAAATAGCAAAAATAGCCGGTCTACAAGCACACAACGCATCGGACTGCAACCCTTTCTGGGCTTGTAGATATGCAATTTTTTTGCAATTTTTGTACTAAATCTCTTACCAAACACAAGCTCACAGTCAAAAACGCAATGTGTTCTGAGCTTGTAGATCTACTATGTTCACCGAATGTTCGCCCCCAGAATACGGACGCCAGGGTTCAAGTGGTTAAATCACATTGAAGGGTTCTCCCTATGCAAAAGTGATTGAAGTGGAATTGAATTTATGTCTCGCAAACTAAAAAAAAAATCTTCATAAGAAGTGTCGGTTGTGTGGCTGAAGGTCCCGAGAAACTAGAACCTTTCTGTTTTTGTTTTTTTTCTTTCTTCGTGCCAAGCAAAGCAAAAAAGATTTGCCCCAAAATACATGAAAGTGAAGTTGTGTAAGATCTTTGGATGAAAAGTGAGCGACTCCACCCTCTGTTTTCCCTCTATGAGGCCGGCTGACCACAGCCCAGGCGCTCTCACATGCACTCTACTACAGGGGTGGAAGTACTCACATTTTTTCTTAAGTAATAGCAACAATATCACAATGTATAGCTCTGTTACAAGTAAAAGTCCTCTATTTAAAATGTTACCTGAGTACGCGTACAAAAGCATATCAAAATATACTTAACCCATTTAGACCTGAGGCCGATTCTAAAAACACCTTCTAAATCCTGACCTAAGTTTTCTGAAAAACTTGGGTCAAACAAATATTTATTCAAAAATTAAAAAATATTTATGTTGCTATATACTGTACATACCCCAAAAGGGGTTCCTGTCCTGAAAGGTATAGTTACAAATAGGGGTTCCCGCCCAAAATGGCTTGAAGTACCAAAAGTGAAAGTACATTTTCTGAAGATATCTCAAAATGTGTAAAAAAACTAAAAAAAAATCTAAAATAGCCTAGTACATCTACAAGCTCGGCTATTTACGAGAAGCTGAAGTATGGAATTCGTTTTTTTTTCTTAATAATACAATTCTGCAAAGTAACTAGTAACTAAATTTTGCGAATAATATTTGCCTCTGAGACGTAGTATCGAAAAATTGTACCTCAAAGTTGTACTTACTTTCCACCACTGTACTCTACAAAGCAGTGAAACGCCCTCTCCCCAGTCCCTCCCAAGCCACTTTGACAGCAATTAGCATTCCAGGCCAAGACAAGCTGGCAATTCTCCCCTCCTGGTTTGCTCTACAAACACACACCTGGCATGGCCATGTAGGTAGTATCCTGCTGGTGCTTCCTGGAGCCCTGGCTGCTCCGCAGGCCGGCTGGCATGTTGCCCATCAGCGAGGCAGGGCTCAACAGACCCGCCGGTTTCTGGATGAAAGCAGGGGTGCATCCGATGGCGCCGGCGATACATGTGCACTTATAGAGGGGGCTGGTCTGGAAGGCTTGACCGTTGTCATAGTGGGCCCCATTCAGGTCACACCCCACTCCCATCATGTCTGCAAGAATGAGGGAAAACAAGTCAGGACTCTAGTGGTACCGAATAGAGAGAGAGTGTGTGTGTGTGTGTGTGTGTGTGTGTGTGTGTGTGTGTGTGTGTGTGTGTGTGTGTGTGTGTGTGTGTGTGTGTGTGTGTGTGTGTGTGTGTGTGTGTGTGTGTGTGTGTGTGTGTGTGTGTGTGTGTGTGTGTGTGTGTGTGTGTGTGTGTGTGTGTGTGTGTGTGTGTGTGTGTGTGTGTGTGAGTGTGTGAGTCCGTGTCTGTATGTGTGTCATCAAAGGAATCAGCAGTTATTCATCAATGATCTAGTTTCATATAGAAATACATGCAGATCAGAGCTGGGTAATATGGTCAAAATACCTATGTCACGCAATGGTTTTGATGGAATTATATTCTTGTTAATAATTGTTTAATAAATGTAAACACATTTTGGATTCATAATGAGAAAATGTCACGTGTCGGTGGGGTTTTCACATATTGTGACAGTTCATCAATTGTTCGTAGGAAGCATAACAAAACGGCTTAACCACTTAATCCATATAATTTTTTATTTTGTTTACCTATAATCTTTATCCCTCGATTTTGTAACCCTTTTTTCACCCGGTGCCAATTTGCTAAGTGATCCTGGGCACTACACTCCCCCCACCAGCCTAGGGAGGCCAGGGCCGAGCTCATGCCTCCTTCAATGATAATTAATCCGTATTAAAAAAAAATCTAGTTCACATCATGCTGTGTTGCAAGTTTGTAGATCTGCTATTTTTTGGAATTCTTTTGAAAATGTATCACCTACAGTGTAATGACATGCCTGAAATAGTGACACCAGGGTGGAAGAGGTTAATCAGTGACAGTGACAAAAGTAAAGAATCGCTCACAGGCACACACGCCGACCTCGAACTTCGGCCGGTCGGCCGAGAAGTCGCAGTACATGCCCTTGTGCGGGTCACACACGTCCCGCTCGTTGCACGGATCCCCTATCTGCCGGGCGCAGCTCTTGCAGCAGCCGCACCCGTCCAGGACGGAGCTCACCCCGGGCGCACACTGAGGCTTCGCCCGACACTTGCAGGGCCAGTGGCAGAACTGCCTCCTCTCGGCAGCCGCCCGCCCGTCCCGAGGAACTGGCAGCCGACCATTGTTCTGGGCCCTGCTCAAACTCTGGGGAAACATAGGGGACAGTTTGCTTTGAAATGAGACATAGGCTGAATTTACACAAGCAGTGGTGAATTCGCTTTTGTCAGAACGCTTCCGTGTTCTGAAAATGTGGCGAGGTTTATTGGATTGCCTCTATGGCATTGGTTCTCAACCTTTTGAATTTTAAGGACCCCCATTTTATCTCTGGGACCCCAATCTACACTGTAAAATCCTCAGTGTTGATTTAATTCTGAGAGTGAACAAATGGAACCAATTGGACCCCGTAAGGGCCCATTTGGTTTCATTTGTACGCTCTCAGAGTTACGGATTCGTAAGGGTCCAACATTTGGACCCCTGGTGGTCCCCGGACCCCATGTTGAGAACCAGTAGTTTATGGCGAGGCGCGGCCGCCGCTTTCTTTGCTTGCAGCAGGAAGCGGAGACGGCAGAAAGCGGAGCGGCAAAGTTGAGAAAAGTTCAACTTTTCCGCTGCCGCAGTGCGGCAAGACAGAGCGGTAGCCAACCAGAAGCTCACTGTGGTCTGAAATAGTCATGGACTAGGCGTACACACACTATAAGGTCTACTGTATGAAAAATACTGAATATTGATATCAGTTTAGCATATTAATTAGCAGTTTTTAGAATTGATTGAACTTAATCAAATTGAGCAACTGCATGGCCTATTTCATACCTAGAATGTACCAATCGTTTACAAACAAGCTACCAGAGATGGGCATCGACTGTCTCTACTTCTCCTCCCTGCCTGTGAGCTCTGCTGCCGGACGCAGCTTCCGGCTTGAGCCTCCTGGAGCAGTGAGCTATCACTGGACGACATCTCGCTTATTTCCGAGGGTGTCACTCATACCTCAGACACGCCCAACTAGTGGAATTACGCACTGTGGAAATCCGCTCACCAGTGTTTGTGTGAATTCAGCGTGAATCCCGATTTATACTTCAGCATACAACGGTGGTCATACCGAAGACTATAAAAATCACATCTTGTACATAATGGATGGGGATTTACTTGTACGTCAAGCCGCCGCTTCACGCTACATACACGGGAGATAGGCTCCTGCCCTATGGGCCACATGGCTCGGGAACCATTCGTTTCCAAGGCTGTCGTGCACTGACAATAGATGACAGCTCACAACGTTGCGGGTGCATCATTGTGAGCTTATACTGTAGATCGGCTATATTCTGCACATCATTGTACAACGGAGCATAAATTAATCATAAGTATTCAAGTGTCATTTTCATGGGGAATAGTAGCATCAACAGTTTGGAAGCAATCATTTGTGGGTTGTTAGATGCTCATTACTCCCTACCACATAAAATGATTCTTCTTCACACTGTACCACCTCTTACACTGAATTTGGACAGGAAACATTTAATTTCTCAAATATTAATAGGTATGTTTATATATTTTGATACATAAATATTAACTCAAAGTTGTGGACAAATGAATGGAAGTCAAGTCAGTGAATGTTACTTGAAAGTCCATAACCAATTCCATAAAGTAGCTTCAATTTGCACCTTATGACCAAAGAGAAGGCACCTCCAAAAACATTTCCCTGTTGAATTAGATGTGCATTTTTAAAGGAATTAAAGGTTAGAACATATAAATAGCCCCCAACATAGAATACCATAGAATCCTACAGCAAACTTCACTCTCAGAAGAGATTGACCGTGAAGAACTGAAAGTTGTGTACTTTCAGACAGCACTTTTTGGCAGTTCACATAATGTGATCGGCTTACTGTTCATCTCAGCCAAATATATCTCCCAACAAACCAATTACATGTTGTGGTTTGGAATTTTAAAAAATAAATGAAAAAAATAAATTGAACAGAAACCTTTTTTCTTCTATTCAGTTTAGGTAGCCATGTTGAAATCGAGATACAGATCTAAACAATCAGCCCTTTGAAAATGAAATGTACCGTATACACAACTGTGCAGCCATACACCGTCCAAGGTACAGTACCAAAATAGCTTGCTGGTAGTGCCCTGGAAGCATGTCAATGTAGTTTTAAATACAGCATAGCTTTTGGTATACGTATACTCTAAAAAACTGCTTGGTATTTTCTGTGATGCAATCCCTGGGTGATATCCTTTGTGCGCCGTCTTCCCTGACAATCCCTTGCTTCCAAGGGGTCACTGGAGGTCATGCCAAAAAATGTGAAGCCTTTCTGTCAGGTTTGCATAATGAGCTCATTTCTCTGTGTCAACTGGAGCTTCTGACAACACATACCTCATCCCTTGCTCCATTTGTCTGCCAGTGGCTGCTCCTATATGACATAAAAACATGACCTTTCCCCCAATAAATTATAAAAGCACCACGAGCAAACTTTTGTCTGTGACTAGATTTAGTCTGAAATGGACATTTAACTATAAGACAAAAAAACATAGCCTTTCAATATTAGACAAAGCTGAACCTTGAACAGCTGATGCTCTGCACTGACGACATCCTAGCTATCCCAACAGCTGTGTGTTTACAAGACCCCCCTTTAGCTTGTTCTCCATACAGGGCAGGTATTTAGCGTCTTAATCAAGCGTTTGCCCTATCAGGAAACACAATTTGTGTTGTTGTGCCGGGACGAGAAAAGAAGAAAGCTAACACTCTTACCTGATGAGCTAGCAGAAACAGCAGGGAACGGCATAGTAGAGATAGCATCTCTCTTTAAGTATGCAGGTTGGTGGTGTGTGTGTGTGTGAGCTCCAGGAGCAGGCAATGGGGCGAAAAGAGTTGAGAAGGTGGGATTGAGGAAGGGAGGGACTGGGGAGTGGGGGGGGGTGGTAGGGGATCGAGAAAGCCTGACCTGTCGGAGACGGGGGGACAAAGCTCCCCTCTGTTTCCTCTCTAAACACACCTTTCCAAAGGAGAAATATTTGTCTTCATAACTGCTGGCCTGCTCCTACAACCTCCATGTCCTGCCTCGCTGTTTATTCTCGGTCTGCAGACCCCATATTGCTCAACATATCGCCACACTCATATTAGATTTATCCGGACGTGGTCGTCTACTCTATAACGGCTGCAGTAGATCTCTATAAAACAGTTAATATTTCGGTGTACTGTTCACTTTTTGATACATTTCTCGAATGTACTTTTCTTACTGTAGGCCTACTTTACTACCCGGAGGCCGTGAGACAAAAAAGTCAATTCATGAAGTTAAATGTGTAGCTGTAAAGGCGTTCAGTGTGCAGTGTACTGTTTGGTCTGAATGCGGTGCTAAAGCAGTGTGGTCCTACTTTATGTGGCACTGGACCGTATTTGAGTTCACATTCCTTCATTATTTACACTGAGTAAAGAGGGCCCTCAGAGCCAGCCCTCTACCTCCGTCCCCTTAAAGCCACGAGCCCTTTCACCATTCATATACAGTAGAAAGGCTAGAACAAAAATGGCTAACTGCTGCTGTGTGTACGCCCACAGAGCATTCCCAGAATTCTGCCGTCCGTCCCCATTCTGGGGGGCGAACATTCGGCAAAAACAGCCGATCTACAAGCTCACAGCGTGCCTCATTGCGGCACATTGTGAGCTTGTAGATCACAACGTGCCGTGGAGCTTGTCGATATTTTTGCCTAGGAGATTTGGTGTGAAGGGAGCAAAAAGGAGGAGACCAAGTGTAGAGATAGTATTAAGATGTGAGGTAACAGGCCCAATGCTGCATTTTAAGTTGTATTTATGTAATCTGCCACGTACAGTATGAAGCTTGAGCGTTTTATTTTGTTATTCGTTAGATCATTGTTTGTGAATTATCATGTTGGTTCATTGTTCATGTCAAATGGGCTGGGCTTCCTTGCATGCGTGACACTTTCATTAAAAAAAAATCAATCATATAGACCCCTGGGGGAGCCCGATCAATGAAGTATTTAGCTTTTAAGATCATCATTGCACTAGTATTTCCACTCTACTATTCCCACGGGTGCTTTCGCCTATAGGCTAAGGCTACACATGTCCAAGCCAAGGGACTCCCAAGTTTAAAGTGTTTGAACATGCAAGGCAACCCAATTAGATGGCTGAATTTTGTAGTGTGACTGTAAAGTGAAACTGGATTAACTTGTTGTTGGTAGTTCACCAGAGTACAGGGCCTTTTAGTCATTCACATGCACGTGCTCCCCCTCTGTGTGTGAGCATCTCCCTCATCAAGATATACTGTATGGACAGTGGACAGAATGCTGAGAAGAGAGCTGGGGCCTCTGTTGTTCATGCTTTTTTGTTTTCTATAATTCAGTCATAAGTTTCTATATGACAGAAAAGATGGTTTGACAGGAACACACTATACAGAATGTATAATCCTAATCACTAGTTGTATACACCATTTACAGATCCATTCTTATTCTATGCAAGTTTTATACCTATAATATACCTATATAACTTGCATAGAAAAAAATACTCCAACACATAGCCTATGTGTTGGAGGCTTGGAGACCTATGTTTTTTTTGTTTTTTAAGACTTTGGGTTATTACTATGCCACGCCACAAGGGGGCAGTTAACACCTTGTTGGTGATGGACATCACTCAATCAGCTAATAAGTAGTAGACAGGTGTGTGTGTCCATCAGTCAGGCAGTGTGTTTGTTCATGTGAAAGGAATTATAGATTTTAAAGAAACAGAAAAGTAAGATGGATTCTAAATATTGCACATTTACTAACTGCCAAGGAACCATTCTACCACTACAACAACACCACAGAAGAAGCTGGCCAGTAGCCTACTAATCTAAAGGTACTCTGCCAGAACACTCATCTGTGTCACAGTATGTGTATAGTACACACCCAAAATTGTTTTGAGCATGGGTCTTCAAGGGGGGGTCCGGGACCCTTAGGGGGCCCTCAAAGTTACTACAGGGGGGCCACCAAATATTTGTGTAATAGGAACTTTGTTTTGTACACCAACCACTTGAACCCTAGCATCCCTATTCTGAGGGGAACATTAGCCGAAAAAAGCAGATCCACAAGCTCAGAAGTGAGCTTGTGGATCGGCAATTTTACAAAGTATACGTTTTCTGGTGATTAACTGTCTGAAAATACATATTAACATGAATCCAACACAATTCTACACATGACAGCTGTCAAACAAGTGAAGCTACATGAAGCTATCTATGAAACCTATGAAAAAGTTAAATCTGCAACACAATTTGATATATTTGTTATCAGTATGTAAAATGGTAGATGGTGCATTTATATAGCGCTTTTATCCAAACGCACTTTACATTGATTGTGCCATTAACCCATTCACACATTCATACACCGATGGCGGAGGAAACCATGCAAGGCACCAATCTGCTCATCGGGAGCAATTATGGATTCAGCGTCTTGCTCAAGGACACTTCGACACTAACTCTAGGGGGGCGCCCCAGCCCGGGATCGAACTGGGAACCTTGCGGTTTTTCAGTTTACTCTACCCAGCCACTCTACCCCTGAGCCACTGCCGCCAGTATGTAGTGGGAGGGGGGTCCCTGCTTCATCTCTCTCTCACCTAAGGGGTCCTTGGACTGAAACATGTTGAAGACCCCTGGTTTAGAGGCAAATGTAAGGGTTTCATTTGAGTTTAATTTGTTGGGGGGGAAAATGGAGGTGTACCCACTGATAATGTGACCTGCAGGTACAGCTCTCACTCTCAGTGAGAGGGCAGCCTCTCACTGCCCTAGCAAGATTGTAGATGGATGCTCACCATCATGCTTTATGGATGTTACTGTGTGACATTTAAACCATTTTCATGGTTATTTTCTAATTGTGTGATTGTTAAATGTATTCCAGATGCCACAAGGTGGCAGACGTTTAACTTTTTTGGATGTTCAAACAACGCTTACTGCATTTAGGAATGAATTGCATGAGGAATTGCCATGCCCCATTATAACGTACATGCATGTTGCAGAGCAAGCTATTCATTCTTCACCTTTAGGCTATATCTTAAATAATTTAACTTCATTTAAATAGATGATCACCTGATAAGTTACATGTGAGAGATGTTGTTTCTTTGCAAGTGTAGTCAACCACATTGTGCTTCATTTTTTATCCTGACAAAGCACACTGGCTTTTCTGCCAAAAGTGCTGTGGTCAGTCCCATCTCTTTGGTATTTTTCTTTCGTGGAAGAGACAGTATTGGAGGGACAGACCACAGGAGGGACTTACAATTCTATTCATAGAAGTTTTGCCCTGTTTATCCTCATTACTAAGTATGAGTAAAGCTTTACTGTAGCCAGAAGATCAGAGATCTTTGCCTACTGAAACTTATTGAAACTACTGAAATCTAAATATATCAACTACAGTAGAAAAGCAATGAGAATGGCCTCTAACAACAAACCTATGCCCACTGCTTTGAAGACAAATCATATGACTGTCTTGGTGTGAAAGTGCCCTAAAATCTTTGCATTGGTTGGGCAAAGCAGATTTATTTTTCCACAGTAGATCTCGCCACACATATCAATAGGCGGAGATCGTCTGTCAATAATAGACTATTACTGTGTGTCAAATACAATGTTACTTATAGATGCATATTCTCATACTTTCATTTACACTGCAGGTGACTGAAGTGGCAAGACTTCTAATGGGATGGAGTCTTGTGTCCTGTTCTGCATTCACAGGTAACTCCCAATAAATATTGTGTATTGTGCACTTCCAGCTTAGTTCCTGGGCGAGGCCAGCAGATTATTTATGTATTTTATTTTCAAGGCTGAAGTGATTCCAGCATAAGGAGGCATGCTATTTTCTCATTAACGGTCTGTCTGTCTGGTATATCCAGTATGTATATCTATGAAGGATATTGAAATTGAAAAAAATGTTGGCACAGGCACAGTGGTTTTGCTTAAATGCACATAGTTATTCCATACACAGTGCCTAGTTGGAGCGTCTGAATCAGCCAGATAAAATAACACATTTTGATTTATAGCAAGAAAGAGGAGGAGGAGTAGACTATCTGCTAGAGGACGGCAGGGCTGCATACACACTCGCACCCGGAAATATCCAGATAGCATGACAGCTCCACTGAAGCAGCCGGAGATTATGTTCCCTATTCAAGGACACCCCCAGTGGGAGATGCTGTGGACTGCGGGCGTATTTGCCATTTATGTTTAGTACAGTATTTGGTGGGGAAACTATTTAGGGGGAAGGAGCAAAGAGTTTTGTTTTTTTAGTCAAATGTTGAGTGAGATTATGTGCCCTCTTAAATGTGTAGAGTTGCAGTTTTTGCACAGAAATGTCTAACATCCTAACACGCCTGTCACACTGATCATTTGCGCAGTACTGGTCACCTGCAGCCTGGCTGCTGGCATCGTCACTTCCCAGTGCAGTGAGTGAAGCTTACTTCTAGCTACAGAGTCTGTCAGTTTGAAAAAGAAAAAAAAAGCAAAGTTTGTGAGTAGGGTACTTTGATTTCCATGGGATAGAGTCACAATGGAAAAATCACATCCAATATAAACACCTGGATGTGAATTGTCGATATGTAAGTCAGGTTGCTTAGGACCAGATTTAAGAACAATGTGGACACTAAGGACAAAAGCACACATTTTTTTCCACATGCTCTCCATTACCATAGCTTTAAATTTTGAGTTTCAAAGATGGCCACCATGTAATATCTATGAGCTTCCATAAGCTCTATCTTGGCTTCCAAACCACTTAGAAGATCAATCTTGGTGTCAAGGAATCCATTATAGCTATTGAGAATACTACTACGGTAGATGTTTGTTTGTTATGAGCACCTTGCACCACAGCCACTTTTACAACCATTTGACCAGTTTACTGCAGGCTTTTGACGCCATTGGTAGAATGCTCCACACAGGAAGCCAGACCTGATTGTCGACATCCAGTGTCCATCCCCTCCTTCTGGCCTGGGTGTTAGCTGCTAGGCCAGTTCAGACGAGGTATATTCTCGTATAATCATCAATCATACATGACTGTGAAGCACTCTATATATATATATATATATATAATTAAAGGTAGGGTAAGTGATATTTTTGGGTTAAAACAAAAAGTATTTTGTTAAAAGGTTAAAGCACTATATTCTGATAGTAGTAATTTCTATTAAGCGTGCCAACGTGTCGTCACCAGCAGAAGGGGCAAATCAGCCTGCGGGGGCGAGGCATTGGGCGTGGCATTGGGCAATGTTAAGTCAACCTGGTTTTTACCCCTCAAAGATGTCCGCAGCTACCAAAAGACACTTGTTGACGGTTGACGCCCCCCTTAAGGATTTTTGGCACGCTCTATAGAGTGTTTGTTCAGTAACAGGAGTATCTCCGTCTCTCCAACTCTTTCATAAACAGAAAATACATGTTCCGGTAGGTGTCAAAATCTCAGCCAATCAGGAGAAAGCTTCATTTTATAGTGTTCCAGTTCCAATTTTGCCTGCTCATTTCTTAGTGTCATCACTTCCAATTTCACTTGTTTAATCTATATCCTGATTGAGTTCTCTATCCTGATTGGATAAAATTGGAAATGAAACGAAAAATGCATTTTCTGTTTTATAAAGAGCTGAAGAGACAAGGAGACTCCTGTTACTGAACAAACACTCTATAGCAATGAGTACTATCAGAATATAGAGCTATTTAACACTTATTTTAACCAAAGAAAATCACTTACCCTACCTTTAAGCTCATATAACCATTCATTACTATGAGTGTAATCAACTGATGGCCATGTTTGAGGATTATTAGTCCAGACATCGGCAGGCCGTCTTTATTGACATTCTTTACGTCCTCAAGGTGTCAATTCTTGCTTATAACCTAAGCAAGACTTACTTAGGTTATTAAATGACACTCATAGTAACGAGTGGTTATTATTAAAAATAGCTCATCAAATCAATGTCTGTAGGCGTACTTTTACCTTTTAATGGATGAAATTACAAAAGAATGTACCCAGAATGCTTTACAGCTTCTATGTCAAAAGGTTTCCACCCCTCCACACAAATCTCCTTGATTCTCACACTCTGAGGTGTGAAATTATGTAGTACAGGTATGTACTACATGTCATGTTATGTTTTACCGACTTACGCTGGAGTTGACAGTTTAATTTATTTGACCTACTTTTGCACACTGGCTGTGTAATTAATATTATTAGGGTGCAGGTGAGTAGATTCCAATAGTATAAGCATTTGTTAATTAACCCATTGTTTATTAATACATTTTCGACTATTCGAATAAACGTTTAAAAAAATCTCTGGTACACGTCAGTGAGATTAATCGCTGGGAACATCCCTAGTTAACAAACAGAGGCAAATGCTATTCTTTTAACTACAGTGACGTCGCCCGTTACTTATTGACCATCTGCCATGATGTTGCCGGGTCAACTCACTGCATAAAAACATAGGAAAAGGGCAGACCGGTGCTCCTCTCTTGGATATTTTATATGCCTTTTTTTATGTCAGCTAACTACATTTGCAGACTCCAGCCAAGTGCGCCAGCAGGTTATAAGCAAGAATTGACACCTTGAGGACGTAAAGAATGTCAATAAAGACCGCCTGCCGATGTCTGGACTAATAACCCTCAAGTATGGCCATCAGTTGAGTTTGAGGATATTTTTTTAGTACCTTTCCTGGTAGTACTTACTTAATTAATTCAAATATTGAAATATTTCATTGTTTGCTGATGCGCTGGGGTTGATTACCAACAGCCGCAGCGTTGTTGATATATGTTGTAAATACTTGCACCTGTTTAATTGCAAACTGTCCCAAAACAACTGATTAAGTTCCTAATTTTCCCCCCACATTATTTTATGTACTTATCTTTGTTTAAAGGGTCCAATTAGCAGATGACAACTTGTGAGAACAAAACGCTGTGTCCCTCTTTTGGGCATATGATTATTGGCAGAATGATGGAAAGTCCCGTTTTCATTTTTCACAAGAACGGTGGTTGTTGCAATTGCCTGCACTACAAAACTTCACCCTATTTTGCGCTATGATAATATGATATATAAAACCATAAAATGTAACACTGTGTAAGTTCCGTAATGCAATTCCTGTGGTGTGACCCGGCGAAGGAATGGAGGATTCGGCCATGCCCCGAAATACCTGCATGTGTGTCTCAAAGAATACCCTAAAAAAGATATACATATTTTAACCACTAACTTTGAACCAGGCATCCCCATTTGGGCATGTCATTATAGGCGGAAATTTTTATTATTTAGTTTTCACACCAAAAAAAAAAGACTGGCAGATCTATCAGCTAAAGCTTAAATCGGATATATTATTCGCTATGAATACAGGTGTGCCTTGAGGTTTTGACTTGCCCATTGTTGTGTCTTGTGCACAAAATGTTTAGAAACCAGGGCTGGTAATCTTAATCCCTCCCCATGGTGTTTATCTTCCCCTTTTGTGTTACCAGTTTAGCATCTCTCTCCCTCTGTCTCAGTCTGACTCCACCTGTCTGTCTCTCTCTTTCTGTGTGTCTCTCTCTGTCTGTTTCTTTTGGTCTGCCCTGGCCACTCCCACATTCCATTACACTACAGTCACTGCAGTTCTAGTTACACACCTGTCTCCTCTCCCTCATTAGCCCAACAGTTCCACGCTCATTACACACCTGTGACCACTCCTTACATTGCCCTACTAGCCATGAGACCATGCTGGGCAAGACCTAGTTGTAGCCGGTTGAGTGTCTAAATGGAAGTACCGGAATTTGCCGTAAGTACCGCCCAAGGAAATAATGACGCTTTACAAATATGTTAAATGGTAAATGGTGCATTTATATAGCGCTTGTATCCGAAGCGCTTTACATTGATTGTGCCATTAACCCATTCACACACACATTCATACACCGATGGCGGAGGAAACCATGCAAGGCACCAACCTGCTCATCGGGAGCAATTAGGGGTTTAGCGTCTTGCTCAAGGACACTTCGACACTAACTCTAGGGGAGCGCCCCAGCCCGGGATCGAACTGGGAACCTTGCGGTTGTCCAGTTCACTCTACCCGGCCACTCTACCCCTGAGCCACTGCCGCCCCAACCCGTCCCGCAAAAATGAATATAAATCAACGACCCGTCCCGCAACCGGAGAGATGATTGTTGATTGTTCCTCTGTAGAGTTTGCATTCTTGGACTGCCTGATTTCAGTTTGCTACATCATCGTTTGTAAGCCTTCCTTCTTCTGCATTTATTACAAAAAAAAATAGACTTGCATTCATCCCCCCAGTGTCATGAGATTTTAACTATAAAACGCACCCCTGTATCCACCTGTTTCCTAGGCTTTTCACTGTGTTCCACTTCCTGTCTTTTGATCCAATGAAATCCAATGAAACCGGTCAGATGACTAATGATATCCAATGAAATCCGACAGGAAGTGGAAAACACACAGCCAAGAAACAGGTGGATACCTTGAGATTGGCTGGCCTTCTCTGAACATGGTATCATGTCTTTATTATTGTCTCTGCCAGGCCGAAGGCGTGGGCGTGTGGTGTGAAAGGCCGAGGAAGAAATGCCACCCTTTTCACATTGGCCTATTATAGCGCCACTAGGAGGCTGGTGTTTGCAAATCTTTTATTTATTTATTGCTCCTACACATTTTGTCCAAACATCACGCAAATCGGTACACATGTCTATATAGTCATGTAATCAAGAAGGGTCTGTCCTTATCTTCTTTTTATAGTCCACCCTGATTGGCTAAGATTAGCATCTAAAGTTTGCAGGAGTGGCTCGTTTTGAACAAAATACCTCAAATCATGAACGCAGCGTCCAAGCGTCTGTGCAATAAATTCATCAACATGTACCCCTCAACTTCTACACATTCCACTTATGACTGAATTCCAAACATTGCTGGCCCCCAATAACCTGTTTCAAAGAGAAGAGGTCGCACAGCTCCTTGTCACGATGCAATAACCTTTTTTTTACTTAAGACACGGTTTCAAGTTCAACAAAGTATGTCTTCTTCAGGGTATGACAGGCATGGATAACTAGCTCACATTTATAGAGACTGGGAAAAAGGTGAGCTCACATTTATAGAGACTGGGAAAAAGGTGAACTCATCACCTTGTGTATCTTCAATCTGGCGGCTGGCCAACACCCTAGGTGGGTAATTGGTTGCCATTATTGACAAAGGTATGAAAACATTAATATACACACAGCTCAATGAATACTAAAATAAAAATAGTAGTAAATAGTAGTCTTACAAACGATGATGTAGTAGTAAATATCTAACCACATCCTGCTCTCGTCAAAAATCCAAAGGAGGGGGGAGAATCAAGTCTGACAAGGAGACTGATTTGTGGAGAGCTCCTGGAAGACAGAACTCACACAAACTCGCACAAAGCATATCATGCACAGTATACGTCTGCTGCTATGCTCAGGCACCTTTTATCTCATCTCTCAGGTACCATGTGTAAATATGTAGATAACTTGTTTGGTTTTATTTCTGCTCTCTTGTTTGATCTCCTTTCCCACTTGCCCCCCCCCCCCCTCCCTCTTCTTCCCTTTATTTTTTTTCTATGGAAATAACGATACGATGGGAACTAACTAATTTCAGACACTTTTTTTCTTCTGTAAACCTGTGATGTGACAATAAACCATACAATAGGCCTATTGGTTGAATCATATAGAATACAATTTTTTAATAATGTGGAAAAACATGAGATTATATAAGACATGTTTCTCAAGACATTTAGGGTTTACGTTGTAAGGTAGTCTTTTTATATATAAAAAATACAATAAAGCAAAAATAATTGTTTACAATAGGCCATCAACAAATCGGAGACGGAGTTAGAGGGAAATACGTTCAGGCTGAGGTGGCTACTGGACATGAAGCTCTACACACCATGATAAAAAGGGATCAAACTCCATGTTGCTGCCATTAGGGGCTAAAGTATTCAAAGAAAACATCCACAATTTTTAACTGTATTATCGAGATCAACTCTCCCTTCTGGGGACAGAGTTGTTAACTCTATACATAGGTAACGGAGAGAGGCGATAGAGTGACCAGCTTCAACAAAATGCGCTGCATTCATATTCCATCCCACAATAACCTACCTCACCTGGCGGAGACCTGTGCTCTGAGGATCACTTTTTCTAGTATTCATTATATTGGTCCAGAAAAAACGCCTGTTAGTGTCTGCACTCTCAGGATTCTGTCCCCAATGTTCGAACTGAGGCATTCATGGACTCTGCTCCTCTACATGGAATTTGCTGATTTGGGGATGCCTGGTGGCTCAACTTGTAAGCACATCATAACATGCTCCTTAATTGTGTGTTGCAAAACCAGGGTTCGAACGGGTTCGAATCTACCTTCAGGCGTCTTGTCTCACGTGTCTCCCCTCTCTCTACCCTTTATTGGTTTCCTTTCTCTTGCATAATTGGTCTCACTTCCAGCCTTTAAATCATTGAAGAATTAGTGGTTAACTTATTTTTTATGGTTTTGACAAGCTGACTCCCCATTTTGTAATGTTTTATGGTTTAATGTCATGCCGTGTATATAGGTGTGTTTGCGCTGCAGCCTATCTTGGTTAGTTCTTGCAAAAGAGATTGTTAATCTCAGGGTGTATATCCTGGTTATATAAATACAATAAAACATCAGTATTCATAAAGTTGATGACTTTTCTTATTTATGTAGAGATTGTTAAACATTTCAAACTATTAAATTGCTTGAATCTCCATCTCTGAGGTGAGGGGGTGGGAGAGAGAAAGGGATCAACCACTCAGCCATCAACAAAGACTCCCCTCCCTCACAGACTAGACCCGGCCCCCCCTCCCAGCCTGCCTCCGGGTCACTCCCATCAGGGCATGGTTATATGACTGTGAAACCACCGAGTGTCAGTCCACAGCAGGTAGCTCGCTGCAGCCTGCTCTTATGCCACAGCACTACATGTGTGACTGCATCTGAATGCAAAGAAACTATTTCATAATATCGATCCTGTTCAGACACTGAGCTCGGTCTAGCTGGCTTCGTCTTAAGTCATTTTTAGGAGCACTTGTAAGACAGACCACCTTCTGAGCTGATATATCATAGAGCATTTTTATTCAGAAGGATCCTTCTCTAAAGAGCTCGAGACATGAATTTCGACGAAATCCTCTCTCTCGTCGGGGGATTTGGGAGGTTTCAGAAGATCATGTACGTGTGGATTAGCCTACCCCAGATCTTCCTGGCGTTCCACATGCTGGTCACAGTCTTCACCGGGGCCGTCCCTCCTCATTTGTGCCGCTCCGCGTGGCCCTCGGCCGACACTCCGACCCCCTTAGGCTACAACTTCAGCCTCCTGTTGTCCTCAGGGGGCCGACCGGAGGTGTCCTGCATGGCCATGTTCAACCATAGTGCTCTGGCTCCTAACCATAGCCATCACCCGGGGAGTTGCCAAGGAGGCTGGGAGTATAGCCAAGAGACCTATCGCAGCACTGTGGTGACAGAGGTGAGTAGCACCATTGCAGCTAGTAGAAACCCACAGACTCACCTTTGGCGTCTCACAGGCGATGGAGGATTTCTATGTTTATGTAGCAGAGTGGCTCGCAACCTCAGCCTGACGACCTAAAAAGTCTAATATCTCGACCCCTGGCTTGTAGGGAATTCCCTTTGGTCTAGCGGATAAGATGTTGGCTTTTCACGTGGTAGACCCGGGTTAGATTCCCGGGCGTTACATTTAAACTTAACGAGAGTTTGGATGTAGGAATGCAGAGTATAGCCCTGTGATGTGATACTAGAGACGGGCCGAGGCTGGTGGGAGAGCTGAGGGTCCCGTAGTGCAGGCATCAAGGCCTCTCTAGTCTCTGCACAACCTGTCAACTGTTCCTCTGAGCCACAGCCTTGACATGTGGACCTGCGGGTGGTGGAGCAGTTGATTTATGAACCCTTTATGAACCCTTCCCCTTGGCCTCCTCCTTGGAGCCCAACGGAGAGATAACTATAGGCCTCTTTGACATGATGATATTGATACCAAAGCACCCTTTGGTACCAAAGCACCCTTTGGTATCATTGCGGATGTCCAGGATGTGGTTGAACTCTTGAGTTCAACCCTTGAGTTCAACCACGACGACAAACGTTTTAATCGCCATGTTTTTTTGTGCCATGTCTTGTGCTTCAGGGACAAGACTCCAAAATATTAGAGGCAGACAGTGTTATGAATAGTCCACGGCACGCCTATGTACTTGATACGAGATCTTGTTGTCCTAATACATCATGTTCATGATTGATAAGCGATGCATCTGTTAGATGCCTGCAGTAAGGTCATTATTATCCTATTACGTAACCTGTCACGTGATACTGCTACAGTATGTGTAATCATGTTCTCCCGGGCCCGCCGGGCCCACACAGGATTACTTCAACTGAATTGTCACACACCACCCAGTACTGTTATGACCACACCGAGGGTCTCCTAAATCCACAACAGACAGTTGCCTCTGGAAATTCAAACGATTTTCCCATTGTGAATATTGACAAAAATGACATTTTAGATGAGATTTCTCTATGTATTAGAAAAGTGTTTGTACAGTTATTGTTTGTGGAGTAAAAGCTTCACACTTGTATGATGTTCTTTCCTCTGTTCCTGACAGTGGGACCTGGTGTGTGATAAAGCCAGCTTGAATCACATCGGGTCCTCCATCTACATGTTTGGTCTCCTCATTGGGGCTGTTGCCTTTGGTGCCTTAGCTGACAAGTAAGTTTGTTTTAAGATGATTTCTGAATGGAATTTCATTTGTTTTACCACATGAACTGTAGCGTCCCTGTTTTTGGGTGGCGATGAAAATATAACATCTACAAGCTCAAAACGGGACTCGTTGTGACCTTGTAGATCGGCTATTTTCATAAATGAGATTAGGTGTAAATGTAAAAAAGGAGAGGATCAAGTTTAGAACCCAAGTGGACCCCGGTCAACTAAGTATATCAATTTGTTCTCTGTAATTTGTATATAACATTTTTGTTGGATAAGCAAGGTGTATACATGCCTTGTTACCGTAGTTTGCATCAGTAAAAATTTAATTCCTTCAAATCGTGTTGCAGTGTAAACCATTGCGTACCAGTGAATGAGACTAAACTGGCGCTGCAGCGATTTCTATGGCTCAGTTTTATCGCAAAATGTACCGTAATAAAAATGGGTGTGTCCGAGGTATAAATGACCCCTTCCTGTAAATAAGTGAGTTGTGGTCCGGCAAGAGCTCCGCTGCTCCGAACGACTCAAAATGAGCAACTGCGCCTAAAAGCAGAGCACACAGACAAGAAGAAATGCTGACACTCGATGCAGTTTGCCAGCTTATTTGTAAACAATACATTTTAGGTAAGGAATAGGCCATGCTCAACCTTGATACATTTCATATCTACAACTGCCAATTAAAAATAAAAAATCTTGGCACTTGTGCCATCTGCTTACAATGACCGTAGCAGTAATGTTGCCGCCCTTCCGCATCCTGTGTGAAGGGCACGTAATATGTTATTGTTGCATCACAGTTTTAACAGGTGTGAAGAAGTGGGTGAAATTCTTATTCGTAAATTGGTGCTGCATTTGTCCATTCAACTACTACGTTAGAGAAGTGTTAACTTTTTAAACACCTCAACAAGGACCCTCTTGTTAAAGTTAGTCTGGTAAACATCGAGCAGCCGACCTTTTAACCACTTAAGCCCTATATACTTCATCTCCTGTTGCAGGTATGGACGCAGGCCCGTTATCCTCTTCAGTCTGACCATACAGGCAGTCTTCGGGGTTGGTGCTGCTTTCGCCCCCAACTACTACATCTACATACTGCTACGCTTTGTGGTTGGAATGTCCATCTCTGGTGTCATCATGAATGCATTTGTCTTAGGTCAGTCCAACTAAAACATATATAAAATGATATCAATATTTGTATTGGTATTATTTGAAAGTCTTAACTTCTATACTGTATTTTCAGGTTATGTTACCCAAAAAACACAAATGCTTCTACAGGATCCTCAAAAATAGATCTATAGTTTTGTGCAAGAAACTGTTTAAAGATGACTTAAACTTTGAACTAATATTGTTTGCTTTAACTACTGATGCGTTGTCAGTGGTTAAAAAATAAAAGCCTTTCTGTCTATAATGACATTCCCCAAATATAGATACTGTATGAGGTTGAAAGTGGATAATTAAAACGATGATCTTGATTGAGAAGAGGGCAATCGTATTTTGGAATCAAGCTCTTCACATAGTTTCATGGTATATTTATACACATTAAGCAATAAAAGTTCATGTGTCCCTGTGTGGTTGACCTCATGTGAAGGCACTGAGTGGACAGGATCTAAGCAGCGGATGCTGGCTGGTGTCATTACGGACTACTTCTTCGGTTTTGGCTACATCATGCTGGCAGGAGTGGCATATCTCATCAGAGACTGGCGCAAACTCCAGCTGGCCATCTCAGCACCAGGCTTCCTCTTCTTTTTCTACATCTGGTGAGTCGTCTGTGACATGAGACTAAAAGAGAGATGGGGAAAATGTAATGGAAGATTTGCCAGTAGATGGATGATACTTTTTAGTTTAACCAGTTCGATCTGCAATTTTTTGCAATTTTTTTTAAGTCGTTTTATTTTTTGCCTATAATTAATCAATCAACTTTATATAGCACATTTCATACAGCAAGTGCAACCCAATGCGCCTCACAGATCAAAAGAAGAAAAACATTTTAAAAACATTAAAGGTAGGGTAAGTGATATTTTTGGGTATTTGTTTTTATTTGTTAAAAAGGTTAAAGTACTATATTCTGATAGTAATCATTGCTACAGAGCGTTTGTTCGGTCACAGGGGTCTCTCCAGCTCTTTAGGAAACAGAATATAGTACATTTTCTGGTAGGTGAAAAAATTTAAGCCAATCAGGAAAGGGCACTGAAAATGCATTTTCTGTTTAATGAAGAGCTGGAGAGACATGGGAGACTCCTTTTACTGAACAAACACTCTATAGCAATGAGTACTATCAGAATATAGAGCTATTTAACACTTATTTTAACCAAAGTAAATCACTTAACCTACATTTAATGAAAGGAAAAAGGACAATCAACACACACTAAGGAGAAAATAAATAATAAAATAGAATTGAGTTATGCTAAAACCTAGGTAAAGGCACTGCTAAAAAGGTGTGTCTTAAGATTTATTTTAAAACTCCATGGATTCAGAGAGCTGCAGGTTCACAGGCAGACTGTTCCACATCTTAGGACCTTAATGGCTCAAGGCTGCTTCTCCGTGCCTTTTGATTCTAGCATCTGGAACATTTAAGAGACCAGTGCCAGAGGACCTGAGAGCTCTACCAGGCACATACCAGAGACCATTGCAGATAATTAGGCAGGTGCATTTCATTTAGTGATTTAAAAACCAAGGGACCTTTTAAAATCTAACAGGCAACCAGTGGAGGGACTTTAGAATGGGCGTGATGTGTGCTCTCCGTCTGGTCTTAGTCAGTACGTGTCCTGCTGCGTTCTGGACAAGTTGTAACCGGACAACTTCTTTTTTTTCCGGCACACCAGATAGGAGAGAATTACAAAGGTTATCCTGCTAGTGATAAAAGCATGCATTGACATGCCTAAAATAGTGTGACAGGGATATTTCACTTTCAAACATGTTTGAGGTCATTTTATCATCTTCTATGGCTTTTGAGTGACAGTTTTTAAGTGGCTTAATTCAGTATTTAGATATTTGATTTTAATTTGATCAGACACGCCCCCTTCCTGTACAAACCCATTGTAACTTCAAACTCCATTTTAACCATGTTGGATTCATTGAAAACACATGTCCTTGGTTCTTGTGTCTGATGTCCTTCTAATGCGTAAGGCGGACGTGTTTTTTCAATTACTTTTTTTCATTTATTTTTTATAATTTTTTTGGGAAAAGGAAAAAAAAGAAATTATAAAATAAATGAAAAGTATTTGAAAAAACACAGCCCCCACATTAGAGTGGGCCGTGTGTGGCCATTAATCTTACACTTTCATAATGGTTCTTTTGTGATCATTATTCAAGGACAAAATCTGCAGTGAATGCATTGCTTCAATGGCAACATGCCCCGAATTCCAAATTTGTCTCACACTTCTTATCAAATGTGACAGAAACAACCTGGCCTCATGATGGAATGTATGTCTATGTAAATGTCTTGCCATTGTGGTGTACCAGTGATCCCCTACGGGTCATATGGGCGTGTTTTTTTTGAGTGATTATGATTTTTTTCAAACTTTGCCTCGAATACGGTTAATGAACGATTATCATTTATTTATTCTTAAATTGAAAATACCAAATCTACAAGCCCACAACGAGGGGGGGGGGAGCAAGATTTTTTTTTTAATAAAGGTATCTACATATTTACACATCTGTAGCCTATCCATCCGGTACAGTACAGTGTATGTACCTAGCAGCAGTTATATACTGTACATGATATAGACATTAAAGGAATAGTTCACCCCCAAAATGACTTATTTTCTATCGATTAGTCACCCCATGGAGACTTGAATTCATGGATATTTCTTTAGTTTTTGTCGCATTCCTAAGCCAATAATGTGGCGGCAGCGGTTCCGGTAGGAGACCCTAAGAGCCTCCTTTGTGTCTCCTACCGGAACCGCTGTCTACCGTTTCGCTGGTCATAAAATGATTGGCTTAGGAATGCGACAAAAACTAATGTCTCCATGGGCTGACTAATCGATAGAAAATAAGTAGTTTTTTGGGTGAACTATCCCTTTTAAGGTGCGAGAAGAATATCAGCACGTTGTACATGAGATTAAGGCGCATGAGTGGGTCACCAGAACACCTCTTCTCTACATTGTCAGGGTTGTACCCGAGTCAGCTCGCTGGTTGATGGCCAATGACAGGAATGAGGAGGCATGGGAGCTGATCCGGAAAGCTGCTCGGATGAACGGAAAGCCGCTCCAGAAGGATCTGGAGCTATGCCAGGTAGGCTGCTTCCATTTTTGTTTGGTCAATTTGTGGTTATGGATTTTGAAGAGGCTGTGGGCTACAGGCAGGATAGCCTACCTTCTGTAACCTTACCTCACCCATTTATGACTTATTTTCCAACGTAGTATCGCAAATATGAAGATATTGACATATGGTCCTCCTACAGATGTCAGGGTGCACTCCCGATCAGTGGTGGAAAAAGTACTCTGTTTTACTTAAGTAAAAGTATCAATACTGCAATGTAGAAGTAACTGTTACAAGTAAGTCCGGAGTTCAACATTTACTTGGATAAAAGTACAAAAGTATTGGTATCAAAATGTACTTAAAGTAACAAAAGTAAAAGTACTAAAATATTTCAAAATAGCAGATCTACAAGCTCAGAACGCGTCGCATCGGCTTGTAGATCGGCTATTTTCAAATAGCCTAGGTATGAAATAAAGCTAAAGTGGTTAATGTATGTTTTATAATGTAATAATTTATATCTGCAAAGTAACTAGTAACAAGTTTTCAAATAATTGTAGTGGAGTAAAAGTACAATATTTGCCTCTGAGATGTAGTGGAGTAGAAGTAAAATATACTCCAGGAAAGTAAAAGTATCTCAAAATTTGACCTAAGTACAGTACTTGAGTAAATGTACTCAGTTACTTTACACCATTGCTCCCGATCAGCACTAGTGTCCAGGCAACAAAGAAGAGTGTGCTTACATGTTTTTATATTGGAATTTTGAATCGAGACAGGCTGCCAACATGCCCAATTAGCCTGTAGATCTCGCTGAATGTTTGCCCCAGAATAGGGATGCTAGGGTAGGGTTTATGTGGTTGAGTTATCATGTACCTACTGTTGGCCTGAAGTATAAAATAGAGTACTGTAGGTATACTGAGAATTAGTTGTTATCATTTTTAAACCCTGACTGCAAGGTTCTTCTCATGCAAAAGGTGCTTTTTTTTCTTTTCACAGGGCTGCAACGACGAAGTGAAAATTGAAGGGAGGAGAAAGCACACTGTGATTGACCTTGTCCGAACTCCAAATATGAGGAAGCAGTCGCTGATACTGTTTTACTTATGGTGAGTACAGTATCTGTTTACTGGAGGTTTGCGAGGCTGTGGCGGGCTCCAGCAAACCAGAGGCAACAAGGACCCTCTTGTTAAAGTTAGTCTGGTAAACATCGAGCAGCCGACCTTTTAACCACTTAAGCCCTGTATACTTCATCGTACGGCGAATAGCGTACGTGTTGTGCTCGTAGCTATTTTAGAAAAACTGGAGGTTCGGGCCGCTACGCAACCCTCACATCTAGAGTTCGCGTCACACAGGCAATCTGACTGATATGCCCATATATGGAGATCTCTGTATTTGATGGTGATCAAATATCAAAGGTCAAGGTCACTGTGACCTCACAAAATATGTTAATTTAATTCCTTCAAAGTCTTCATTCAAAAAAACATAATACTATACGAGTCTGGACTGACACGAATGTAAACAACTGGTTGGTAGAGGCATACAACCACAATGCGGCATTTCTGTTTTTTTAACCACTTGAATCATAGCATCCCCATTCTGGGCGGAACGTTTGCAGAAAATAGCAGATCTACAAGCTCAAAGTGCTCCGCGACGCATTGTGAGCTTGGAAATCGGCGATTTTTGGCGAAGATATTTAGTATATATATATTTTTATATATATTTTTTTTATTTATTTATTGTTTAATTTGTTGTGTGATGTTGATGGACCCCCTGTGTGTCTGGAATAAAGTTTGAATTGAATACATCCCAGTGGAGAATACAGTCAACTAAGTATAGGGTTTATACTGTGTAACTTTTTCAATCAAACAAAAGCTATTGATTTAATCTTTCACTGGTATATAATTCACAATAACTATTAAATACTATTTTTATTCGCAAGTGTCTTGACACTGGACATAGACACCGGAATATGTAATGGAAACATATTTATTTATGTATTTTAACACTAATTAATACCGTTTCTGACAACTTGTTGCATTCCCAGATATCCTCTAGTGCTCAGACCCTGCATCATTTATTTTTGAACTGTACTTCCGTATCTAAATGCTGTAATGACAACGGAGCTATAGGCGTAGAGTATGACTTTTAAGCGTTTAAATGTGGGGGGTGAAATATCTACATTTTGAAAGAATTCACCTATAATGACGTGCAGTGTTGCCAGATTCTGTGAGAGAAACAAGCAACCAGGTCTAGGAAAACCAGCCCAAAAGAAGCGACTATGGGCCACATGAGCACTTTAACATATACATCAGCCATTTGAAAATAGCTAATCTACAAGCTCACAACGCGTCGCATCAGATCGGCTATTTTCAAATAAAATCTTGCGGTGAAATTATAATAAGCAGATCTGGCAACCCTGATGACGTGCCCCAACATAGGTTGAAAGCGGTTAACCTCTTCATCACTGCTTTCATTCCTCACCCTGCTGCGTTCTTTCCATCTGCCTCAGGTTCATCAATATTCTGGTCTACTACGGCTTGTCCCTCAACATCTCAGACTTTGGGATGAACATCTACCTCACTCAGATGATCTTTGGTCTGGTGGAGATGCCCGCCCGCACCATCACCCTCTTCACCCTCAACCGCTCCCGCAAGTTCTCCCAGCTGGCCTTCCTAGCCGTGGCTGGCATCGCCTGCCTGCTCACCGTCTTCATTCCCGATGGTATGGTCGCGCGGCGGACCAGCTCAGACACACGTTATCTGACATGTTTAAGGCAGGGGCTCCCAAACCATTTGGTGTGTCCCTGCAACCCAAACATACAACAATACTTGAATGAATTAACCACGTACAGCATTTCAAAAATAGTGAAAATAGCCGTTGAGCTTGTTGATCTGCTATTTTCACAAGTTTTTCTAAATAAATAGTTTTTCTTTTGAAATATATTTGTTTTTGTTTTATATAGGAAACGTAATTTTTTTTATTTAAAGGTGATATTTACTCAAAATGAGTCTGTGGCCCAACAATGGGTCCCTCCCCATTGCTTGGGAAACACAGTATTAAGGCAACCATATGAATCTTTCTTGTAGACCTTTCCATCATAAGAACTGTCCTGGCTATGGTTGGGAAGTTTGGAGTGACTGCCTCTCTGTCCATCGTGTACGTCTTCTCGGCCGAGCTCTTCCCCACTGTTGTCAGGTGAGCATCTCAAAAAGACTCCTTGAGACAGACATGCAAGTCCAACCCATCTGCTCTAACATAGCAGGTGAAGCTAATAGCATACCATCTCAGTCGACATCCCTTTAACCCTTTCAGAGGGGGAACGCATCTGTGTCATTTTAAGATTTCTTTGGTTATTCAAAAATAGCAGATATACAAGTTCATAGCGCGGCACCGAGTGCCGCGCTATGAACTTGTAAATCTGCTATTTTTGAAAAATCATGAACTGTGCAATTTTTTTTTTAGTGGTCAAGTGGTCAAGTGGACATTTGTAACTCAAATATTTGCTTCTGGGGGGTCCCTGGAACTAAATAGTTTACAAATGTTTGCTTTAAATATATATATATTCCAAGATTTGCACACATTTTCACGATAAAAAAAAAATAGCAGATCTACAAGCTCATCTACTATTTTATAATAGCCCAAATAAATCTTAAAAATGACACAAATTATGCTTTCCCGGTCTTAAAGGGTTAACCACAAAGGGATGGCCTTCCATTTTTGGTAAAAAAATCAACCCTAGTGTCCGATCTACCCCAAATGTTAATCATACATTGAGTCAATGTGTGATTCAAATTTGAGGGGCCTCTATAGCACACCTCCAAAAGCACTTTCACTTCTGCCCATAGGGGGGGTGACACAAATATGTTATGTTGCACTGTATAGTATGATTTAGAAATGTTATTCCAGCAGCAGCTTTGCTAGCCTGGTAAACCCTCCCTCCGGAAATCTCATTTCCATTTGATTTCAGGAGTGAGTCTGGCCTGATCGCCCATTCTGCAATATTGGCTGTGGGCTGGAGTTGGGCGGGAGTAATACCGTTGACTGACAACCCCTTCAGCCAATGATCGTTTTTCCCCTTCAGCCAATCAGCAGTTCACCAGACTAATGTGACGCAACAGGACTTTTGAGACGGCCAAATGGGTTGCCTTATTCGGATACATGCGTGTCACTGCCCGCCCCTACCGGTTCTCTTAATTTTTATTTTTAAATAGGCTCTGTCATGATTAATTGACCACATATATGAAGTTAAACAACTAAATTCTATCCAAAAGATATCTTATAAGTAAATTCCGTGCCTCAAAATAGAAGTTTGAGAGCTTTTTGAAGTAAAAAAACAGCGGAGAAAATAGCGGACAGAAAAGATGGCTGCCGTTCGTGTTTTGTCGGCTGCATTCAGGCTGCACTCGGTGCCATTCGGGCTCACTCGAACTCGCCACCTGATTGGCCAACTGTCGCTGTCAATCACAGAACGATGTGCGACGACGCTGATAGGCTCGTCCATTTGGTGTACACAGCCAATATTGCAGAATGGGCGATCAGGCCAGACTCACTCCTGAAATCAAATGGAAATGAGATTTCCGGAGGGAGGGTTTACCAGGCTACAGCTTTGCACCCTGACGGCTACAACCCACGACTTACACAGGCCTGGTGGAGCTAATGAGCTCAGACAAGCGCACCTTTTTAATTTGTGTTGTTTTTACTTTTAACACCATTTAGACCTCAGGCCGATTCTAAAAACGCCTTCGAAATCCTTTGAAAAACTTGTATTCAAAAAATGTATATCGCCTCTGTCGGGTGGAAACCTCATATCTCCAAAACAGTTACTCAGGATTCAAATTCAAAAACAGCAAAAGTAGCAGATCTACAAGCTTTGCGCCACATTTCGAGCTTGCAGATCTGCTACTTTTTTCAAGTTGGGCATTAATTTATGAAAAAACACAATGTTAGAATATGGAGATAAGAGGTTTCTGCCCGACAACAGTGATATATAGCAACAACTACAATGAAAGAGGTGTTCCCAGCTGGAAAGGTATAACAACATATAGGTGTAACAGGTCTGCAGCAGGAGGTTGTGGCTATTGGGGGGTGCTTGGCATGGAACAGATTGGGAGCTCCTGGTACAGTATACTCGAGGGCCTCCGCATGGCAGTATTGTCCCCTTCTGACCGCTGATGCTATTCCAAGAAGGTCCTCTGGAGATAGAAAGTGTGGTTTTCAGTTAATTATGGCTGTGTGCTGTTCTCCGTGGTAATTTGACATTAAATGGGCTGTGGTTATTATGTAGCTAAATGAAGGGTGACAGGCAAAAACATTATAAACTCAGCCAGTATTGTCCTCCTTCCCTCAAATGACACTCGGCGCACGTGGCTGTCTATAATTTACTGCTGTACTATATACTGTATCTGGTAGCACTAACTTAAGAGTTTGTTACATGGTCTTTAATACACAGAATGTAATCTAAAAAAGCCTGGGTTGTCCTTTGCTGATTCAAATGCCCCTTTATAATGGAGTGTCTTCGGTCTCCCTTTGGCATGTTGGGTCAGGAGTGCAGCCCTCTTCTGAACAAACACAAATGTGAGCTTATTGCTCATACTTGGCAAATTTTAAAGCAGAGAAATTGCTACTGAATTTTGGCATTTTGGTGAAATCGCTTTGGGTGATCATGCATTGCACATCCACAGTATAAAAAAGGGCAAGTAAGTACCACTTGGACTATTCCGCCTTCCTCCTCTAAAGTGGTATTGTATGCAGGTGCAACTCATTCAGAATCAAGAGGAAAGCCTAACCAGCGTTTTAAGGTTGTTCTTTACAAATGTCCACAGAGGCTGCAGTTCTCAAGGCATGTGGAAGAGCATTCCAAAGCGTGGGAGCTACAGCCTGAAAGGCTCTGTCACCTTTTGTAATTAAATTCGTGTTGGGAACTGTTAACAGACCCTGTTCAGCAGACCTAAGGGCCCTCCCTGGCACATAACGTGGGACCAGGTCGGTTAGGTATTTCGGGGCCTGACCATGCATGGCCAAATGCATATACTGTTGGGTGTGGTCCTTGACATGAAAAAGTTTGACCACCACTGATATAGAAACATTTTAAAGACGTTTTGTAGAATCGGCCTCAGATCTGGATGGTGGGACAATGACCTGCAATGCAGTAATCCGAACTACACAGCTACTCCTGATACATTTCATATTCTCTGTCTTGTGTTTTTCTGTCTATCTTTTGTCTTTCGGTCTCTCGCTCTCTTTCTCTTTCTCTCTGACAGACAAAATGGTATCGGCCTGTGCTCCATGTGTGCCCGGGTTGGGGGAGTGCTGGCCCCCATCATCTACCTCCTGAGGAGGGTCAGTGAGAAGGCCCCCATGGTTCTGTTTGGCCTGGGCACCATACTGGGCTCTGCTCTCACCCTCCTCCTGCCTGAAACGGCCAATATGCATCTGCCGGACACTATCGCGGATGTGGAACGATCCAAGCCCAGGTCTGAATTATTATATTTTTCTTTCTCATTTTTTTTTCTTCAAAGGACCATATTGGTGATCTGGCACATAGCACATCTTAACCACTTGAACCCCATGCAGCATTCATATTCTGAGGCAGGGGTCTTCAACAGGGGGTCCGGGACCCCTAGGGGGTCCTCAGAGCTACTATAGGGGGTCCGCCAAATCTTTGTGTGATAGGAACTTTTTTTTTTTACATTTTTTTTTTCTAAATTTTTATCCCACGATTTTGTAACCCTATTTTTTACACCCAGTGCCAATTATCTATGTAATCCTGGGCACTACCTTCCCTCTGCCAACCTAGGGAGGCCAGGGCCGAGCTCATGCCTCCTTCAATGCATGAGAGCCAACTGACCTTCTTGTCACCTGACAGGGGAGAGTTTCCCTGGTTGGACGTAGCGCGTGGAAGGAACACGTTATTCCAACCAGTTCCCTTCCCCTCCATCAGGCGCCCCGGCTGGCCAGGGGGAGGCAGTATAGTGACCAGGATTACTGCATGTTTTTGTGAGGGTACCTACCCTAGGAGACACAGGGAGAACATGCAAACTCCACACAGAAAGGCCCTTTCGCCAACCCCACCTAGGGTATGGGCACTGATGACGCGGAGGAGAGAACACACCCCCAGCGCCCACAGCGTCCCCTGCGGGAATCGAACCCAGGACCTTCTAGCTGTGAGGCGACAGCACTACCGACTGTGCCACCGTGCCCCCTTTTAATAACACTTAAGCACTTAAACCCTGTAGTCTTAGTGAAACGGACCCGAGTTACAACTGTACTTGGACCACTTTTTTCCGTCTACACACCAAATACAGCCGATCTACAAGATCACAGCTTGTAGATCTGCTATTTTTGGCAAAGAGGTATATCGTGTAGAGGGAAAAAAGAGCAGACCAAGTAAAAAAAAAGTTGAATCTGCATCCCAATTTTATACAATACGTAGAGGGGGTCCTTGCTTTATCTCTCTCTCAGCTAGGGGGTCCTTGGGCTGAAACGTTGAAGACCCCTGTTCAAAGGGGAACGTCCGCTAAAAATAGCAGATCTACAAGCTGTGATCTTGTAGATCGGCTGTATTTGGTGTGTAGACGGAAAAAAGTGGTCCAAGTACAGTTGTAACTCGGGTCCGTTTCACTAAGACTACAGGGTTTAAGTGCTTAAGTGTTATTTAACTCTGAGAGTGTACAAATGGAACATGTATATGTATACACTGAGTTACAAATGGATACAAAATTAACACTAGGGGTTTTACTGTGTCGATATGCAAGGTTGCATTGACTGGATATGAGTTAAAGTCTGTTTATGCGGTGTGTGTGTAAAGGCAGACTGAGCAGCACCTGCCTACAGTACAAACTCACGTTCACTGACACAACTATCTGTGACCTTCCGGTTATAGCAGTCCAAGTACAATTGTAACTCAGGTTCGTTAACACATTAAGACCTGGAGAAGCACTTTGGCTATTCAAAAATAGCAGATATACAAGCTCATAGCGCGGCACCAAGTGCCGCGCTATGAGCTTGTTGATCTGCTATTTTTGAGAAATCGTGAAAATGTGTGCAAATCTTTGAATATATATATTCTTTTAAAGCAAAAAAAAAGCTTCTGGGGGTCCCTGGAACAAAATATGTTTAGATGGGCGGCCAAATACATATCATTTTGGGGGTCCTTGACATGAAAAAGTTTGAGAACCACTGATATAGAAACATATGTTTTTCAGAATACTGTTGGGATTTAGAAGACATATATGTAGAATCGGCTAAGAATAGAGGGTTAAAGTAGTTAAAAATTGTTGGAACAGGTATGTAATGTACAGTTGTTCAAACCCGAGTCTTCCACAGTTGTATCATAGAGGCGTGAAGGTGCTATACTGTCTCATTCTCACACTGCAGTGAGGAGGAGGAGGAGGAGAGGAGGGCATTCTGAAACCAGTTTTCTATGAGCCCTGTCTGAGGATCACAGACATCACAGAGTGATGGATGCCATCGGTGCGGAAAGCAGCACCGGACTGTCTCCAAGCTGAAGCCAGGGCAGCGTCTTCGAGGCTATTTCAGAAGGAAATGCCCATGCTCTCATGAGGTCAAACCAGGTATTCTCCTCCCACCCCCTCCCTCAGCTCAGACAACAACACTGAAATGGCTGCTTTACTGAATCCAGCGATCCAAATACTTCATCCTCTTTCTACATTAGAGAAAATGTCAAACAGTTGACAATTTGTGGTACAAACTTGCTTTAGTATTATCTCTTTGTTTTGTTTTTTACTTTGATGTGTTACGATGTACTATATATACAGTATAATCAGTTTGTCACCATGTTTGGTTTACAGTAGCTTATAATGAAATAGTATTAGTAAATATTAGTACTGTAAGTATTGTTTTGTTATGTTCTTGATCCATATACTTTAAGATCTACAGTCTCTTTTATTGTCCTATTTCTATGTTACTGTCCTTAACTCTCTGTGCCAAGCCCAGAGTTATCCCGAGTTTTTTCTGAATGCCCTCAGTGCCAGAACGAAAAATCCCGAGTTTAAAAAAATGTTGGAAAAAAATGTTCAGAACCCAAGATATCATTATCTGAAGATGTGCAGCTCCATCCACTCTTTGTTTAACTTATAACTGAAAAAGGCTGTATCTCGCTTCCTTCCTTTTTTTTACTTAAAAAAAAAAAAATTGCTGGCAATTTAGAGAACATATTTTTTAATTTCATTGGCACTGAGAGAGTTAAGCTTAGGGCTAATTCATACTTAATATGACTGTCACTCGAGGAAAATGACAGAATTTACATGACATTCATCTTAAAGGTAGGGAAAGTGATTTTCTTTGATAAAAAATAAGTGTTAAATAGCTCCATATTCTGATAGTACTAGTTGCTATAGGGAGTTTGTTCAGTAACCGGAGTCTCCATGTCTCTCCAGCTCTTTATTAAACAGAATGCATTTTCAGGTTGGGATACCAAATCAGGATCGAGACCTCAAACAGGATACAGACTAAACAAGTGAAATTGGAAGTGATGAGAAAGAAATGAGCAGACAAAATTGGAACTGGAACACTATGAAAAATTAAGCTGATAAATGGGTAGTCTCTTCTGATTAACTGAAATTGTGTCACCTACCAGAAAATGTATTTTCTGTTTATTAAAGAGCTAGAGCAGCGCTACTCAACCCGGCATGCGGCCCCAACGCAGCGTATTGGCGGCCCCGCATGGTCAAACCAAAAAAAAAAGCACAGGATAAAAATATACATTTCCGTTCAAATATATGGGTTGCTAAAAAAAAATTCAAAAACAAACCAATTGTTACAGGTATAATGCATAGTTTTCTATGCATTTCGGGTTTTTTGGGGGGTTTGACCCCCATTTTTTTTCCGTTCGCGCGGCTTTGCCGCGCGCCCAGAGTAGGTGTCCCTTATTTCAATCTCTGGGAGTTGGCAACCCTAACCTTGCCATACCTTAGCTTTTGCTGAACTGATGCCACTGGACATACACACAAAATAAACGGGTACAGTGAAAAGAATATGATGTCAAAATGTACATTTTCTTATAACAATAACGATGCGTAGTGTGTGTTACAAAATCGAAAAATCCAAAATAGGACCGTCATTTTTAGCTTGCGGCCCCTTGGACTTTTGGTATTTTGCTGAGTGGCCCCTGAGCCATCTTAACTCTCTCAGTGCCAAGAGTATTTTCATAAAGTACTCCCCCAGTGCCAGAAATTTGCGTTTATTTTTATTTTTTAATTTTGTAATTTTTCATTCAAATAAATAATCTGATTGGGTTTTTAAACCCATAATACAGTTCTACCAGTAGAGAGCAACAAATCGACACATTGATGACCTCGCTGGCTCACTCGCCCCCTCCCAAACAGGCTCACGTCACATCCGGTCATAACCGGATGTTGACATTTTCGACAATCGTTGATCGGGCTAAATTACGATGCGATACACGACTACGATGACTGATCGTCACCCAGACCAAAGAGAGTAGACGTGGACCTCTCCGTTCGTTTTTTATACCGTGTGAAAAACCGTGACTTTCCCTATTCTGGCCAAAAATGACCGCGGGAAAAAAATGAGAACCGGAAACGGAATCTGCGTCATGAAACCGGAACCCAATGAGTCTGAAGCAGTCAGGAAGCGAAAGTGATCATGAAAAATAAACAGAATAGCGCGACCACAGTCAAAAGTAAAAACTCTGGATTTCTCGTGCTGGCACGGAGGGTACTCTGGAAAAACTCGGGATATCTCGGGGCGTGGCACTGAGAGAGTTAAGTTGAGTAGCCCTGAGCTAGAGAGACAGGGAGACCCCTGTGACTGAACAAACACTCTAACACAGGGGTGCTGGCACTTTTTTGACTTGAGAACTACTTTCAAAATTACCAGCTCAACAAGATCTTGTTGCCAGCTTGTGATGCACATTTCCATCAATATTACATTTTTGCATGCTAAACAAGTGATCAATAATAGGCCTAGCCCTAAATGTATACAGTACTAATGGACTCTTGATGGGGGGGGGAAGCCAATCTACAAGTTCACAACACATCACAGCATGTTGTGAGCTTATAGATCAGCAATTCTCTTTTATTTTTAGCCTATAATGGCATGCCCAAAATTGGGATGAAATGGTTAAAGTGGTTAGCTAGCCTATACTTTAGAAAACCTGGAGACAGGGAAGTTATCCACTGGCAGGTGGCAGTCCTGAGACAAGCATTCAATGTGGCATGGTCCAAGTATATTCCATGTTTGGGATTTCAATAATTGGGTCTTATCAGTACAGACAGTGCTTCCATCTTACTTTGCAGGAGCAAAAGGGCCACTTAGGTGTAAAGGTGCGTGGGTTCGTATTACACTTCATAATTATGGTTATTACAGTATATAGACAGATGGCTTGTCAGAGGACAGTGTTACTTGAGGAAAGGGAGTTCCAGCTAAACTAGTTTTTCAACGTATAGCTTCTATAGTTGTGGTTTCCATTAAGGTGAACAGTAGGCCAAGTCTATGTTGATGAGAAAGTATGCCGATGGCACAGTGGAAAAATACTAGAGAGTCAAAACAGATAATTATGTACATGATGAGTCATTAATGAAGGGCATGACTAGATTTAAAGGAATGCAGTGTCACAATAGTTTGATGCAAAGGTGCCTAAGTTTGATCAGAGGTGAGGAGGTCTGATGGTGAGGCTGTGGATCAAGGGTTTCCATGGATTATGCTTGTTGAGTGTTATAATTTAGTCGTTATTGTTATTATTGGACACTTTGAAGTTCTGCCCTCCTATGCCTTGGTGCTCCTTCTCAATAGATGCCATGTTTTTGCTCTTTTCCACTGTGGTCATACCGTTGACTTGACTCACATACCGTACGTGGTACGTGCAGGACTGGTATCGCGTACAAACGCATGTTTTAAGATTAGATTGTGAATATACAGGAAAAAAGTGCCTCAGACATGTTTGTCCATGTACGGACATGTTGATGACCCCTGCGCGCAATACTCTTGAAAACAAAGCCTTGCATTGTGGGTTTGCCTACTATAGAAGCCGTAAAGGGAACCGACTGGCCGTTCTTAATGTCAATCAATCAAGTCACCTTAACTTTTTTTGTGTTTTGTGATTTTTGTTTATAAATGTTTTTTGATATTTTCATTCTTATTCTTTAGGGACATGTCATGTGGTCTACCAGCACAGCCTTTGTGAGCTACTGTTAGATTGCGATCTACCTTTTGGGCACCCCTGCTGTATAGCAATGATTTCGATTTCGTATCAGAATATAGTGCTTTAACCTTTTAACAAAAACGTTTTGTTTTAACCAAAAAATATCACTTACCCTACCTTTTAAAAGCAGTTATGTTCGCCGAAGTATAAATTAGCCTTCAGAACCCAGGCCTCCTATTGAGTGCCAATGACGTCGCAGACGTCACGTTTTTCATAAGCCCAGAGTGCCAATGACGTCTGAGACGTCATGAAAAAAAAAAATGAAAAAAATAATTTTTTTTTTTTTTTTTTTTTTTTTTTGAAAAAAAAGGTTCAGAACCCAAGATATGATGATTTGAAGATTTGCTGCTCCATTCACTTCTTGTTTAACTTTTTACTGAAAAAGGCTGTATCTCGGCTCCTAAGCACTTTTTTTTTACAATGTATTTTTGGCCTTGGCACAGGGGTGATATAGCCAGAAATATTTTTGGCACTGAATGAGTTAAAACACATCTCATACCATTTTAGGACCCAGCTGAAACGATACATTTTCAGTCACCCTTATTATTATTTTCGCTTTGTTTGCAGGAGGACATAACAAATGACACATACAGTACAAAATAAATTAACAGTATAATCAGGAATAGTTGTAAGACATGGTGGAAATCTACAGTACCAGAACGCCTCGAGTGGAGTCTATTTCTTACTACTGGGCAGTTTTACCTAACTTGACTTAAAGCCGTCACACTGGGCAGTAACTCACTACCAGCCTATGAACTAGTACAGGGCCTTATGTCACTCACCCCTCTCTTTTCAAAATAGAATAGCTGCTCTGGTATTTGTCATGGGAGTCTGTTGGAGTCTGGAGTACATGAAAGACTGACTGCCTTGCTGCTCCGAGACAAAGCACTGTCACAGAGCAGAGTGGCATAGCGGAGGGGTAGCAAGCGACGCACCGCGGAGGGGCCCCACCGAGGGGGGCCCATTTACCGCACCGTACCCAATCTTCATTGCCGTTTGCAAAAGCCCCGTCCCCCCCGTCCCCGTCCTTGTGTTGGGACCCCGCGATTTTGCGCTACGCCACTGAGTTTCATGCCAAAATTAGATGTGAAACAATAACAATAACTCACAACGTGCTTCAAAGCAACACGTGAGCATTTATATTTGTACGCCCCTGTATTGTTGCATTTAATATGTGATGGTTGACTTGCGTGCAGTGTTGTATAATTACCCTGTCAGGTTTTGCATTGTGGGTGAGATGTCGGCGACAGGGACCGTATAGAGACCAGATGGGCGAAATCAGCCCTACCACACTGCGCTCTGGTACTGACGGGTTCATGGGCACACAAGAGCTTGTCTTTTAACCCTGGAAAGAGACTCATTGGTTCATCCACAAGGGCGAAGCAGGGCCTCTCCGTAGGGCTCATGGGCACATGAGAATAGAACTCTGGTGGTTCTGGAGTCATCAGGACTTAAGTGCTCTGCTGCGCCCGCAGGAAGGCAGATGCTTGTTGAGGCTGCTGGCGGTTCTCAAAGGCATCCAGCAGCTTTGTCGTGATTGTACAGCATAATATCATCGCTGTTGGGTGGCAACCTTGTCCAAAATAGTTATTTTTCAGCAAATGTGGAAAAGGAAACCTGTGTTCCCAATGGATCCTATGTAGTTCTTCTTTCTTTTACTTCTCTTATTATTTCACTTAGTACATCCCAGCTATAACCCCCTCAATAATTTTGTTCTGGATTCGGTAGCTTGTGTACTTGGCATTGTCTCATGTGTTAATCCTTTTCTCCATGAGAGTGAGAGTGTCATCCTTTACTATTTATTCTAAGATTGTCCAAAGAAAATAACCCTTCTGAAAGTCATCAGACTCTTGATGACCTCTGTACATTTTTTTTTTGGAGTGGCAGTTAATAGGAACACCTCTGCAATAGTTTTCATCTATGTACAGTCAATGGCCCTTTTATGCTGGCTCCAAGCATACATAGCATGATGCTCTGCGTTGGAAATGGAGTTTAATCCCAGAATCTTTAAACAGCTTCTTTTAGTACTTTACAACCCAACCCTTACTAACCCAGGGAGAGCTGGGAATTGAACCGGGCCGGAACCTTCCGATTCCCAAGCAGCCGCTCCTACCTTTTGACCCTCTACTGCCCCAACTAATGTAGGTTTGGTATTTTTCACAAGGCACAGAGGCATAACCTGTTACAGAACACTGCCACCATCTGGAGAAAGCTGGTATCATCTGACCGTTGTCAAGTGACAGTTAACTCTCAATCCCCAAACTAGACAAGAGGACCTCTAATGCAGAGCATAAATTCATACAATTTGAATAGTGTAAGTGTAACCAGAGTGTGGCAAGGAATTTACTTTTACAAAAATGACGCCCTACAACGCCACCTTGAAGATGTTTTGTTTTTTATTTCTTTTGGCATCTCACATTGTTTACTTTCAGTGGGTGCTGGCTGGGTGGGGATGGCCGACTTATCCGGAAGGCATAATGCCAAGTTTGTTGTCAAAGACTTGCGTATAACCCTTTCAGTACAGTGGGGTCCAACTCGTCTAGAATGTTTGAATTGATAGCCAAGCAAGTTGTCTGACACAAATTAACATGTTGAATGATTTCATTCAACTTGCAGCTATCTGCATTTGGGGACAAACATATCTGCTGCTCATGCTCAATAACTGATACTAGCATCAACCAAGCTACTGTTTCATAGGTAAATGGTAGGCCTGTCTAAAATAGTGACAATCCTATATTTAAATAAATAAATGGCATTGTGGAATTTTTATTTTGGGAACCAAATGATGCAGGTCCCGGGTTCTCCCTGACAGAGGTTCTGACAGTTGTTTTAAAATGTTTGTTAATAATGTCTTGTTTATTCTTCTTGAATTTAAAGCAGCACTATGTAACTTTGTCTACATTTAAAAAAAATGTAAATGTAATTTTGTCCAATCTGTATGGTAGAGTATGTTAACTCAATAATTATAACTTAAAATTGGGGTGGTTGCATTTTGACATTTAGATCGTGTCAAATATCATGTCTCACCTAGACACAGGATCTGACACGAATTTTGACCTGATGGTCAAGATTCAATTTATTCCCTGAGCCAAGCAGGCAGGCTCTATTAGCTCAATGGTAAAAATGTCAGCACTTGCGCAGGAAACCAGATTCAAACCCGGGGTAGAAGAGGAAAGTTACATAGTGCAGCTAAAACAAATCGTTGCTTCTGAGAAGCTAATTACTTTAGTTGTTTTTGGTATAGTATCTACTCACCATTAAACTTAAACTCGCATCAACAGGCTTATATATATATTATATATATTATTTTATTATTGTGCAGTTTTTTGTTCTTGTTATTTGTGGTCTTGTGGATTAAATGTGCAGTATCATATGTTTTAACATTTCAAATACAAATATTTGAACAAGTGTAACATTTTATTTCATGTGCAGTTCATTGAATCTGTAAGAGTCAGTGTAAATAAATAATAGATAAATGCAATACAACATATAGCCAGGCCTAATGTACAAATATCAATAAAACGGGCTGTCTGTAATATGTAGGCCTGTTCTTTTTTCTAAACTTTTTATTGTCAGTTGTGTTGCAATATTATATATAGCATCATATGTTTTTAATTGATCTGGGCTTTATGTAGTGAAATCAGTCTGGTTACACTCAGGCTATCGTGTTGTCTGTTTTGTATCTCTTTTTTATGTGGACCATTGTGTCTGAAATAAAGTTTATCTATGTACAGTTGAACATTGTTATTCAAATGAAAATGATTTCAAGACATTTTCTTAGCAGAAGAATGACTGGGTTTGTGTTCTAACATTATTCCATCTTTGTGAATAATGTTATGTGTAGCTATTTAGACAGCAGGTGGCGCTCTAATCTAAAGGAAAATAAAGATGACTTGCTGGCTTACCGAATGTGGGGTATACGTGGTGGGAAAAGTACTCACATTTTTCAATACTGCAATGTACTCTGCTACAAGTAAAAGTCCGGTAATCAAAATTTACCTGAGTAAAATTCAAAATATTTGCATCAAAATGTACTTAAAGTACCTAAAGTAAAGGGTACTCATTATGCAGAATATGTGTAAAATGTATAAAACATCTTTTGAAAATAGCGAAGCGTTGTGAGCTCGTAGATTTGCTATTTTCAAATAGCTAAAGTTTAAATGTAGCTGTGGTTCATCTAGCCTATGTTTTGTAGTAATCAAAATCTACAAAGTAAGTAATTAGTCACTAAAGATTTCAAACAGATTTGACATGAACGTATCGCCAGCATATCTTTCACCCAGTCGAATTAAATCAAAATAGCTGTTTTTAGCCTACTCCATTAAACACAGCGTTTGTCTTGACAGTTATTTTCCTCTGAATTTAAAGCATTCATTTTGTTTTAAGTCATACTGAATATAATTGAATGTAATGTATCAACCTGAATGTAATGTATCAACCTGAATGTAATGTATCAACCGTATGCGTGGCCGTGGCACTGACATACAGTGTTGCCAGATTTTGCTATAGAAATAAGCAACCAGGTCTATGAAAACAAGCCCAAAGGAAGCGAATAGGCTACGGCCTCTGGCTAGAGTTGTGAGTTTGTAGATCTACTATTTAAAAAAAAAAGAAATCTAGTATATTCTGCATATTTTTAAACAACAAAAACTGTCTGACTCTGCGGACAAATACATATTAATTAATCCTTGCCATGAAGATGTTTAAGAATCACTGGTTTAAACAGCATTTAGGGAGGAAGACAAAATAAGCAACAGAACTTTAGAAGCAAACAAGCAAGCCCAAAAAAATGCAACTACCAATATTTACAAGCGACTTCACAGAAAAACAAGCCCCAAAGTCGCTTATAGTAAGCAGACATGGCAACACTGACTGACATATCTAACGTGTAGAGCCCAGAGTACCGTAGAGGAGAGAGTTACATCACGCTGATCCATCCCTATCATGCCCTTCCCTCCGTTCAGCCTCTCCAGCCTATTGGTTCGGCGTTGTGTCAATCAACCGGGCAGTCCCCAGCGTTGCCAGGTCCGCTTATTATAAGCGACTTTGGGCTTATTTTTTTGTAAAGTAGCTTGTAAATATTGGTTAGTTGCGGGTTGCGTTTCTTTTTGGGCTTGTTTCTAAAGTGTAGTTGCTTATTTTGGGCTTGCTTCCTAATGTAAATAGATTTGTGTATTTAAAATGTTTTTAAAAACATTATTGTTCAAGAGCGTACTTTGAAAATATCAGACCTACAAGCTCACAACGTGTCGCTCGCGATGCAACGCGTTGTGAGCTTGTAGATCTGATATTTGCAAGTAGCTGATGTAGGCTAATAAGGCTATATATTACAGGTTCAAGGTGTTCATGTGTGGCCTAATAATAGTCGCTTATTTTGGGCTTGTTTTCATAGACCCGCAGAGCCTGCATAGACCTAGTTGCTTATTTCTTTCGCAACACCTGGCAACGCTGGCGGGCAGTCCCGTTAGTTTCATTGTGGCCATGCAAAGCCCAACGCCACCATCATCACACAGACAGCGGCATAACGGCGAGGAGAGCAGAGCGTTATCTGTATTATAGGGGGGGATAATAATCATTTATTATTATCCGTGCTCGTCTGACGGTATTAATGGAATATAGCGCACTGGATCACTGATCGCCTTTGAATTGGTAAGAGACAGTTTCCCACTTTATGCCTGGATTCAGATCCCAAAACGAAATGAAATACTTTGATTGTTTTTTTATTATAGCTATATGTAAATGATTACTAACGTTACTTGTACATACAATTACTTCTGCTCTATAGGCTATAGAATGCAGATGATATGTCGACTGCTGTAGGCTATATCGTGCTGTGTTTTACGCTACCGTTCATTTGCTGACTGTGCCTTGATGATACCCGAAATGAAGACGAGATATAGAGAACCCTATAGGATTATTAAAGTAGGTTACCCTCTGCCATTCAAATAAAGGAATACTTCACTCTTTTTAAATCATATAATCAGGCTTTCCGAATCTGCAGAGCATCGCCTTGTTGCAGCATTCATTCATGTTGATGTCGGTTGTTTACCAACCACCTCCCTGTCTGTCTGCATCTTGTATTGATGGAGAGTCACGTGAAGGACAAGCCCGAGATTCCGTTATGTGGATGCTGCTTAGCAGTGGTGTAAAGTAACTAAGTACATTTACTCAAGTACTGTACTTAAGTACAATTTTGAGGTATTTTTTTTACTTTCCAATTGCAGTACTTTTCCTTCTACACCACTACATCTCAGACTCAGAGGCAAATATTGTACTTTTTACTCCACTACAATTATTTGACAGCTTTAGTTACCAGCCTATAGTTACTTTGTAGATTTTGATTATCATTACAAAATATATATATTAACCACTTCAGCCACCCTGCATACATTTCTCCCATTTGAAAATAGCAGATACAAGCTCACAAGCGATGCAACCATTGTGACCTTGTAGATCTGCTATTTTCAAAATATTTTCATAAATTACATTATAAATTATTTTACATTTGAAAACTTGTGGAATGGGACATTTTGCATAATGAGTACTTTCTACTTTTGGTACTTTAAGTACATTGTGATACCAATACTCTTTTCAAACTAAATTAAAATTTTGAATTCCGGAATTTTACATGTAATAGAGTATTTCTACATTGCAGTATTGATACTTTTACTTAAGTAAAACATTTGAGTAGGCCTACTTTTTCCACGACTGATTATAACGTGATCAGCGCTTCTTTCCCTTAACTTTGGCTTTCAGGACTTATACTAGAGTATGCTGTGAGCACAGGGTGAGTGTTGTTGTATAGGGTCTGTCTGTGGTGCAACTTGCGACACAACAGTCTCAGACAGACAGACTGAAATAGCGAGTGAATGAGAACAATTTGAGTGTTTGTGTTCACGACTCTTAAAGCGTTCTGCGTCTGACTGTATAATGACGGGGTGGGAGACCGTTGTCTGAATAGCACTGGGGATTGGCATTGTCTTGCTCTCTTTATGTGAGTTTTATTTGTCTGTCATTGAATGCTTCGATGAATTGAGTACACAGGACCCCAATGGAAACAACAAGCCACAGTGCTTTCTTGGGTTTTAGCAGACCTTGTAGAGAACTGTACTTTCTGTGCTTTTTTCCTGTTAATAAAGTCAATCAATCAATCAATCAGTTCTTCTGCAGAGCACAATGACAAACTGTCAGAAAGAATGTCAGAGGAGGTATTGTAGCTATTGCTGTGTAGCCTATGCTATTATTACTATTCTAATGACCCCAATGTCGCTTCAACAATTTCGAGACGTTTTTAATTAGGCCGATCTAGATGTCCCTTGGCTTCATTGTGGTCTCTCATAGTCTCATTTGTCAGTGGAATGTGATGCGAATTATATGAGTGCTTTGTTGAGACATCCGCTCTTTTTGGAATCAGCCCTTGGTGTGTTATTAGGAAATTGCTTTCTTCTTTCCTTTGGTAATTGGGGTCAATTGCTCTTCTCACCCCCACCTCTTTTGAAAACAATAGTAGGCATCATCAGCCCATAGTGCAGAGCTGAACTCCCTGTCACTATACTCACCACACTACATTAGCTACTGTAGTGCTTCACGGATTGTTTACTGTAGTGTAGTTTATATCTAGCCTCTGCCAGACACAGCTGTCTGGCTCAACCCATGTTGGGTTTGACCAACTGTGTAGTAGTATGAACTCTGTTTTACCATATCAGCATTTTTCCAGTGGAAGTGGTTCTTTGGTCTGAAGCTGAACTGAAGCTATAGGTTTGGTCCATGTTATAAGCCATCGAAATTCAAGAGTCATTAAATTATTAATTTAATTAGTCATTACATTAATTAGTCATAACCTCAATGGGAAATGTCATTGTTTTGCACTTTGTCATTTATCAAAGAATGGTAAACATGATGAAAACCCTCTTAACTAAGCCATTTTCAAAAACTTTCAAAATAATTTTGCACCTCTACAAGCATGTGTCAAAGCCTTGTGAGCTTGTAGATCTATTCTTTTGAATGTGTGAAGTTTTTTTAATCTTCTGACATTTTGGAATTAGTTTTACAACCATATCTACAGCTGTTGGTTTCAGGTGCTGCCTGCCTATATGGAAGGGTAAGATGGTGAGTTTCAGTTTTTTGAATCTTCCCCCCGGGGTGCCGGGAATCGGAAGCCGACCACGGAAACCAGTGCTCATGCAGAACATATCACATTTCGTAGAAACCACATCTACGCAAAGCCTGCATGGTGCACATTCTCAAGGTCGGAGCATCTGGGTTTTTTTCATAGCTACTTTAATTCAGCGGTCCGTTTTTTGGCTTTGATTCAACCTATTCTGGATCAGGGACCACTTGCAAATCTTGAAAGCGTTCGCGGCCGACCCTCTCACCACTTAACACGGCAGCCATTTGACCGCCGTGTTAAGTAGTCTGATGGGTGGACCGCGTGTATTTTCAGAGCCTGTTTATTACAACGAATCGATCAATTGGGTTCCAGCTTGGATCAATGCAACTAACGTAGTGTACTTTAAGTTGGCCGACTATTTATCTGTGTCACAATGAAAACTAGTTGTTTTTTTCAAGGTCCACTTGTTGAGAACTATACTGCTTTAATGGTTTTGATGTCTCTGGAAGTCGTCATGAACAGTGGTGTAAAGTAACCAAGTACATTTACTCAAGTACTGTACTTAAGTGCAATTTTGAGGTATTTTTTACTTTACTAGAGTATTTCCAATTTCCAGTACTTTTACTTCTACTCCACTACATCTCAGAGGCAAATATTATACTTTTACTACACTACGATTATTTGACAGCTTTAGTTACTTTGCAGATTTAGTTAATTATCACAAAACATACATTAACCACTTCAGCCCTACAGTATATATATTTCAGCCATTTGAAAATAGCAGATATACAAGCTCACAATGTGTCGCGATGTGACGCATTGTGGGCTTGTAGATCTGCTAATTCAAAAGATTTGTATACATTTTGAACTTGTGAAATGGGACATTCTGCACAATGAGTACTTTTACTTTTGGTACTTTAAGTATATTTTGATGCCAATACTTTTGTACTTTTACTCAAGTAAATTTTGATTACTGGACTTTTTACACACTGCAGTCTTGACTTTTACTTTAGTAAAAAAAGTGCTTTTTCCACCACTGGGCATGAATCATACTGAACTGTCGTAACACTGATAGTGTAGCAAAGAACCTCACTCGACTGACGCTGCTGTGTTTAGGTCTGTCAAGTCAGTCTCATTTGCAGCCATGGATTTTCTTAAGTTTGTTATAGGGAAAAGCCACTGTACTGTGCTCGCACACATCCATCCCCGTCGGCTGCCTAGTCTTTAGCGTACAGAAGTGCTACTCTTGTCACAAATGAGTTATGAGTTAAGGAGAGCTGCTTTATTTCTGGATGCTATGCAGTAGGATGAGGATATATCAAAAACAGGAACTGAACGTGCGAGCTGTCATAGACAATAAGGGAATGTCAAACTCAGGAGGAGGACTTATATTCTGTAAAAAAAAAAAGCCTCTTTTTGTGTTGCATACGATGCCTTTAGTGTACTGCACTATGTTGTCCAAAGCACCTTAAGAAGCCAAGATTGCTTAGTTCTAGCATGGATAGCCCTAGTGGGAATCGCCCCCCCCCCCCCAGCCCTGGCAGAGTGAATGCCATTCAACTGATTGAGCTACACAGGAAATGGCACCTCTAACCTTGGCAGTGTCAATGCCATGGTCTGCCAATTTAACCACTTAAACCCTGGCGTCCCAATTTTGGACATGTCAATATAGGCAAAGATTATATTTTGTATTTATACTTTTCAAAAATCGCAGATCTACAAGCTCACGCGTCGCGCCACGGTGTGACACGTTGTGGAGCTTGTAGATCGGCTATTTTCCAAATTTAAAAAATACTTTGCGGTTGAGTGGTTAACCACTGTCTAACAGACAGACAGACACAGGTCGGTTTACATTGCTTATCGCTGTTTCGCTCCGTGCGGAAGTTCTACCAGAGCACCCATATATAATCACTGTCAGTCAGTGAATCCCGATCATTGCTTACCACTCGTAGGACGACAGACGGGCGCATTCCCTGCCAGCGGGACCTGAAGCAGATCCGCGGAACTCCACCACCAAACACAGTGGTAGACCACACAGTCATTAAAGCACAATAGATCAACTTCAGTCCTGTGGTGTGTGGAAATGAGCTGCTCAGTTTTAATGTTGATAAATAGGGCTTCGCTCTCCCCCACGGCGGTTTGGTTTGGTTCTTAATAACGGCATTATGGGTGTTTTGGTTGCATGGCATCACAAAGTGTGTGTGTGTGTGCATGCATGCAAAGTGAGTTCATGTTACTGCTTCACTCTTTTGAAGTGGATGTTTTAAGGTTATTAGACGTGTGTGTGTGTGTGTGTGTGTGTGTGTGTGTGTGTGTGTGTGTGTGTGTGTGTGTGTGTGTGTGTGTGTGTGTGTGTGTGTGTGTGTGTGTGTGTGTGTGTGTGTGTGTGTGTGTGTGTGTGTGTGTGTGTGTGTGTGTGTGTGTGTGTGTGTGTCCAACCCAGTCACCATTGTTGTTTAATTTCTGTCACTCTGCCCACTGTGGTTGGATCAACTGAACTGCTGGTGGCTATGTGCCCAGCCTGTCGTACGCTGGTTATGTTTTAGGACAGATCCTGAGCTTCACGCAGCTCTACATCATCCAATCGTAACTCTGAAATTAAGCTCTCAACTTTATTATTATTTATCATCATTCCAATGAAACATTGATCAGAACTTGTCTTGACGTGTGCTCTCACTCAGGGTAGACAAAAACAACACAATGCAAATGCACAGTGTGTCAAACGCGAAGCATGCAGCCCTTTACAATCTCAAAGGGCCCTGGCATGGCTCACACGTTTAGCTGTCACTTCCTGACAAGTCTTATTTAGGAGCACTCTTCACGTCCGTTTCTGGCACAGAGTTCAACCGAGGAACTGATGTCATCCACAGAGTGCATGGTGATGTGGTCAGCTGGCAGCCAGGCAGCACATTATTAGCTGTTCCTCCCTGTATAACACAGAGTTAATGACTGTCTATAAAAAGAATCCCAACTAAATGCTTTGGTAGGTTGTGTGATCCCCATTATTTCTTTTTAATATGTTTTAATCATTTTCATGGTTCTTATTGTCTTAATTGATATAGTCTTGATTTGGGCCACACAATTATCTCAACATGAAAATGCTCTGTGCCATTATGCCTGATTACTGTATTGTTATTTAAAACAGGTATACGTGAAAAAGAAAAAGTCTGGTTAAAAAGTTAAAGCTCTATATTCTGAGTACTGTTTGCTATAGTGTGTGTTCAGTAACAGGGGTCTCCGCTCTTCACTAAACAGAAAATGCCTTTTCAAGTGGGGACAGCAATTTTATCCAATCCAAAGATCATTATCAACTTCAATTTTATAGTGTTCCAATTTTGTCTTTTCCTTTCTTCCGTTTCATCACTTCTAATTTCACTTGTTTATCCTGTACTGAGTTCTCTCTGTTGATTACAATGATTAGAATAGGCATCCAGACATGAAAATGTATTTTCTGTTTACTAGCTGGAGAGACAGGCAGACCCCCTGTTGCTGGATCAACATCGGAATATAGAGCCACTGTATTTAACACTCATTAAGAATATCACTTAAACCACCTTTAACCACATTCAACCTGGCATCCCTATTTTGGGCATATCATTTATAGGCCCCAATTGATTTATTTTTTTGTTGCAGTATACAAGCTCACATGTTATTTTTTGCCAATTTTTGCATGACACCATCATACAACAAAGTATAAAGTAGGGCTTTAACCACTGTCCGTATTCTGGGGATAACATTCACAGGAAAATAGCAGATCGACAAGCTCACAACGCGTCGCGTTAAAGATATTTAATGTAGCGCCCAAAACAGAAAAGTCACCAGTATAGAGCCCTGAGGGATTCCGGTCAACCAAGTGCAGGGTTTTAAGTGGTTAAGGGCTTCATTGTGAGAGAGTGGGTTAGTCTGCCAGGCTCGGTGTTCCAGGCATACGCGGTGGCACCAGGGAATTCTCCGAGTGTGGCTCCTCTGCTTTCAGCATCACGCCAGGACATGGAAGGTCACGGAGACAGCCACAACAGTGCTGTCCTTTGTGCCCCAGCTTGCAACCAGCAAGCGGAGGCACTGAAATGTGTTGTTGGTGTTGTTGTTTTCTTTAGTTTAATCTCCTTGTGTGCGCTTGTATTTTGTTACCCTGACGTGCTTAAGGGGCTAAATCAGACCGCTGTGATTCTTCTCGATCTGCAGCGTTCTAAACAGCTTAAAAGAAGCATCTCCACGTCCCTTTCACTTCCATTTTACGGGAGCAAGCGGACGGAGCGTCCGGTCGTGGCGTTTTGACAGCAATGCTTTCAATGCGTCTGAGTTCAAACCGGGTGTCAACCAATAGGGAAGAAGTGCTGTGGTTGACCCCGCTTGCATTTCAATTTTCATTTTCTCTCAGTGAACCAACCACACCAATGTACAGTCAAACAAAACTACACACCGGCAAGACAACGTGGGAAATTGTGCAAATCGGGTCTGAATCGGTTTCATCTATTCGCGAACGTTTGGTCTGAACTAGGCTTGAAGGATAACATCAAGCTGTCGTTATGCAGTTGAGTACATCTTTAACCATGGATGAACGTGGGGCATGGTATGGTATGGTGGCACCAATAGGGGAGGGGCGGCAGTCCCTCGAGCAACTTCATGTCGATAATGGAAGTTTTGTTTTCTTAATTCTTCAGTATATTTAGTTTAAAAGCCTGACGTTTGTTTGCTTTTTTTGACAAAGAAACGACTATTTCTTGGATGCCAGGCAGGCACATTGGCATATTATGGGCATTGTTTGTGTTAACATCACGGAATGAAATTATGTATATAAGTGATACACTTGCAATGAAAGCTTATGAGAACAAGAGCCTGTAGAGATGGTCGTCTAGGGAGAACGGCTTCAGAGGAATTCAATTAGCTAGTGCCGGTTGTTGCTTCAAGGACCCAGAACAACACAGATCCTATCATACAGATCATATCACACACACACACACACACGCACGCCCGCCCGCCCCAACCTTATCAGCACAAGCACTTCCGCCTGGCATTGATGATGTGTGTGTGTGTGTGTGTGTGTGTGTGTGTGTGTGTGTGTGTGTGTGTGTGTGTGTGTGTGTGTGTGTGTGTGTGTGTGTGTGTGTGTGTGTGTGTGTGTGTGTGTGTGTGTGTGTGTGTGTGTGTTGTGTGTGTGTCAAATATAAATGACTCAGTCATTTGCTGGTCACTGATTCTGGTTTGATGTTCACTGAAGAAAATCATGTTGGACCGTTTGCATTTGTACAAAAAAAAGAGCATGGTGTGCAGGGCTGCCAACTTTCAGAAATTTGTAAGAGTGAGACTTTAACTGTCATAATGCGTTCGGCCGCCGGCCGAAGGCCGGCGGCGAAAAAAATTTTGGGGGCCCAAAATTTTAAAAGGGCCCTTTTTAACACTGATTTAAAGGAATTTAACATTAAGACTGATGTCTTCACCCCCATGCCAGCTGCTCTCCCTGTCGGCCCCCTCATGCTTATATAGTGTTAATAATTGCATTTATTAATTAATTCTGATGAAAAACACGACTACATTATGCTATTGTTAGTCACATTTATTCAACATTGGGTTTGGACACAGGTTTCACTTAGAGCAAAGGTATTATAATATGTTACTCTCTACCTCCCCCTACAGGCTGGTATTATAATATGTGACTCTCTACCTCCCCCTACAGGCTGGTATTATAATATGTTACTCTCTACCTCCCCCTACAGGCTGGTATTATAATATGTTACTCTCTACCTCCCCCTACAGGCTGGTATTATACTATGTTACTCTCTACCTCCCCTACAGGCTGGTATTATAATATGTTACTCTCTACCTCCCCCTACAGGCTGGTATTATAATATGTTACTCTCTACCTCCCCCTACAGGCTGGTATTATAATATGTGACTCTCTACCTCCCCCTACAGGCTGGTATTATAATATGTTACTCTCTACCTCCCCCTACAGGCTGGTATTATAATATGTTACTCTCTACCTCCCCCTACAGGCTGGTATTATACTATGTTACTCTCTACATCCCCCTACAGGCTGGTATTATAATATGTTACTCTCTACCTCCCCCTACAGGCTGGTATTATAATATGTTACTCTCTACCTCCCCCTACAGGCTGGTATAATAATATGTTACTCTCTACCTCCCCTACAGGCTGGTATTATAATATGTTACTCTCTACCTCCCCCTACAGGCTGGTATTATAATATGTGACTCTCTACCTCCCCCTACAGGCTGGTATTATAATATGTTACTCTCTACCTCCCCCTACAGGCTGGTATTATAATATGTTACTCTCTACCTCCCCCTACAGGCTGGTATTATAATATGTTACTCTCTACCTCCCCCTACAGGCTGGTATTATACTATGTTACTCTCTACATCCCCCTACAGGCTGGTATTATAATATGTTACTCTCTACCTCCCCCTACAGGCTGGTATTATAATATGTTACTCTCTACCTCCCCCTACAGGCTGGTATAATAATATGTTACTCTCTACCTCCCCTACAGGCTGGTATTATAATATGTTACTCTCTACCTCCCCCTACAGGCTGGTATTATAATATGTGACTCTCTACCTCCCCCTACAGGCTGGTATTATAATATGTTACTCTCTACCTCCCCCTACAGGCTGGTATTATAATATGTTACTCTCTACCTCCCCCTACAGGCTGGTATTATACTATGTTACTCTCTACCTCCCCCTACAGGCTGGTATTATAATATGTTACTCTCTACCTCCCCCTACAGGCTGGTATTATAATATGTTACTCTCTACCTCCCCCTACAGGCTGGTATTATAATGTTACTCTCTACCTCCCCCTACAGGCTGGTATTATAATTTGACTCTCTACCTCCCCTTACAGGCTGGTATTATAATATGTTACTCTCTACCTCCCCCTACAGGCTGGTATTATACTATGTTACTCTCTACCTCCCCCTACAGGCTGGTATTATAATATGTTACTCTCTACCTCCCCCTACAGGCTGGTATTATAATATGTTACTCTCTACCTCCCCCTACAGGCTGGTATTATAATGTTACTCTCTACCTCCCCCTACAGGCTGGTATTATAATTTTACTCTCTACCTCCCCTTACAGGCTGGTATTATAATATGTTACTCTCTACCTCCCCCTACAGGCTGGTATTATAATGTGATTCTCTACCTCCCCCTACAGGCTGGTAGGGCCTGTAATAAAGGCCAATCAAAAAGAAGGCCATCAAATAAAACGATGATTTTTAAGTCCACGGAAATAATGAATTTAACTTGAAGGTTAAGGATGATTTAATTTTAATATAGTACAAGAATAGTGTAACTACTGTATCTGTAAAATATAACCCATTTATTTCATAAAATTATGTATTGGGTTATAGCCTATTTGTCTCAATATTTGTCACATTCAGCCCTGGACTTCACTGACTGTAGGGGTCATATTAATCACATTAGAATCACAGATTAGAGATTTTATGTATTTTCCCCTATTTTCTGTATTTTTCACTATTTAAAATATAGTATTTCTTAATTTTTAATAATTATAGCTCGTAGATTGGCTTTTTTCACCATTTGAAATTGTTTTAAAATAAAAGGTCAACAGTTTTCCCAACCGACAGAGAGTCAGAGACAATATTTTGCCTATATATGGTTCTGTATTAGTGTATGAGTCAGTTTTAGCAGATTTCATTCTAATTGGCTACTGTAGACTGCCTATCAATTTCATGGGCCTGGGTAGGGCCACCTGGCCTGGCGGATATCTTCCCTGTTGCGCAGCAGCACGTCAGCAAGTGAAGGAAATGAATAAATACAAATAAACATAATGTTTTGATGGATAAATGCAAATGATTAAATCATATATATATCTTCGCTGTCAGGCCGAAACCTTTCCATATTTCAACTTTATGTTTTTTCATAAATGAATGCCTTACTTCAGCGGTTCTCAAACTGGGGTCCTTGAGGAGTTACATGACTTTAACTATGAGTGTTCCATTTGTACACTCTCAGAGTTAGGATTTCTTAGTATAGATTGGGGTCCCAGAGATAGCAAAGAGGTATCAAATGGGGGTCCGTGGCCTAATGCTTATTAAACTGGGGGTCCATGAAATTAAAAAGTATGAGAACCACTGCCCTACTTAATCATACAAGAGTGTCACACTATAAGAGTAAAAATAGCCGATCTACAAACTACCAACATGCCGAGATATGATGTGTTGTGAGCTTGTAGATCAGCTATTTTCACAAATTACAATTTCCTATAGTATTGTTTGTTGATTACTTTTCATGCAGTAATGCTATTTTATATTTCATTTCTTCCTTCTTTTTTTTTTATTAAAAAGGTCTTTAAAAAAATGGTCACTTTACTGTCATCTGGGGACCCCCCCCAAACAAAAAAAATTACGTGGGGACCCCCCTGGGCCTTGTGGGTCCCTGGTCCCGACACACAGGTTGAGAACCAGTGATTTGACTAACACTGCTAGTCACAGTTTGTTGTTAAAACCACCACCAGCAGCCTGTGTAACGTTTAAGTCTCATGTAGTCAGACCCACCATTTCATCAAAATAAAATGATTTGTAAAGATAATGTGTTTGTAAAAAGGAGGTGGTTAAGTTATCTACCGTTTGACCCGCTTCAGAATCAGTCACGGCATATTGAGGCGCTGACAGACTCGTCGGTCGGCGTTTCACGTTGTATACTTTTTTAATTTCTCCACCAAAGTGCACTGTTGTGCTTCCTTAAATCCTTCTCCTTGGCTAGAGAGACGCAATGACCCGCCTTAAGCTGCATCTGATTGGTTTGTATTAGTGACAGACGAGCGTCATGTGAACCGTGGCTGCAGTCCATCGCGCAGCGCACCAACCACAAATCTGGAAAAGTCGTCCTAAAACACCCTCGCCCCCGGTCTAATGCGGCGGCCACGGTCCGCGAAAAAAGGGTGGCAGTGTGTTTTAGGACGAGGCTTCCGTTTTCCACCCGATTGCTCTTTTTTTTTTTTTTTTTGCTGTGAGAGGGGGGAAAAAGCGTGAGAAATGGCAAGTGTGGCGTGAGGCGTGAGAAGAGGTTAAATTGCGTGACTCTCACTCTCAAAGAGTGAGAGTTGGCAGCTCTGATGGTGTGTGTGAGATATTCTTCTTATCCTCGTTTTCTGGTCAGGGTGCTGATATCGTGCTTGTTGGCTCACTAGAAACACTCCATTTTGGTTACCAAATGGCCCCTTGTGGTGGGTGTGTAACTCTTGAGAGTGTACAAATGCGGGTCCATTTGGTTCCATTTGTACACTCTCAGAGTTATGGGGGTCCTTGAAAATAAGACAACCACTATGCCACTAAATGGAACAGAGCCTTAATTAGTATTATTGGTAACACCTATAATGGAAGGAAGTAAGGAAAGGACCCAATTCCTTCCCAATATGGCTGCTGTGCATAGAGACTACTCCACTTGGCTTAATTTCATGTCAACGTGCAGGCAGGCCTCTGTTCGGTTTTTACCAGAGCCCTGGAGCTCCATGGAGCGAGCAGGGCAGGACTATATTTAAAACCTTATAGCTGAATAAATAGACCTGCAAAACAGTGCATTCCGCCAACCGCACCGACCAGACCCAAAATGTTCATACCACTGCATGAAGCAGGGACACGGCAATGGTAGGTTCTTATAACAGATTTCCGCCATGTGCTGCTTGTCTGAGCAGAGAGCCAGGGATCCATCCCTTCCTCTGGTGGGCTGAGCAGAGAGAGGAAGACAAAAGAGGTAGAGGGGATGACCTAACTTCATGCGTTATGCTTTCTGGGTCGTCAAACTTATTCATCATGAAGCACTTATTTTAATCCATTCGTGTTTGTCAACACAAAGTGATTCTCAGAGAAAAAGCAGCATAAATATTGTACAGATAAAAGAGATTTGCCGTCCAGAGATAATGTATATAGGCCAGGGGTCTTCAACAGGGGGCCTGGGACCCCTAGGGGGTCCTCAAAGTTACTACAGAGGAGCCACCAAATGTTTGTGTGATGATAGGAACTTTTTTTTTTTTTACATTAACCACTTGAACCCTAGAATTCCTTTTCTATACAGAGGCGTTGTGAGCTTGTAGATCGGCTATTTTCGGCAAAAAGGTTTGGTCTAGGGGGAAAAAGAGCACATCAAGTACACGTTTTCTAAGTATTGAGGGTTTAACCCATTAAGACCTGGAACGCATCTGTGTCACTTTTTGATTTGAGCTAAAAAGCATTCTTTTACACTTTGGCTATTCAAAAATAGCAGATATACAAGCTCATAGGGGTTAAGTTGTTAACTGTAGGAAAATACATAAATCCAACACTGATGATAGTGCTGTCAAACAAGTCTATGAAGCGATCTATGAAATCCATGAAAATGTTTAATCTGCAACATAATGTTATACAATATGTTGTGGGGGTCCCTGCTTCATCTCTCTCTCTCAGCTAAGGGGTCCTTGGCCTGAAAAACGTTGGAAGACCCCTGGTATAGGCCTAGTGACTATAGGGCCCCCTGTCTCTGGGACCATACTGTATATGTATTGCAGCTGGATGAGGGTTGAGCATCTCCCAGGCTTTCTCCCTTGTGTCTTTCCTGCTTCTCTTAGTGAAGAAACAACATGCCGGAAGGGCTGTTAACAATCCCTTTCGTAAACGATGTATACTTCATTGACCTGTGTCCCACCCCAGGGTTGGTCTCTACACAAAATCTCTCCTCCAAAAATGGCAGATATGCCAGCTTGCTATTTCTGTCGAATGTTTGCCTATTTTTGCCCAAAGTTCACACAATCCATCGTTTTGACCATCTTTTGGCTTTCCGGCTGCCAGACTCGAGTACAAATCATGTGGGCGTTGTTCTCACCGAAGCATCAGGCTGGCGGGGGAGAGAATGTAGTTCACAACAGTTTATGATTTATTAATGATATGTTTACCATAGTGGCAGACAGACCCACGGCAAGTGTTTGCATCTTAAGAGGGGAAAACAAAAGTGCCGTCTTTGTGTGTATATTTATGGCCCGGAGTGTTTTCATGCATAATTAATCGCTGTGAATCTTTCCCCAGCTGTGTTTCACGTCATGCCTTCGCATGCAAGTGACAAAGGCCACTTTCTGCCTTCGACAAAGCCTTTCCTGTGCTCGAGTTAGACTGGCACGTTTTCATCTGCATTGCAAAAGGGGGCTTGTTGCGTTATGAATTTCTATGAATTTCAATGCAGGCGTGTGCCGTAATAACCCAGCGCATTGTATACTGTATGCTCCGGGTTCGCTCCTCTCACGTCACATGGGAAATGTACCACACAAAGCACACTGACAGAGAATGATGAAACCATTTGGCCTCTGCATTCACTTACAGGATTGCGATGCATTCAATCTCCACCTGCACACCTAGTGCTGTGTGTGCCAGTCTGTTGTATTGAAGCCATTTAGAGCTGCGCGACTGTCAAATCAAATGTTTATCTGATTATCGCCGGATATTATTGTCATCGCTCATCGGCAGATGTGATGATTCCGAGAACGAACCAACATGATGCTAGATAGCTAGATAACTTTTTGATCTCCTTTTCCACTTGCCCCCCCACCGCCCCCACCTCCCGCCCCTTCTTCCTCCCCTTCTTCTTTCTATGTAAATAACGTTACGATGGGAACTATGCACGAAAACAAATTTCACCCACTTTTTTTTTTTTCTGTAAACCTGTGATGTGACAATAAACCTGATTCTGATTCTGCTATGCTATTTTCAATACAATGGCCATTTTCTATGAAATATGATATTTTCTATTCTGCAATTATTAACCACTTAAACACTACTTATAGTAGTTGACCGAGGCCCATCTGGGTCTTTGATTGGTCGCCTCCATTTCCCTCTACACCAAATCTCGTTGCCATAAATTGCACATTTTTCACTGAATATTTGCCTATTTTAGCCAATTGTTCGCCTACCCTACAGTATTATGACATGCCCCAGAAAAGGGATGCTAGGGTGTATGTACGTACGGTTAGCAAAAGAACCAAATTCATGACGGACAACTATACTATGTGATACCCGGTAACCACATATCTCCCCGTCACGCGCCTTCTCTGCCAACATTACAGCCGTTTTCCCCCCGTCTCTCTGAACACTCATCTGCCTGTCTGGTCCCCCTGTGTTTATTCCCTGCTCTCTCCGTTGGCGCTGCATGCAGCGTCACTGCTCTGCAGTGCTGATGCAGCTGCTAGATGCTGACAAAGGAGACGATTGCTCATCCAGGCAGCGACGTCCCACTGGCAGGAAAAGCTAGGCCCCCCTGGCCCTCGCAAGGCCCCCGGTTAACATTAAAGGGCTGCCATGCCGCCAGGGGAAGGGGATGAGGTCATATTTATTGCATTTAGCTGATGGGTGTTTGTCTAGGAGCAGCTTACTGCTCTCCCAGCAGTAACTACTGTAATAGTAAAACCTTTAAATGTCCCCCGTGATCCTCAAGAGATCCCTCTCTTAACTCTTGTAAGAGAGGGAATAGACAAGCTAAGTAAAGAGAATAGAAAAGGACTTTACTTTTCCTTACATGACCCTGGCTGCAAGACATTCTGGCAGAGCCTTACCTTCACAAAAAAAAACAATAACTGAAAACGTCCCGCCAGGACTAGGCTGTAGTTAATGCCTCGCTTTTTTGCTGCTAAAGAAGCTGCAATATCAGCAATCTTCTCAACTTGAAGAGCATACTGTCTTGCTCTGTCCAAGGTCCTATTACGGGTATTTTCTTCTGGTGAGACTTAGGCCAATGTCACGGCCCCCCAGAGCATATTTCAGACAGAAATGAAGAGCTATACCTTTCCTCAAAAACACATTTAGGGAGCACGGTGGCGCAGTCGGTAGCGCTGTCGCCTCACAGCTAGAAGGTCCTGGGTTCGATTGCCGCCGGGGACGCTGTGGGAGCTGGGGGCATGTTCTCTCCTCCGCGTCATCAGTGCCCATACCCTAGGTGGGGTTGGCGAAAGGGCCTCTCTGTGTGGAGTTTGCATGTTCTCCCCGTGTCTCCTAGGGTAGTAGGTACCCTCACAAAGAAACATGCAGTAATCCTGGTCTCTATACTGCCTCCCCCTGGTCAGCCAGGGCGCCTGATGGAGGGGAATGGAACTGGTTGGAATAACGTGTTCCTTCCACGCGCTACGTCCTACCGGGGAAACTCCCCCCTGTCAGGTGATAAGAAGCGGCTTGCTAGCTCCTCATGCATTGAAGGAGGCATGAGCTCAGTTCTGGGCTCTCCCTAGGCTGGCAGAGGGAGAGTAGCGCCCAGGATTACATAGGCAATTGGCACTGGGTGAAAAAATGGGTCACAAAATCGTGGGATAAAAAAAATAAAAAATAAAAAAATTAAAAAAACATTTAGAATTTTTGCTTGCGGCTTTTAAGTCTACAGAATTGCTAATCTAATCCATTGCTTCTACAGTAATACTTCTTCCCACAAAATAACATGTGTGTGATACATGCCTCTTGTGCGCTCCCAACTAGCGTCAGCCAGTGCCATTATTATGTAGGCGGCAGTAGGCCTTCATTTTAATCCATTCCTCTACACACAGCTTTGTCAGTCAGTCAGTCACCATGTCGGTGGGAGGTGTTAACCCAGAAGCTCTCCCATCAGTCACACACAGCAGCACCCCACCAGCTCTCCAGGGAGCGTGATGAATGGCCACATTCCACCGTATAACTCCACCGTGCCATATCTTCACGACCACCATTTCAAATCATTTCAGAAATGGCACCAGAAAGCCACGTCGTGCAAATCTTTCAATATAGATAGATAGATAGATAGATCGATAGATTTATTTTATTTCTGTGTCGTGCCCAACCCTCATGGGTTTATAAGACACCATTTTACACTTACAGCATGTTTTACAATATATTCACATAATTACATCTGCAGAATTATACATACAGTGTTCTGTCTTCTCTCCCAAGCTTGACAAATAAAATCTGCCACAACAAAAGCTCCTTTAACACACATATATATATATATATATATATATATGTTACAGGTAAATTGGCATTCCAGGTAAATTGGAAAAGAAGTGCTTGTTTTCACCGCCCCCCAGGCAATTCTGTAGAACCAACGCTAGAGGGCAATGCAAGCCAGACATGAGTCCCACACCACACACGCACGCATGCACACGCGCACAAACGAGCACGCACACACGCGGGCACGCCTCCTTGGCCTCAAGGTCTGCTGAGTCGGCGCGCCTCCGTCATGGTCCAAAACTATGCTTTATCTGTGGAAAAAAAGTAGTCCGCGGTTGTTTGAAAAAGTAATGTCCCAAGCGGGAGTCAAACCCAGACTCCCAGTGATAGTGGATGGGGAGTCCAATGATCATCGAAGTGCGCCACTGAGGCCGGTATGTATGTATATCCATGTTGTCGTCGTCTTCCTTGCATCGCAGCCCCGCCCCGAGCCTAAAAACAAGCGCTCCACTTCCAATTTCCCTGGAATGCCAATTTACCTGTGACATATATATATATCCTTCATATATATAAATATTTTATTTTATATATTAAATATTTTGTAGAATCGGAACCTGAGGTCTTAATGGGTTAACTCAGAGCGTGTGAATTACACGTGTAAACCCTCTCAGAGTTACACGAACACAGTATTCTTACCGCGTGACGTCATGGCACTACTACGGCACGCTACAGCTTTTTGCAGGACTACTACTCCCTACAAACTATGTTAAGGCTTGTAGCCTGCAGCTGTAGTGCTCTGCACTGAAATGCTGCTATTATTGAAATGGCAACGTGCCCTACTTTAGCCCTCAGAGAGTAGCCCTGAAATGAACTTGGAAGTGGGCGGCCGAGGGGAGGAGGGGTGAGTTTTAACCCATTAAGACCTGAGGCCGCTTCTAAACATTTTCTAAATCCTAACAGTTTTTCGAAAAAAAATGTAAAAAAAAAAAATCACGATTTAAAAAAAATAGCAGATCTACGCTATGAGCTTGTATATCTGCTATTTTTGAATAGCCTAAAGAAATCTAAAAGTGACACAGATGCGTTCCAGGTATTAATGGGTTAAGTTAAACTGTACGAACCATGGGAGGGTTATATATATGCGTGCACGAATGCCTCTGGCTTTACAGTATCTGGCTTCATACAGTAGTATGGCACGCCTGCATGCCTGCGCACAGTACACTGTCCTGGCTGGCACCTCAACGCACGCACACACTAGTTCCCCTCTCTGTGGAGCTTGTCGTGCAGAATGCCACAGTTTGCGGAATGGCTTTTATGTGATGATGTGTGTGGTTGATATGTGGGCTGGTGTTTTGTGTGGATGTACAGGGTTTAGGACTCAAGGAGTACATATACAGTAGGAATACTGTATATTCATAAATGTTTAATTTCACTGCTGTTGCTTGACTGATGTTTCCATCTCGGGCAGTGATGTGAAGGCAGTATTATCATGATATGCCATTAATGTAAAATTCTTCACAGTAACCATCTCAATATATAGATATACGGTCCATTCATACATGTTTGATGCGGCCCTCCCGGGTCAGCTTTTGTAGCCCACCCATGTGGCCCCGGTGGTCCCCGGCCGGTGGCAGCGTCAGAATGACTGGGTCCGTTGTGCCATGGGCCAAGTCATGTGACATGATGGCTCTGTGTGGCTGCCTCAATGACTCTCCCCCGCAGCCCCTGTGTGCCATTATGTTTTATTGGAAAAAAGGGGCTGCTGATGAAAAGAGAGAACCAGTTCTCTCTCTCTCTCTCTCTCTCTCTCTCCCCTCCAGGCTCAACGCACACACACGTGCACACACACACACACACACACACACACACACACACACACACACACACACACACACACACACACACACACACACACACACACACACACACACACACACACACACACACACAGACAGAAAGCCAAGCCTGCTGGGCCCCCCACCTTAAGCCATCATACAACGGTGTCACGTGATGAAAATAGCCAATCTACAAGCTCACAACGTGTCGTCGCATCTTGTAGATCAGCTATTTCCGTGCAGTATACAGTATAGGTCTCACTACTCAGCAGCAATCTGGGAACCCAGCGCCAAATGAAAAGGAAAAACAGCGCCCTCTGCTGTTTTTGACTATCTCAGTTGGCTCTGGGAGGAAGAAAACGTAGCACCCGTGCGCAAGGAAACCGGGGTTTTGGTCTGCCTTCAGCGCATCACTTCCGGTGGCGCGACTATGTTTTCATTCCCACTAACAATATTTCTACACGGAACACTAACTCCACTTCTCCCAGAGAACATGGATCGTTTTGGTTATAAGCCCACTTGTTTCTATGATGAAAGAGCAAGTTAAAATGTGAATATCTTTCCGTGGTTTTGTCTGCTCCGCGGACGCTATTGTTAAATGAGTGTCGGTTTGTTTCGAGTGGGGAAGGATCGACGGACACGTGAATCCCGCCCACTACATTTGATTGGGTAAAGCGCGGCCTGCTTCCTGATCTGAAGGCACGCCCACTTGTAGGCTACTGCGTACATGTTATGACGAACCTCCCCGACAGATTCAAACGCAGAGCAGAATCTGTTCTTGAGAGATTACTCAGGCAGGAATATAGGAAGACAGACAGACAGGCAGACAGACAGGCAGGCAGACAGGCAGAGAGACGAGATGGGACGGCCCACTGTCTCTGGACGCAAACCAGACATGCAAGGTAGCTGAATGGCAATTTTCTGCTGGCCCGAAAATCACATGTTTCACTTCCGCGCTGCGGGCGGCGAAAGTGTATTTTGGAATGTGCTCCTCGCACAGGTTTGTGCACAGCTGCTTAAAATAGACTTTTGCTATCCCGCAGCTCAGAAAAAGAAAGCCAGGCTTGAATGGTGTCAGCCAGAATATTTGAATACTACAATATGTTGACCTGAATTCTTTGATTCATCCAGTCTGTGATGTGTTTGACACATTCCATTGCTAATTTCCAAGCTAATTTCAACAGGCCAAAGTCATTATAATAGATTCTTGCATGATTTTGTTTTCTTAGTTCCTAATATCTCATATGTTGATTTCCTACTTTGGCTACGGTTTGTGATGTGACCACGTTCTTTCATTTACCGTACGGGAGATTTAAGGGGTAGAAACATTATCTTTGCTTCACATCTGTCTTTTCCCTCAGTATCACACTTTTCTTTCTTGATATCCACTCTCTCTCTGTGTGTCACTGTGTCTTTATTTACTTCTAAATTGATCTTTATTTCAGCTTTCTCTCTCTCTCTCTCTCTCTCTCTCTCTCTCTCTCTCTCTCTCTCTCTCTCTCTCTCTCTCTCTCTCTCTCTCTCTCTCTCTCGCTCACAACGTGATGCGTTGTGAGCTTATAGATCTGCTATTTTCAAATATTTTAGTACTTTTACTTTTGATACTTTAAGTATATTTTGATGCCAATACTTTTGTACTTTTACTCAAGTAACATTTTGAACACAGACCTTTTACTTGTAACAGAGTATTTCTACATTGTGGTATTGCTATTATTACTTAAGTAAAATATGTGAGTACTTCTTCCACCACTGACTGACACACACACACACACACACACACACACACACACACACACACACACACACACACACACACACACACACACACACACACACACACACACACACACACACACACACACACACACTCCCTTTTATCACTGGATCGTGGCCTATAGGATAGTTACATAAGACCGTATGCGTGAGTGAAATGTTCTAAGCATGTTTGCGTGGCAGACTGACTGTGCAGGAAAGTGCCCCCGCTACGCTCTGTCAGTCAACTGAGCCAGGGAGAGGCAGCTTAAACGAGATTAGCCGTGCTGTGATCTTTAAAGTCAAATTAGACACTAATGGGTTATAGCGTATTTGGCGTTTGTTAGCGGTGGCTCTGTTGTAAACGAAGGGCAGTGTGGGAGAAGCGTGCCATGCAGAGTTTACCTCACAATGGCTCCACTGTGTTGTCATTCACTGAGCTAACAGGGTCTGTAAAGGCCATGCGTGACTATGGGAGACGAGCCATGTAAAGTACAGTTGCCATCATCTACCCTTGAATTTTGTTTAGTTAGACTTTGTAGTGTTGTTACCAGAATAAGGATGGGGGGTTTCACGAATAGAGGTGACTCATTTCTGCTGAATAACTTAACCACATACACTTGAGCTTCCCTCTTGTGGGTAAGTCACAATAGGCGAACATTTGGCAAAAATAGCAGTGTATAGCAAATGGCATGGTTTGTTTAATGTCAATAGTTACCGTTACCCGTTGTTGCAGCACGTTATTTCAGCTATTGACATAGAGCAGTGGTTTTCAACCTTTTTCATGCCAAGGACCCCTAAATTGATATACAATTGCCAGCGGACCCCCATTTGAAAATGTTTTGTGCCAGAAGCAAAGATATCAGTTAATTTTCGCTTAAAAAAATACAAATATTCAAAGATATGCACACTTTTTCAAGGTTTTTCAACAATAGCAGATCTACAAGCTCATGTAGATCGGGCCGCTTCTCCCTACACGCACACTACGCAGGCTGCGTGGGGCCCCGCCTGCGTTTTTTTTTTTTTTTTTTTTTTTTTTTTAAACGGACCCAATCCGCCCAAAACCGCGAAAAAAACGAACCCAATCCGCCCAGAACCGCAAAAAAAAATCGCACGGAGGGCGCGCGCGTGCATGTGTCCTGTATCATGCTTAGGGCCCCTGTGGAGTCTAAAGCAGCACTGGCTATGAGCTTGTATATCTGCTATTTTTTAATAGCCTAAGTTAAGCGGTTAAAATGATTGTGACGCTATATGTTAACTCATTTCGCTGGGGACCCCCTGGTACTCCCTCAAGGACCACTGGTGGTCCCCGGACCACTGGTTGAAAACCACTGACATAGAGCAAAGTACTGTAGGGTTTAAATGGTTAAAGAAGTCATCCTGGAAGGGCTAATCTATGTGTCAGAAGTGTTATTGAGTGAAACCCTTGAGCAAGACGCACCGTGTTGGATTTGAACCCCGGGCCTAGACTCTGTCGTGGTGGACAGGTTTACCCCTGAGCCTGAGCAGCACCAAGGCCCACTACTGGTTGACAAGTGGTATTGCATGAAACTCTAATGGAAATAACTCTCCTTACCGAGCGTGCAGTACGGTTCCATATAGCTCAACAGTAAAAAAAAAAGAAGGGGAAAAAAGAACATTGGCGCACTGCCCCACTGCATGGCTGGGTTGGGTTGAATTCAGAGAACAAATTGCACACACAGTAAGTGCAAATCTATAGTGACAAATGCCCCCAAAACCAAGAGGACAACTTCAGTGCCTATCAGAGCTTTAGAGCGATACTGTAAGTGGATGTATTGCGCTTTGTTTGGCATGGAATCCACAGATTGTAGTTGCAGCCCACACGTGTCACCATGGGGTCTGCGTTGTACTTGATTCATAATGGTATTGTCCCGCTCAGACTTCAGAAGGGGAAAGAATGAGTTTTCTAATGCACCTGCCTGCTATTGATGAAAGAGAGGGAGAGAGAGAGGGGGGGGGGGGGGTTTAGAGAGCGTTAGAGAGCATTGCAGAGAGAAAAAATGAGGCCATATAGGCTAGGCTTTTGATTAAAGCTGCATTCCGGGAACTTATTCTAACCACATCCCAGCAATGCATTGTGAGCTTGTAGATGGGCTATTTTCGGCCAAGAGATTTGGTGTATAGGCAAAATAGGAGGGGACCGAGTATAGACCTTTGTATGGGTGGTTAATGAATAAAACGCCATTTTAACCAATCTGTTTCGTAGAGCATAAGACAATATAACTGACACAACTGCAGTGGTTGGAGGTGGCCTCCCTGCTCTTCTATTGAGAAATTTAGACCCCGGTTGACAAGCGGTATTGCCTGGACCTCAGAGGGCAGTGTCTCCCCTGCCCAAGCGGGTGTTCCCTCTTAGCTCGGCAGTGGAAAGTTCAGCGCTCACGCGAGAGACCTGGGTTTGAATCCCGGGTAAGACATAAATCTTAATCTCCACACAGCCTACTCTGTGTGGAGTTTGCATGTTCTCCCCGTGTCTCTCAGGGTAGTTAATACCCTCACAAAAACGTGTAGTAATCCTGGTCGCTATACCGCCTCCCCCATGACAGCCGGGGCGCCTGATGGAGGGGAAGGGAACTGGTTGGAATAACGTGTTCCTTCCACGCGCTACGTCCAACCAGGGAAACTCTCCCCTGTCAGGTGACAAGAAGGTCAGTTGGCTCTCATGCATTGAAGGAGGCATGAGCTCGGCCCTAGGCTCCCTAGGCTGGTGGGGGGAGTTTTAGTAACTTATTATTACTGTACTTTTTTCTTATAGAGCGAAGACTAAACTAATTAGAGAACAGCAGCATGTGTGCTCTTGGGGTTATGCGAAATGCACAGATTAGTGAGACCAATGTATGTATTTGGATAGGCTGACAGAGACAATGGTTTATTGGATGGGACTGTGACGAATGGAGTGTTTCTATGTAGAGCTGTCACGATCATGACGTTTTAGCGGACTATTGTCACGAAAATAATTGCGAATAGCGATTTAATTGCGTGAACGTTCTGGCATTGAGCATCGGAACATACAAATCAAGATTACATTTCTGTTTGCCTTTTAAGCTTTGTAAACAATAATCGCAAATATGACACATAACTTGAATATAGACAATACAAAGAAATGAATGACCGGGTACCAATAATCAAAATTGGTACTCTGCTTTGTTTAGTCTTTGCTCAGTAAGAAAAAGTAATAATAAGTTACTATGCAATAAAAACTTTTTTATCAAAAGAATCACATAAACTTGGTTTTGAAAACAATAACCTCAATACAAACACATAATAAGCAGCCAGGCTTAAAGCTTCCATCTTTGTGGACTGCATAAAATTGCATTTCGCTTCTTGTATAGTAGGCCTATACCTGTATGAGTGGTGACAAATAAAACCTTCTTGATTCTTGGAATAATGAACTATGGCCAAAACAGGCCTATAAAATGTTATACTTTCAACATTTCTGAAAATAGTGGAGAATAGCGTATCTACAAGCTCGGCTATTTCCACAATTTATTTTTAACGATGTGTCAAACATTTTTCAACAGATGAATGGAAAACGATTCTGGCAATTATGCAAAAATAATTGCGATCTCAAATAATAGACGATCGCCATAATTCTGACAGGCCTGTTTGTGTGTCCCTGCAGGGCCTGTGTTCTGGCGGCGCACAAAGCAATGTGGAGCAAATAAAGATCCTGAAACGCTGAAAACCAGAGGTAAGCCCTGCAGCTTTAACCATACAGTATGTTGTTGAGCGGTTGTTGTCCCTCATCAGGAATCTATACTAGTGACTTTTCTGTTTTCACTCTACATTAATATCTTCACAGAAAATAGCCGATCTACAAGCTCACAACGCGACGCATTGTGAGCATTGTGGCGCATTGGGATCTGCTATTTTCTGTGAATATTTTCCCGATGCGGTGCTCAAAATAGACATTGTTTTAATTCAATTTCTTTTCTGCCCTTTTTCGATAATTTTCACAGCTAGCTTTCACCTAATGACATGGCCAAAATGAAATTCAAGTTGAAACTTAATTATTGCTGACGCTCCAAAATGCCTCGCAGATTCCCACACACAGATACTGTACATGTACTGTACTGTACACACACACACACACACACACACACACACACACACACACACACACACACACACACACACACACACACAGGCGCGCACACAAGTGTAACCCCAAGCAAATAGTTGCATCAGACGGATTCATGTGCATGCACAAAGCAGGCACGTGTGCACACACACACACACACACACACACACACACACACACACACACACACACACACACACACACACACACACACACACACAGTATACAGTATACAGGCACATACTGTGGAAAGCCACATGGTTTCTGGCCAGCTTGCCAACACTAGTTGAGAGTATATTTGCCACAGGCACTCCTGCTGTCCAACAACCGCAACATCTCTTCACCTGCTACTACTGCAGCACGACATAGAGTGCCCACTTAAAGGAACACTTCAACCATTTTCAACCTTATATCCTCATAACCAAAGGGACCCGTGAAAGGGTCCATTTGTACACTACACTGTCAGAGTTACAAATGGATAAATGAACACTGAGGATTGTGCTGTGTGTACTTACAGTATGGTGGATTGGAGTTTACGCCGGTTTCAAGCTTCAAGATTTTGTTATAGTTACATCTTGTGTACGGGTACATTAAGGGTATCCCATGCTTATATTTCTTTTTCCTGGCTTGTTCATTCATAAATCTGATCATAGGACAGGTGAGGGAATAATATAATATAATCCACAGGGAGCGAGGGATACAACCAGATTAAAAGCTAAAGCGATGGTATATAGACAATCGTGTGCTGGTTATGACCCCTTTTCTCTGTCCAAGGCTTAAATCATGCGAATCCCTTCCCTTCGCCCCCGGCTCTATACTGTGTCCTGAGACTCTCACATTATTTGTATCAATATATACAGCATTCATTTCATACCATTTAATATAGCATTGCTGTTGGGCAGAAACCTGCCCTACATCGCCGCAATGCATTCAAAAGTGGAAGTGGTTACAGTAAGTCTGTCTGTGGGTTTTATCAATATTAAACCAATGAAAAGTATTAACAAGATCTTGTGACTAAATAACTACGTTGGATCGATCGGAGTTTTGGACATACATTCCACCCGACAGAGACGTTACAGTATATATATTTCTTAATCAAATGGGAAAGTGTTATTTATTTTCCGGGTCTAATCCCTAGTGGCAGCAGCTGTGCCATCCCTGTGACAGTGGTTGGTTGGCACATACCATGATAACACCACAGGGGTTAATGTGGGATTCAGGCCACAGTGCACATGCAGCCACTGTCACCTCTGACCCAATGCCACCATGATAATGCTGCTTCCTCAAGGCCTTGAGGAAGTTGTCTTACCAAAGGCTTGCATCGGTATTGTGGGCAAAGCTTTTGCTGAAAATAGCCGGTAGACAAGCTCACAACGCGACGCAACGTGTATAGGACGGTATAGGACGCCACATGCAACGTATAGGCCCACTTGTTTTTTCCCCTTCATACCAAATGTCTTTGGCAAAAGTAACCGATCTACTATTTAATCGGTCTTTTTTTTTATATAAGGTGATATGTTGTGAGGTTGTAGATTGGATATGTTCACCTATGCCCAGAGTTGGGATGTCAGGGTTCATGTGGTTAAACAGCCTTTGCTCGGCTCTGAGTGTCTGGAAGCTCTTTCCTCAGAGAGAGGTGTGTTCGCATGAAATGCAACATGAGCGTCAGCGCAATGCGTCTCCCCCATGCAGTCCCAGAGGTGTTGGACAGTACTGTATGTGCTGTACACAGCCTCTCTGATGTCAGGTTACTTATATATACAGCCTGCCTCAGGTCAGCCTTATGCCTGAATTATACTTGGATGCGTAGCGTTTAAACCCACAGAAAATAGCCGATCTACAAGCTCACAACCCATCGCGTTGCAACACCTTGTGAGCTTGTAGATCAGTGAGCTTGTAGATCGGTGCACAACACTGGCAACTAAAGTAATTGATTGATTAATTGATTGATTGATTGATTAATACTTTATTAACGGTTTTCAAAAGGTACAGAGGTACATGTTCTACAATAATGCTAAAAGGATAACACAAAAAGCCCTGAGGGCTAGCTTGTTTCCATTGTGGTTTCCTATGTATTATGCATTACACTCTCTGCTGATCTGGGCATGTGAGCGCTGCCTCAGTGAGCCAGTAGCACACGTGCCATCTACTCACACGATGTCACTATAGGGTTCAGATCCACGAACGTGACGTTTGTCACTGTTCTTCTGCAGTTTCCTTTCTCCACCCAGCTGTCAAATAGATCGGGGAATCGGAAATAAATGCCTAGAGGATTTCGATGTACTGTATGTCATATTGGTGTTTTGCGATGGCCACTGTCATCTATACGTCTGTCAGACTGGCTGTAACTTCGCTCTTTTGCAATGTTGGGGTGTCGCACCTCCCAGTCAGTGGAAAAAGTGGTGTAAAGTAACTAAGTGCATGTACTCAAGTACTGTACTTAAGTACAATTTTGAGGTATTTTTTACTTTACTGGAGTATTTCCAGTTTTCAGTACTTTCCCTTTTCAGAGGCAAATATTGTACTTTTACTCCACTACAATTATTTGAAAACTTTGCAGATATAAATTATTATATTATAAAACATACATTAACCACTTTAGCCCTATTTTATGCATAGGCTATTTGCATAGGCTATTTGAAAATATTTGAAAAATATTAGAAAATGGCCAACCTAGTAGATCTGTTGTAGATCTGCTATTTACAGACATTTTAGTACTTTTACTTATGGTACTTTAAGTATATATTCATGCCAGTACTTTTACTTTTACATTTTGAACACAGGCCACCTCCCAGTCAGTAGACAAAAGAGAAAGCATTTTACATTGTAAAAAAAATCATAAAACTGCAATCTACGGTGCCAGCAGCTCTAAGTGGTGAGGAGCTTTTATTTGGTTGAATTCCTTAGCAGTAGCTTAGTGTACAAGTGACGAGTGAACACACGTAGCGTATGGCTTCTCCCAGGACACCAGAATCATCTGAGCGTCCAACATTCATAGCAGGTTCATACATTATGCAGGTTCATTTTTACAGCTGGACTGCCACACCACGCAACCAGCGTTGCCAGATTCTGTGAGAGAAACAAGCAACCAGGTCTAGGAAAACCAGCCCAAAAGAAGCGACTATGGGCCACAAGAGCACTTTAACATATACATCAGCTTTTTGAAAATAGCAGATCTAGATCGGCTATTTTCAAATAAAATCTTATAATAAGCAGATCTGGGAACCCTGGCAACTGCTGCTAGCTAGCTACATCTATACAGTCCACGTTACACTGTAATAGATTGAAATGGCATCGTATTGAATTGAACCACTTCCATCGACTGTTATTGTCACATGACGGGTTTACGGCTGCAGAAAAGTGGGTGAAATTCTTTGTTGTATATGAGCTCCATCGTTGCACTTTCAAGAGAGATGGAAAGAGATAGAGAAAGAAAGAAATCAATCTGGGCAATGTGAAATATATACACGAAGGTGCATGATAATACGTGTGTGTGTGTGTGTGTGTGTGTGTGTGTGTGTGTGTGTGTGTGTGTGTGTGTGTGTGTGTGTGTGTGTGTGTGTGTGTGTGTGTGTGTGTGTGTGTGTGTGTGTGTGTGTGTGTGTGTGTGTGTGTGTGTGTGTGCGCGTGCGCGCGTGGTGACGTGTCTGAGGTATTGTTTGCTCCTCTGCAGAAGAGTGACAGTAGAGCAGCAAGAGCTTCCTGCTCACTTTGGAACAGTGCAAACCTTTGTGTGTGTGTGTACGCACGTGCATGAACTGCATGAGCTTGCGAACGTGAGGTGTGCAACCGTGCACGCTCTCTGTGGGTGAGAAACAGAAATATGAGTCACCGATTTCCAGCGTTTCCGCTGCTTCTTCGTCTCGTCTCGTCCTTGTGTGGCGGGCGGCGTGGGCCACGGAGCTATTCGCCGAAATGTCAGCGTGTCGCCCTCAAACTGGGGCTCCATTGTGGTTTACTGGTTCTGCCCGACGGTACGGGGACACCAGCGAGGCGGCACGGGGGTGCAGCGATGCAGCTAACGAACCTAGTTAACCGGTTAAGACCTCAGGCAAAGATTCTACAAATGTCTTTTAAATCATCGTCGTTCTCAAACTTTTACGTGCCAGGGACCCCCCCAGAAGAGAAGATTTGTGTTAAATAAATATATATTATTAAAAATTCTTCAAACACTTTCAAGATTGTTCCAAAATGTTTAAAAATAGCAGATGTACAAGCTCGCGGCGCGGCACGAAGTGACGCGCTGTGAGCTTGTACATCTGCTATTTTTGAGGCCCACTGTTCACTCTTAAACCACTGTTATAAATCCTAAGAGTTTTCTGTAAAACTTATGTCGCTATATATTATATATACATTTGAGCTATGTAACATAGCTCAAATCTAAAATGACTCAGATGCTTTCCCCGGTGTTAATGGGCTATGCCTCACTCCTTTCCATTGACACGTCTTGCTGGCATTTCGGTGGCCTTGACTCAACAAAGCAATGGCTTCTCAAGGAGCCGGTCTAGCAGCGAGGTGTATGGTCTTTGTAGGAGAGCCTACGCAGAATGAACCCAGGCTCCATGTGCTTATTAACCACTTAAGTCCTACTGTAGTGTGCATACTTCATTCTATGACAAATTTGTACCGTTTTCGGAAAATGTTTGGCAATGTAATGACATGCCCAACATAGGGATGCCAGTTGAATGCGGTTCAGCTCTCAGCGTCACAAGACCTCCTCAAAACATCAGCATTATGGCCTCATGGCTAAGCGAGTCAGCCAGTCTGTATACTTAACACACAGAGACGTCATTGATATGTCATGGGCTTGAGTCTGGTTCCTGATCGATGTTGCATGTAGACAGAGACAGACAGACCTTTATTAATCCCAAGGAACATTCAGTTGTCATAGCAGCACCGCAGTAAGGATGAAACAAAGACACAGGTAAGGTTAGAGAACAAGTACAGAGAAGTAGTAACACTAGTAACAAAAAGGATAACACTATAATAAAACACCTATAACGATGACGCCTGGACTGGCCAGGTGTGCATAGGCCACCAATAGGTGTAAATAGAGGTGAGGGTAACATTTGGTTTCCGACAAAAACAACAACATATAAATAGACTCAAGACCTACAGTATGTCATCCCTTCTCTGTGAAAGCAGTTATTTTCACATTCGTAACACCTTAGTGTGGTGGTTACTGTTGTCACAGCCTTATAGGTGTGATTTGGTTGTCATCAATGAAAACTATGCTCTTCCTGCATTTTTGCAGTGCACTGTTTTCATCAGCTTTTCCCCCAGATAAAGGAAGTGGTCAGGATTTTGACCTTGGTACGGTGACATTTTGCTCAGGAACATAACGCATAAGAGACCACCGTGGTCTCACATTTAATGTGGTGGGAACGTGCCGGACAACACAACAGACTCTAATCACGCTGCACAGAACACTCTCTCACCTCCCGCTGTAAGAGAACGTGGACACCATTCAAAACAGTAAAGAACGTGGCGGCCGCGTTCAATGGAGGAGTGGTTCCATGTTATATTCGGTTCCTCAAGCTATATAGAGCTATTCATAGTCTGTCTTATCATCGCTGTCATGTAACAACCTCGTATGTCCATGTCCAAATGTTTTTAAATTAATACTGTGTTTTATACTTAGTTTTATGACAGTGTTGCGCAAAAGTAGCGATACATCGTATCATGACATGCCTTACTACAGGGGTCTTCAACAGGGGTTCCGGGACCCCTAGGGGGTCCTCAGAGTTACTACAGTGGGTCCGCCAAATCTTTGTGTGATGATTTTTTTTTTAACCACTTGAACCCTAGCTGAGGAGAACTTTAGCCAAAAATAGCGTGGGTTTTATTGAACTAATAAGTATTAATAAGAGCTTGTGACATAATGACTACATTGGATCCACTGGATGCATTTGGCCTGTAATGACACTCCCCAAAAATAGGAACTCCAGGTTGATAGTGGTGAAGTCTGTTCATAAATATTAACCAATGAAAAGTATTAACTGCGTAATAATAACTACATTGGATCCACTGGAACACAGGTTGTTTATTCCATCAGGCTTGGGCCTCCCTCACACAGTTGAAACAAGTGTTTTATGGCTGCCTTATGCCTTACATGAGGCATAAGGCCATTTCAATTCCTTCCCAATGGAAGTCACATGGTAAAACTGACTTGCCTTAGGGGAGGGGGGGTAGTGCGATAGAGCCGTGAGGCAAGTCAGTTTTATCAAACCATGTGACTTCCATAGGAAATTAATTGAAATGGCCTTATGCCTCACGTAAGGCATAAGGCAGCCACAAAAAAACACTTGTTTTAACTGTGTGAGCCAGGCCTTGGACATACAAGGTTTTCCGACTGACAGCAAGGATATAGTGGCTCCCTCTTGGCTCTTTCAGTAGCGGTTAAGGAGTACGGCATTCTCACCAGCAATAACTTAACGCTGTCAAGTATGCTGTGTTTGAGAAAAAGAGGGGAGACGTCAGCAAATTAGCAGCAGCAGCAGCAGAGCAGCAGCAGCAGCAATGCTGAAGCTCTTACAGTACAGGCCCACTCAGAGCAGTCATCCCTGGGAAACATCAAAGCACCTCTGTGGTGCCTCTGACTCTGACAGATGCAGGGAATGGGCAACGCTGGAGTTTTGAAGCCATCGGTTTGAGCAGGCCCCGCTTGCAGTGGCGGAAAGTAATGTACAAGTACTGTACAATGTACAAGTAATGAGTGGAAATACCACTCATTTTCAACATTGAACTATGTCTTTAATACACCTTAGAGCTGTTGTGTTGAAATAAGAAAAAAGTCCCCCCCCCCCTTCTATGTTGCCTAGAACTGGATAATTGATTGAGGTCATGTGATCAGTGACATACGCAGGGTGTACTTTTGGCTCCGCCCCCTCAGCCAAAAGTTCTAAGGCGTATTAAAGACATAGTTCAATGTTGAAAATGAGTGGTATTCCCCTTTAAGGACAATGTTTTGATGCCTTATACTTCTGCTCCACCACGTCTCAGAGGAAAATATTGTACTTTTTACTCCACTGCAATTATTTGACAGCTTTAGTTACTAGTTACTTTGCAGATTTTGATCATTATTACAAAACATATGAACCACTATAGCCCTATTTTATACTTTGGCTATTTCAAAGTAGCATATCTACAAGCTCTTTTACTTTGGTACTGTAAGTGTATTTTACTTACGTACTTTTACTCAAATATTTGTTTTAATACAGGCCTTTTAACCCATTTAGACCTGGAACGCATTTGTGTCATTTTAGATTTCTTTGGCTATTCAAAAATATATTTTAAAGCCAACATTTGTAACTAAAATCTTTGCTTCTGGGGGTCCCTTGAACAAAATATTTTGAGATGTGGGTCTGCGGCCAAATACATATCATTTTGGGGGTCCTTGACATGATTAAGTTTGAGAACCACTGATAGCAACAGGTTTTTTCAAAAAACTGTTAGGATTTAGAAGATATTTTGTAGAATCGGCCTCAGGTCTTAATGGGTTCATTGTAACGAGTATTTCTTATATAGTTTATATAAAACAATCTGTGTACTTCTACCACCACTGCCGGCTTGCCATCTTGTTTTCTCTAAAAGAGAAATGCAGAACAGTAGTCCTGCCTGAGCAGGTTTTTTTCACCTCATAGTTGACGGTACTGGCCTGCGTCCCAGAAAGCATCATGGGGCCATTCATCTGTATGTGTTAAATAGTGTCACTGATGCTCCCTGTGCAGATAGATAAATGTAAGGTATGTTTCCACACGGAAGTATGCACATGTGTTAGTCTGCATTATTTGTGTGTGCGTGTGCGTGCGTGCGTGCGTGCGTGTGTGCGTGTGTGCGTGTGTGCGTGTGTGCGTGTGTGTGTGTGTGTGTGTGTGTGTGTGTGTGTGTGTGTGTGTGTGTGTTGCACAGTTGCACACTCACAGATAGAGAATTGTGCATCACACACACTAGCTTATCTGATACTTCTCAGTGCATGGAGAGGAGAGGAGAGGAGGCTGTAAGAAGTAAAGATGGGAGGTCAGGAGGAGAGGAAAGGAGGATATAGGGAAGTAGAGGAGATAAACAAGGAGTATGGAGGTGTTTAGGAAAGAGGAGGACACCACAGGAGGGGGAGTAACAAACTAATTGAGCGCCTGCTCCTATATACTGTATATGTCTAATCCCCGGCTCCAGAGGAGGACCTTTTGATGCTCCCAGCTCCTCCATCTCTCATCCCTCCAATCCTATCAGCAGATTTTCCTGCTCCTCTCCATCTCTCACCCCTAAATCCCTATCTGCAAATGAAAGAGCAGCGTTTTGGCCCATAGGAGACAGGGGTGTGTGGCAACTTCAAGCAGCACTTTTATGATCTCACACTCCCTTAACCACTTTGAACTTGGCGTCCCTATTTTGGGCATAGGTCATTAACCCTATAGGCAAGAACGTTCAAAGATTTTTAAGATGTCAAAATGTTCAAGAGTAGAGAAAATAGTCGATCTACAAGCTTGTAGATCGACTGTTTTCACCGTTCATCCTAGGAAGTGTATCGTTGCTGTCGGGCAGAAACCTTTTATTTCCATATTTAAACTTGTAATGTTTTTTCTTAAATGAATGGTCTGCATAATCATACAACACAGTGTCGCGAAAAGATTGCCAAACCACAAGCTCACAATGCATCGCGATTTAGGTTACAAAAACGTTTTAAATGAAAGTGTGAAATAAAGTCTCGAGCCGTCGGACTGGACACTGCGCTGTTCTCTGCCTTTAGGCAGGTCCGCAGGCGGCTTTCTGCAATCGATTGGTCCCAACCAGGGAAGGATACTTTGTTGGTGATTGTCGCCTTCAGCTAAGAGCTCAAGTATTCGGTTGTGGCGACGAACCTGTCCAATGATGCTAGCTAAGGTTATCGCTGCTTATCGTTTCGGTTCTCCAATCTGACCAATCTGGTCCTGTCGCGTCCCTTCATATACCACTCCCCACCACGTTCTCGCTAGACCGTATACGGAGCTTGCAAAAAACTATTAACACAAGCTTGTGACTAAATAATAACTACATTGGATCCATTGGAGCACAGGATTTTTTTTTGCCATTTTCTGAAAAGTAACTGTTCCGGACACAAGGTTTCCACCGGACAGCGATGATATAGGGCTTAAGTGGTTAACCCCTCATCTGTTAAGACCCACTTATTCCACCCCTAATGGAGACAAGCTGCACAGTAAAAATCCTCAGCGTTCAAATGGACCTTTACAGATCATGCCCAAAACACAGATGCTGGGCTCGCAGTTGTGTGTGTGTGTGTGTGTGTGTGTGTGTGGGGGGGGGGGTTATTTATGCCGTCGTGCATCTGCCATTTCCTCTGTTTGGTCTGACAGAGGTAGTAACAGAGCTTTATGCATTGTGTCTGTGCAGAGAGAGGAGCTGGGGTGGGGTTGTGTGTACATGTGTGTGTAATGTATGCACCGTTTCTATGCAGGCAGGATGTGGAGTTGGGTGGCAGCCGAAACCAGCGGAATCTAGGGGTGGGTGTGTGTGTGTGTGTGTGTGTGTGTGTGTGTGTGTGTGTGTGTGTGTGTGTGTGTGTGTGTGTGTGTGTGTGTGTGTGTGTGTGTGTGTGTGTGTGTGTGTGTGTGTGTGTGTGTGTGTGTGTGTGTGTGTGTGTGTGTGCGTGCGTGCGTGCGGTTGTGCGTTTCCCACCGACCAGGTGGTTTCCTAACCAGTTTAGTGAGAGAGTGAGACTTCATCTTCTTCACATCTACTTAAGCATGCTAACAGCTAGCCTCCCCTCTCATCTGTTCACCCATGCATCTCTAATACACGGCCCTCATTTAAAATGCCGTGAGTTTTCCTGATGGCACGCTGGCTTTTGCACTCACAATGTTGCACTGTATAGGTTCCAGATCAAGCTCATGACTATACAGTAGCTGTCAAATCTTATTTACAATGTTATACATTCGCGTGTCATTAATATTCTCACCCACAGAAACCTAGAGCAATTGCAGCCTCATAATGAATGTCAAGTCCATCCTCAATCACCAACATTGATTTGCCACAGGCCTAAAAAATGTAATCTCTCTCTAAAGTCTAAACCAGTGTGATTCTCACTCTTTTTCATTTCAAGGACCCCCAGTTTGATATGCATTGATTAGGCCACGGCCATCTACAATGGAAAATCTGTTAATTTAACTCTGAGAGTGTACCAACGTTTGGTTCCATTTGCACACTCTCATAGTTACAGAGTCAGGCCCATAAGGGTCCATTTGGTTTATCTGGGGACCCCCTGGAACCCCCCTAAGGACCCATGGGGTCCCCGCCCGGTCGACCCGCATTTGAGGACCGCTGCTCTAAAAAGTCTACCTGAGCTCTCCATCTCCGTGCATGAACGCGAAGCGCAAAAGGACCGCCAGATGGCCTTGGGAAAACGGAACGCTCGCCGATTTTATTGGCCAGCTTGAAAAGGCACGGATGGGAGGCATCGGTGTCCTCGGGGACAATGGCAGCTGCAGTTCTTCATTGACAAAGCCCAAGACTTATACTGCCCGGCCTGCTGAGTGGCGTGACAGGTATATTGTCACAGCAGACTTGAGGGGTGGGGGGGTCTGAGAGGGGATCTAGCTGAGAGTGAAGCAGGGCCCTTCTAATGGCTTCACACTTGGGTGGATGTATTATGGACATGGCTGTGCACAGGGCAACAAAGGCTCCTTTTCACTGGGACTTTGCCCGGTCTGACACCCATTGCATTTGAAAGCTCGCCGGCTTGCAAAGTTGCTTTACTCTCTCTTAACCACATTAACCCACTTTAACCCTGATGTTGAAATTTGTGTTACTGTATTTTCAGATACTAAAATAGCAGATCTGCAAGTCCACAACGTGTCGCCTCGTGACGTGTTGTGATAGTAAAGATCTACAACGTGTTGTAGATCGGATATTTTCGATCGACAACACGATCTACAACGTTGATCAACGCGATCTACAACGTGTTGTAGATCGTTGTATATGGAATATGTGGAATATGTTCTGCTATTCGACATAATATGGTTCAACTCAACTGGGGCAAGATGTGCACCCCACATGTACATTTAATCATGGCACGCACGCACGCACACACACACACACACACACACACACACACACACACACACACACACCAACTAAAAAGCTGTGGAGGGCGAAACCCCCATAAATCAGTTTCAGGGGTTGAAGGTCGATCTCCTCTCCATGCGAGAGAGAGAGAGAGAGAGAGAGGGCTGAATAACAACAACATAGTGGGCTGAAACCTAGAATGGTTGGAAACATGTTCACCTGTATACAGAGTCACACACTACAGTTTATTGTCTCCGCCAGGCCGAAAGGCATGGCGAGAGAGTATTTTCGGCCTGGCGAGAGAGTATGTTTTACCCCCTGTCCGTCCGTCCGTCCGTCCGTCCGTCCGTCCGTCCGTCCGTCCGTCCGTCCGTCCGTGTGTCCTGTCCGTCCGTTACCAGCTAATCTCTGGCACCTTTGGCCCGGTCGCTGCGAAACTGTGCACACACACTCCCTGGATGCAAATTCAGAACCTCTGCCCCAAATTTTTCACATGGGCCTGTTATAGCGCCACCAGGAGGCTGATTTGTGCAAAACCAATTTTTTTACATTACTCCTACAGATTTTATCCAAACGTCATGCAAATCGGTACACAGTATCTCTATAGTCATGTGATCAACACGGATCTGCCCGATTTCCCATATTCCATCCTGATTGGCTAAGGTTGGCTTCTTCAGGATTGGTCCCAAATTATGCACGCAGCTTGAAATTTCCGTGAAATTTCACACGCACATTCCCACTAGGCCGAGGAAGAAATGCCACCCTTTTCACATTGGCCTGTTATAGCGCCACCAGCAGGTCTAATTTAGCAAAACAATTTTTTGTAACAAAATGCCTCAAATCATGAATGCAGTGTCCGATTGCCGTGAAAGGCCTAAGAATAAATGGCACCCTCTTCACATTGGCCTATTATAGCGCCACCAGGAGGCCACAATAACGTACCTGACCTGGTGGAGACCTGTGCTCCGAGGAGCACCTTTTCTAGTTTATTATGTCCTTAAAAGCTGCTTCATGTGTAATTGATAAACAGCCTGGAGGAATGAGGTTAACCACTTGAACCCCATAGCGACCATTTTCTCGGGGGGCGGGGGGGAGACAATAGCCAAAAATAGCCGATCTACAAGCTTGCTTGTAGATCCTATTTCTGGCGAAGAGATTTGGTGTAGATGGAAAAAAGCGTACCAAGTAAGCACAGAACCAACTCGGGTCCAGTTTGCTGAAGTCTAGACTCTAGACTAGAGGGTCTAAATGGTTAAGCTGAGTGAATGCTGCGGGGCTGTGTCATTAAATGGTGCCCCCCCCCCACACAGCAGCCGTGCTTTAAACTAGGAGGAGAAAGCTCTTTGATGTCGCTGTGTTGTTAGCTAGTTTCCTCTTTGCTCTCGGCGATGTCCTGCCTGTCAATAATAATGGGCCGCAGCCTCCACCGTGACGGAGGGTCCAGCTGTGTGTGTGTGCGTGTGTATGCGTGTGTGCGTTTGTGCGCGCGCGTGTGTGTGTGTGTGTGCAGGTCCGTTCGTACTGTATGTGTAAATTACTAAATTTGTGTCCGTCTGTGCTCCATATGTTTGGAGGTTCTGCTGTGATGTGGTTTCATTATGACCAGTGGTGGAAAGTAACTACCGTTTACTCAAGTACTGTACTTAAGTAGTTGTAAAATTTGAGGTACTTAAGTATTTTTTCACTTTTCGATACTTTATACTTCCACTCCACTACATCTCAAAGGCAAATATTGTACTTTTTACTCCACTACAATTATTTGAAAACGTGTTATTCAGAAATAGGTGATCTACAAGCTCACAACTTGTAGATGGTGAGCTTGGTAGATCTGCTATTGTCGAAAAGGATTTTGAGTACTTTTACTTTTGATACAAAAATTTGACACTTTAAATATTTTATGCTAATACTTTGCACTTTTACTCAAAAAATATTTTGAATACAACAGGACTTGTACTTGTAACAGTATTTCTACAGTGTGGTATTTTGGTAGGCCCTACTTTTACTTAAGTAAAACAATCAGAGTACTTCTTCCACCACTCGTTATAGCTGGTTGGGGCAGGGCTGTGGCCATATGTTGGCCCAGGGTCCTCATGGGGCCAAGCCAGCAGCTTTAATGAGCAGTCCTGAAGGAATTAGTGCTACTTACTGAAGCACCAGTGCTTTGAATGCTAGGAGGCAGCAGCCCCCCCCCTGCCTTCCTCTGTACCCCCCCAGCTGATTTACTGCCACTGTGGTGGGACTGACCCCCAACCGCCTGTGTGTGTGTGTGTGTGTGTGTGTGTGTGTGTGTGTGTGTGTGTGTGTGTGTGTGTGTGTGTGTGTGTGTGTGTGTGTGTGTGTGTGTGTGTGTGTGTGTGTGTGTGTGTGTGTGTGTTTGTTTTATATTATAAAACATGATTTAACCACTTTTATGTTATACATAGGCTATTTGAAAATAGCCGATTTGTACTTTTATTCAAGTAACACTTTGAACACAAGGCCTTTTACTTGTGACAGAGAGAGTTACAGAGTAGTACTTCTTCCACCACACGTGTGTGTGTGTGTGTGTGTGTGTGTGTGTGTGTGTGTGTGTGTGTGTGTGTGTGTGTGTGTGTGTGTGTGTGTGTGTGTGTGTGTGTGTGTGTGTGTGTGTGTGTGTGTGTGTGTGTGTGTGTGTGTGTGTCTCAAGTCATGTATCACAAATTAGTGAGAGAAACAACCTCCACACATACTCTGATAGATAATAAAGATGGGTTATGATGACAACGGGTCAATCGGAACTTGACAACAGTGTTTGTGACGTGTGGCTGTTTGTTTCTTTATAGTCTGGTGTTGGCAGACATTGGGAGATCTAAGCCTACCAATAAGATGTCTGGTGACATCTAAATTCAATGTATTTAACGGCGAAGAAATCCTTTGCTAACAAACCAACCACCTAATGCTTTGAAAACCATGTCCTGATACTGTCCAAATATAGGTGATAGGTGAGCGTTAGCGTTTAGAGACTGACTGAGGCAGGTCCAGGTTCATTATGTGTTTTTTTATGTTTGTGATTTCATGTTTGAGGTTGAGACATTTATGTTTAAGTTTTAGACCGAGGGGGTTGAGTGGCCCCTCCGCCACTTCCTGTGTGAAATCACAGATGGGCACATACACCCACTTATTACCCATTCCTCAAAGCTGTGAGATAATGCTCAAAGGTGGGGGGGGGGGAATCAGTAAAACAATTTACAGACTCCACTTTGCTTTAATCAGTGTGTTTTATCATTATGCAACTTAAATAAACTCAACTAATATGAGCATAAAAGATAACATTGTGAAGGAAAACAGTGCGGGTAAAAGAAATCCCATCCCCGATGGATCGAAAGCATCCCCTTCTCACTGGCTTCTCACTAACATGCATAATGGCAGAAATGTACACAGTATAAATACCACCAGTATGTTCTGTTGTGTGATCGGCATGCAGAGCTAAGTAAGGCACAGCATTAGGTTTTGAGTGGCCAGGTGGTGGTAGTTCACCACAAAACAACTTTTTTTTCCTATCGATTAGTCACCCCATGGAGACTTGAATTCATGGATATGTTTTAGTTTGTATCGCATCCCTAAGCCAATAATTTGATGCTGGTCATGAAATTATTGGCTTAGGAAGAAAATAAGAATTGCATTTCATTTTAAGCAAGAGGAGGGTAATGCTTCATTTATTCTACTGTAGGTTGCGTGCTGGTTTAGCAAGCCAAAAGGTTTCAGTCTGTGAAGCCGGCATTCAATCAAGTATAAATCAGGTTTATGATAGCACTATTAAGAGGAGGTACATCTATGTATGTGTCATTCATTATACAGCCATCTATGTATGTGTCATTCATTATACAGTGTTTCCTGTCTTCACATCTTCACATCACATCTCAGCTTCAACCCGTTTAGAGTTTTAGTTTCAACTATATGCTCTAAAGTGCGTATCTCTCAACGCTCCCTGTGGCCGTTTTTCAAAGGCTGCCTTTAAGTTGCTGCATCAGCAGCGCCAGACCTTTGAGGTATTCACACATTACTCGTCTATTGATCTTAATGGAAGCCACCTGCTGTTCTGCGCCGCCCGTAGGTTAGATGGAAGGCGGGGAATGGCCGCGGGGAGTGATTTAAGCGAGAGCCTCCATAGCTCTTATGTCATTACTGTGATCCTGGTCACGTAATGACCCCCCCCCCTCCCTCCCTCCAAACATAATCAGTTTCAAAGGTGTAAAATTCATTAGAACATTAGTTGCTGTTGTGTTTGCACCGTCTAAAAGGACAAATTCATTCATCGTGTATTGACTCAAAGGGGAAAAAAACATCACTCTGCAAGACCAGGAGATGCTGATGATGATCAGTGAGTGAACCCGCTCCAAATGGACTCTATAGTGATCCATAGTGTTTGTGTGTGCACTGTATGTCTATGTATAGATGCATTGATCTACATTGATCGGCGGGCGAGGGGTGGATGAAGGGGACAATTGCCACTTGTTATTTGACCAGCTCAGCAGCGTTTTGGTTAAGAGTGTCCGTCCTTGGCCTGGACGGCTGGCGTATAGCGGTCCAGGCACCTAGGCTCAATGTAGTCAGACAGCGCGTTGCGGGTTCGAGTCCCGAGCCCGACGGCCGTTGCTGCATGTCACTCCAGGAGAGCTTTTAGATCTGCCATTTTCACTACTTTTGCGCAACACTCTTGTATGATGAAGTAGGGTTTTAACCCAGTAAGACCTGCAAAATAGGTCTTCCAAATCCTATCAGTTTTCTGAAAAACTTACGTTTCTATGTCAGTGGTCCTCAAGTTTTCATGTCAAGGACCCCCAAAATGATATGTATTTGGCCGCGGGCCCCCATCTCAAAATGTTTTGTTCTAGGGACCCCCAGAAGCAAAGATTTGAGTTAAATTTTTTTGCTTTAAAACAATATATATTTGCACACATTTTCACGATTTTTCAAAAATAGCCAAATAGTGTAAAATAATGCTTTTTAGCTCAAATCAAAAAATGACACAGATGCTTCTCCCGGTCTTAATGGGTTAAAGAGACATCAGAAAGTATGTGTAAATATGTAAATACAATAACATTGAGAAGAACATGGCACATAATCTTGCTTTTGAAAACAAAGAATATGAAAGCAAAGACCAAATAGAAAGAGAAAAAAAAGGAAGTGGAGAAGGAAAGGTAGAACGAGAGGAGAAGAGGGAGAATAAGCACTCACTTTTGAGGCGATAGCTATACCGTACATACAGGCTGCGGTTGATGATGACCCCAGCATGGGCGGTAGAAGCAGTAGCTCCACTGTGTGTTATCTATGGTGTATCTGTGTATGGATGAGATGTTATCGATCTCCGCTGGCTGTGATTAGTGCCACTCCGTCAGGCGAGTGACAGGCTTCGCTGGGTTCCACACCGCTTCCCTCCCATCGATCTGTGTGTGACGTGACAGCGATCAATCACATGCATGCCGCTGGAAGAGAGGGCTATATACCGGTGGGTTTTATGTTATGTGGCCCTGTTCCCCTCAGATCTGAGAACATGCAGTATATGTATGCTGCTGCTGTTCTCTTGTGTTAAACCCTTTCAATCCGGGAAACGCATCTGTGTCATTGTAGATTTCTTTGGCTATTCAAAAATAGCAGATATACAAGCTCATAGCGCGGCACCGAGTGCTGCGCTATGAGCTTGTAGATCTGCAAAAAAAAAAGTATCATGGAAAATGTGTGCAAATCTTTGAATATATCGTTGCTGTCCGGCAGGAACCAGCTAACACCATGTTTCCGTTTTGCATTTTTTTCCATAAATCAGTGCTATTGAACATCCTTTACGTCTGCGTGTTGGTAAAAAAAATATTGAACCAATGAAAAGTATTAAAAAGCGCTTCTGACAAAAGCTGCTAACTCCATTGGATCCTCAAACTTTCTGCTAAAGTCCAGCAAAGGTGGGTGGAGTTAGCTGGTTTTGCTGGCTCCAGGCTCCACCCCCTTTTGACCTCTAACCTCATTGTGAGCTTGGAGGTCCATTCAGCTGTTCTTATCAATGATGAACAAAACCTCCTAACTCCATTTTTGTTTAGTTTTTTTCATTTCCTGAAAAATGAACATTTTGGAGTTAGCTGGTTCCTGTCGGACAGCAGAGATATATATATTTAAAGCGAACATTTGCAACTCAAATCTTTGCTACTGGGGGTGCCTGGAACAAAATATTTTGAGATGGGGGTGGGGGGGGGGGTCCGCGGCCAAATACATAATCTAAAAATGTTTTCTAAATCCTACGGTAGCAGTATTTTGCTATATCAGTGGTGCTCCAACTTTTCCATGTCAAGGACCCCCCAAAATTATATGTATTTGGCCGCGGACCCCCCATCTCAAAATATGTTGTTCCAGGGACCCCCAGAAGCACAGATTTGAGTTAAAAATGTTCGCTTTAAAATATATGATATATAGATATATAAGATTTGCACACATTTTCCACGATTAAAAAGAAAATAGCCAAAATAGCTTCATTTTCACAGCATGTTTATTTTAATGATCAATTAATCGTTGAAATGATTGAAGATTGTAGATCTGCTGTTTTGCCTTCGTGAGTTCATTTTGTTAAAGTGTTTGGTTGTCAGGAGGAGAGAAACCTTTGCGGCTCAGCTGTCAGTCAGAACAGGTGCATTGTGGTCTAGTTGAGGCTCCTTGCTTAAGTGGGCTCACAAGTGGGCTCAAGTGGGCTCACTCACTTAAGCCCTGTTTCATACTTTATTCTTTGACAGTGCCGTGAGGTGAAAATAGCTGATCTACAAGCTTGCATCGCAACTCGTTGTCAACTTGACTATTTGCAGCAATTCTTGAAAACTTCTGAACATTTGACAAAATCTCATCTACAATGGCAAGTACAATATGTGGACGCCAGGTTGAAAGTGGTTAAAGCAGCATGAACTTGACCCAATGACGGTTCCTGCAAAAAGATACTGCAATATAAATGTTGGCACATGTGACATGCTCACGCAGGTGTCTTTATGTTGTTGTTTTTTTTTCAAGATTATGGTGCATTTATACATAGCGCCGTTATCCAAGGCACTGGAACACTGTATTCAGAGATTCTGCACTGCCCCAGAAAACCTGATTTATGAGGCTGACACGTTGCAGTCGTAAGAGGCTTCAATGTTTATGATTGTACAGTTTGCCATAGTAGACCAGTTTGGCTTTTATTTATCTTTTGCTGTGAATTATTCACACTACTATCTGTCTGCCCGCCACACCCCTCTGTGCTGTCTAGACATCATCAGCGTGTGTGTGCGTGTGTGTGTGTGTGTGTGTGTGTGTGTGTGTGTGCACGCATGTGTGTGTGTGTGTGTGTGTGTGTGTGTGTGCGTGCGTGCGCGCACACAGCTGGATCACACTCCCTCCCTTGGAAGTATAGCGCACATTATGATCGTCTGAAGCCTCCCAGTGTTTCTCTCATGCAGTCACTGTCACACACACACACACACACACACACACACACACACACACACACACACACACACACACACACACACACACACACACACACACACACACACACACACACACACAGGCTTATACATGGGTGGTTTGACATTCCAAAGACACGTTTGAAGCAGTCTTATTTGCATATATACACATGCACACACAGAACCTCCTCACACTGCATCTGCATGCATGAATTTCTGCTACACAGGCATGTGTATTAGCTGTCCCCCCCTCTCTCTCTCTCTCTCTCTCTCTCCCCCCCTTCTATCTCTCCCTGTCCTCTATCTCTCCCTGTCCTCTATCTCTCCCTGTTCTCTCTCTGTCTCTGTCTTGCATAGTTTTCTTGATGCACATAAAATTTGGACACTCACACACATAAATTAAAGTCTCATCAGTAGGATTTACAGTATCTGTCAGTGGGAGTTCTAAGGATGTTGCTCTCTCTCTCTCACACACACACACACACACACACACACACTAGGGATGGACAATATATCAATATAATGTCGATATGGTGTTTTGATATGGTATGTATGATGAACCTCAGCTTCCCCAAAATGCATCCCTCTCTTTCCCGCTAGTTCGTGACGTGAGGTCTGGGGACCACCAGGGGTACCAAATAATGGACCCGTATAGAGACCCGTGTATAACTCTGATACTGCACTCTCAGAGTTAAATTAACATTACATGAACACTTTTACAGTGTATATATTGGGTCCCTGTCTCCCAGAGATGGCAAAAATGGATCAAATGGGGGTCCGTGGCCTGATGAATCAAAATAGGGGGTCCTTGAGTTTAAAAAGGTTGAGAGACAATGTTCTACCCCGCCCTAATCAGTGTGTACTGTTGACAACTATTCCACAATCTCCGAATGCTGTATAGAGTCTGGAACTCACACATCCCGATTCCCGACAGCCGAGAACGGAAGCTGTCACCTGTTTCCATCCACAACAATATATAAAAAAATATCTTTACGTTTTATTTTAGAATTTCTATTTCTGCTAAGCAGCAAGCTATATAGGCTTCTATTGTTTAGATCAGTGGTTCTCAAAGTGGATTCCAGCGACTCTCTGGGTTCTTTGATGGGGTTCTAAATTGACTCTTTCAAGTCTGTAACTCTGACAGTGTGCAAACGGAACCAAATGGACCCTAACGGGTCCATTTGGTTCCGTTTGCACACTGTCAGAGTTAAGGGGAGACCTTGGAATTTTAAAGTTTGAGAACCACTGGTTTAGATCTATGTTGGGGACAAATTTGCGCGATTGTAAGGACGAAACGGAAGCGGGCAGGAGGCGTCACGTCGGCTTTATCCCTGGTCTGGTCACGCGAGACCAGTACTGTTGAACAGCCCTGGCTGGGGCTGCCGCCAGTGTTGCCAGATTCTGTGAGAGAAACAAGCAACCAGGTCTAGGAAAACCAGCCCAGAAGAAGCGACAATGGGCCACATGAACACTTTAACATACTGTATACAGCAGCTATTTGAAAATAGCAGATTAGTTGTGAGCTTGTAGATCTGCTATTTTCAAATACAAATTTGCGGGGAACTTATAATAAGCAGATCTGGCAACCCTGGCTGCCGCATGGTTTCCACAGTCCAGATCCTGACAGTCTGGCCACGCCCCCCTCAGAGGAAGGACCCATAGAGCTCACTGTACCACGGAGGAATGTGGTAACCTAGCAACGGGGGCTGAAGAGACGGATCTCCCGGTTGGTCAGTGATGGGTGGCTGTGCCTCAGCCCCACCTCGGATAACACGGGCATGGCTTCTAAAAAAATGCAGAAATGACACAACGCAGGACTCAGTTGTAACAGTATAGCCTCTTGGACAAATCAATGGTTATGTGAGGAAACTGTCTCTTTTTCAGTGCAAAGTGATCGCTTATCCCTGAATCGTATTTCCATGTTTGTTGTTACAGAGAGCTTAAAGGGATAGTTCACCCCCAAAATGACACAAAGAGTCTCCTTTGTATCTCCAACCGGAAACCGCTGCCTATACTGGTCCGCTGGTCATCAAATTATTGGCTTGGGAATGGGACAAAAACAAAAAATATCCATAAATTCAAGTCTCAATGTGGTGACTAATCGATAGAAAGAAGAAAAAAAATGTGGGTGAACTATCCCTTTAATGCCGAGGTTCCCATAGCCTCTGGCTGTATCCCCCCTATTGTGAAAACGCAGAAAAGGGCAAAATGGCAGATCTGCAAGCTCTCAACATGTCGGAAAACAACCGCTGAGGCACAGAGCAACCCCTATGGTATATTATACGTATGTTTTTAACAGAACATGTTTAAACAGTGCGAGATCCAGCAGGCTGTAGATCCTGTGCAGGCTGTACTCTATTTTAGTTCTTCTCTCTGTTTGGCTGCTGGTCGGAGGAATTGAACGCTTTATACGGCTCAGTTCCTTGTGACACGAACGTGTAATTTACTTCTTTTTGTTTTCTTGTTTTGGTCTCCGTTTTATATGCTGACTGAAGGAAACTGCTGCATGCACAGTGCCCTGGCAGTTTCTTTCTACACTTGAACTTGTCTATTCTAGGCCATTCATCCTCACATGAAGAATGCATGAGGCAGGGGGAATGAAAAACTCCTGCACCACCAGGTGAAAAAGGCAGCACAACTGCAGTGTTGCACTGATGACTGTGTGGTTCGGCTATAGGCACTCTCCCATTTATTTATGAGCGTTCTGCTTTTAGACGGCATAACAGATATAGGATGACAGAGAGACAATGACATGGAACATGCGTAAAGTCCCGAGCAAGAATTGGACCCATGACGGTATGAGTCACCGAGCTATATACCAACCTCACTCATAGCCACCTCCGCTGAGGAGGTGCAGTAATACTCTGAAAATTAGTTTTCGACTGCTGGGGGGGAGATAGAGCAACAGGGGAGAAACAAAGGCCTCCTTGGTCTATTTATACAACAAGGGGTCGATTTGGCCTTAATATGCTTCCTCAGCAAAAATGCCTTCCAATGGAAAATGGAAGATGGGGTTATTTTCATTGTTGGGGTCGAGCTCTACTGTTTTGTTTTTTTCCCAATAATATTTTTCTTGATTTTTACATTTTATGACAAAGACAAAACAAAACAAACACACACAGCTCAGCTCAGACACGTTGCAAAAAAAAGGACACAGATACAAATATAGACTCGGACCATAAAATACAGCATTATATACCCACGTTGTTTGGTGCTTCGAGCTCTATACTGTTAAAGCACCTCTCTCTCTCACACACCCCGTCCTGCTCTTGAGCGTTGTTCTCTGCGATGCTGAATGGAAACTTGACTTTGAGAGAGCGCACACAGGGCTTTAAACCACATCCTGGACGTGCAGACAGAGTCACACAATGCCATGTTGCTGTGGTGAGACACTGTGTAGCTCTCAAGACGCTATAATCGTGTTGTTAGCTACTGTAAACGCCGAGGTATAGCGTCACGGAGGCAGCCTTTGGTGTCTTTTCATCTGTCACAGCAACATCCTAGTGTTCATTTAACGCAGAGTCAATGGTTTACACCACTGGTTCTCAAAGTGGGGTCCTTGGGGGGGTCCCCAGCAAAATGTATGAAAATAGCATCACAATAATTTTAACCACCTTAACCTTTTATACTTTGGCTATTCAAAAATAGCAGATCTACAAGCTCATAGCGCGGCACCGAGTGCCGCGCTATGAGCTTGTAGATCTGCTATTTATTTTTTTCTCGTGAAAATTTGTGCAAACGATGCTAGGGTCTAAGTGGTTAAAGTCTAATATGTTCCACTAATCCAACGTGGAACATAATCGATTGATTGATCGAGTGAGCCCTGCTCCAGAAAAGGTTGAGAACCACTGGTTTACACTCTCAGAGTTAAATTAAGGACTCAGGACTATGTACTGCGGTATAGTTTCCGCCGAAGAAGCACAGGCTTTTTGGTTGACCTTGATATTTATCTCAATGCTTCCTGTGGTTCTGTGTCATCACTCATCATCGTCCTGCGGCTACAGTCTGATTTTCACATGAAAACGTTTGAGAAGCACTGAGGATTTTAGGATTTAGAAGACATTTTATAGAATCGGAACCTCAGGCCTTAATGGGTTAACCCATTTAGACCTGGAACGCATCTGTGCCACTTTTTGATTTGGGCTAAAAAGCATTATTTTACACTTTGGCTATTCAAAAATAGCAGATATACAACAGCAGATATACAACACTTAATGGGTTAAAAAAATATATAGAGAGATTTCAGAGAGCCTGTATGCATCGTGTGCCAGGAAAGCGTGTGACTATGTTAACCATAAGATATTTTATTTATAGAGCACTTCTCAGGGTACTCAATTTTTCACTTTACATGAATTAAAAATGGTTGTTTAAATTCTTCCATAAAATGTACACATATCCTTGCTCTAGAGGGAATATTGCGTATATTAAACGGAATTATGGAGATCTCACAGAGTTCAGTGGAAACGAAGCGTTAGACAGCCTGCCATGTTTTTTTTTTTCCCTGCTGTAGTTTTTTGTAAGCCCTATATATACTTTGTCATCTACAAGCTCACACGCGTTGCATTGCGACGCATTGTGACGCATTGTGAGCTTGTAGATCTGCAATTATGGCTATTTCTTTTTGAGAAAATGTTGAACATTTTGCTACATTTTCACCTATAATGACACGGCCAAAATATGGATGCCAGGTGGAACGTTGTTAAACAGTGCATGGGACAGTGGTGGAAAAAGTACTACATTTTTTTTACTTTTAAAATAATAATAGAATAAAATTATCAATACTGCAGAATGTAGAAATACTCTGTTACAAGTAAAAGTCCAGAATTCAAAATGTGCTTGAGTAACAGTACAAAAGTATTGGTATCAAAATGTACTTAACGTACCAAAAGTAGAAAGTACTCATTATGCAGAATGTCCCATTTCACAAAGTTTTCAAATAAAATTCTAACAAAAATGCATAAAAATAGCAGATCTACAAGCTCAAGCTACAAGCTCAATGCGTCGCATTGTGAGCTTGTAGATCGGCAATTTTCAAATGGCCGAAATGTATATAGGGCTGAAGTGGTTTTGTAATAATAATCTAAATCCACAAGTAACTAGTAACTAAAGTTGTCAAATAATTGTAGTGGAGTAAAAGTTCAATATTTGCCTCTTGAGATGTAGTGGAGTAGAAGTAAAAGTATACTGAAAATTGGAAATACTCCAGTAAAGGAAAAAATACCTCAAAATTGTACTTAAGTACAGTACTTGAGTGCATGTACTTAGTTACTTTACACCACTGGCATGGGACAGCAAGAACTCTTCCTGCCCATACTGTACTGGACTGTTGTGACTGTGAGCGAGTCTGGAGAGCACATGCTGTGTTTTCTAATAATAAAATGTCTGAACACAGAGTGTGACCTTGACGTCCGCAGACCTTTGTCTTCTTGTTGCAGTGAAAGGAGAGGAACAGGAGGAAATTGCAGCAATGTGCCCAAACAATGGTTTACTTCCTCCTGTTATCCTGTGTGGCACGCAATTAGTCTGGCAATAGTCTCAGGAGATTCTCAGAAGCCAATAGGTTTCCTGTGCATTTCACTCTTCTTAATGATGACACATTGGAATGTTGGAGTTTTTGATTTATAAAAGACTATAAAAAAAACACTTTCCACCTGCCGTCCTTATTTTGGGCACGTCATTATAGGTGACAATTTTCAAAGACATTTCAAGTCATTTCAAAACTTATTATAATATATAAAACAAATTTGTGTTATTTATTGGCCCCTGACCACCTCGATAAAGCATTTTCATTACAGCGTTTAAAACGTCATGATCAAAAAGATGAGACTTATGGGCGGCTTACAATAAAAGGGTGTGAAGCTGATTATCTTGACATGTTGAAGTATTATTTTCGTTACATTTCCTCAGACACTTCAGTCACGTTGTGCCAGAGGTTTTTCCGTTTTGCTACAAATGCTCATTAGCGTTGTAAAGGAAACTGACAGTCAAATGTGTGTGTGTGTGTGTGTGTGTGGGGGGGGGGGACACTTTTTCCTCCCATTATAACCAAGTAAAGTAACATATGTAAAACTCAAGATGGCTTAACGTTGTCCCCATTAGGAGGCTTATAAAAGCCACAAGCAGCCCTATACCGTAGGCTCCGGAAAATAGTCTGTCTTGCCTTGTCTCTGTTGCTGACTGTCACCCTATAATATTCTGTCTATACAACCTCTGGTTGTAAATTAGACCCGCTCCCCAAAAGCCATCACTGTGTTAAAGGATGTTGCCACATACTGTACTGTACATTAAAACAAGATGGGGCTCTAATAACTGCATGGCTTCATGTGCTTCATTATAGAGTCTATAAGAGGGTCATGAAGCACGTGAAGAGTAAGATTGTCTAAAATGAATAGATCAGTGGTTCTCATACCTTTTTATGTCAAGGACCCCCAAATTGTATTTGGCCGCTGACCCCCATCTGAAAAGGTTTTGTGCCAGTGACCCCCAGAAGAGAAGATTTGTGTAAATATATATACTGTATATATATATTCAAAACTTTCAAGAAATTCAAAAATAGCAGATGTGTGGCTCACAGTGTGGTGACTTTTTGCGGTGACTTTTTTTGACACGCTGTGTCCAAGGTACACAAGGTACATGTACCTTGGACACGTGTGTCCAAGGTACATCACATACTGTAGACTGCAATTGGAGCCGCCAGGCTAGCCAGTTGGTAAGGAGAGGAAAGGTCTACACAGATTTTTGTTTGACATGCGGAGCCTACATGTAATCGGAATATAATCAAAGGCTTGTTCTGATGAACAGAACATTTCAACGAAGGAGAGTCAGGAGAGGAGGTATTTGGGTGGGTTAACTATAAGCATCGTGTTGATTTACGATGAGGGCCCAGGAGGGGTGAGAGGGAGAAGGGGAGGGGGTGGGGGTTATTGGGTCAAATCCGATCCGGGACACAGCTGCATTATTAAGTGAAGGTCAGCTGTCAGCAGTATATCTGTGGGCCTCACATCAAGCAGTTTGGTTTTTATGTTTGTTGGGTTTTTATATGGCCATCATCTTGTCCGGGTGTAATCCTCGTGTGCCTTGGCGTTTAGTTGTTTTTTACCTCTACCACTGTGAAGCTCTGGCAATTGAGGTGGGTAGATATACTGGCATTTCCTGAGGAGCAGAGATTGTGTGTTCTTTGTGACCTGGGAGTTGTGGAGGATGAGTTTCATTTAGTTTTTCACTGTCCACTGTACAATGATGTAAGACATTCTTTATTTGAAAAAAATGCAGGATAAGAATCCAGATTTGTTCTGGATGTCTGAATGTTATATGTTAAGTTGTCCGTTCAATAAGGAAGGTTTTTGTTTTAGAAAAATTCATAGAGAAAGCATGGCAGTTGCGTTGGAGGACGATGTACCCGTAACTCACAGCTTGGACAATCGATATGTTTATGTATTCTGTGTGTGGTGTATCTTGGTGTATGTACATTGTGTGAGTGTCTTATAAGCCTGTGCGGGCTGGGCATCTTGTGGTGCAGGACACTATAATTAAAATCTATCTATCTATCTATAGCAGGAGTAACTTGCCACATACGAACATGAACATTTTTCTTACATTTTTAGATGCAGTCAGTCATCAGGCTGAAGTCATCATATGGTTTACACCGGCCTCTCCCTCTCTAGTGGTTCATTGCACCCTACACAGTGATATCCGAGTGTTTTCAACTGAAAACTGAATTCAGCTGTTTAAGAGGTAAACATTTCTACACCATAAGTTAACCACTTAAGCCCTGTATACTTTGCTGTGAGAGGAATAGCGAAAATAGTGACAACGTTCACCTACATGACCAAAATAGGAACGCCAGGTTGAAAGTGGTCGAATGATCGCTGTGGCTTTTACTGTGTAGATAGATGCTGCTGTTTACTGATGTTCTGGCTCACTGACACTGAGCTGCCCTGACATAATGGTGTCACTGCGAGACCCGCCCTCCCTGTCTTTGACTGACAGGGACAGGCAGAGGCTATAGTGGCCCCAGCTCGCATCTCTACATGTGGAGACTGGAGAGGTGTGTGTCTGTGTGGACGAGAGAGAGACTGAGAGGGAGGGGATAGCTACAGACAGACAGACAGACAGACAGAGGGGAGAGGATCATCGGTCTACAGAGAGAGATAGTTGATTCTGTTGGTTGTGATCTGCGACTGCGCTCATCTATCAGTAAGAGTCTCAGAATCGTCTCATATAAGAATTGTGGTCCAAAAACAAACAAACTGTCTCTGCGATATTGTCAGGGACTCTGTATCGATTATGATAGTCAGTCACTCATATTTGATACAGTCCGTTTCTGGCGAAAATTTAACTAATTCGGCGGAAGTAAGCGAGTCAATCCGCTGGGATCATTTGTTTATTTTTAACACAGTTCTTATTTGACGCGATATTAAACACATCTATGGGAATTCAGAACGGTGGGGAAAAAACAGACCCAGGTATGATGAGTAAATTACATCAGACTTCGGTGCTCTATTGTCTCAGGCGACTGAAGAAGTTAAGGCCCTAAGGTTCTACACCTTCTTCTGAGGTACTGTTTCACTGCCTGGTATGGGAACTGCACTTCCCTCAACAGCAAAGCAATGCATAATGTAGGGCTGTGCAGTCTGCCCAGCACATCAGTGGATGTAAGCTTCCCTCCATCCCAGGACATCTACAACGGTTGTTGGCTTCGGCAAAGCTTGCAGGCTTATCAAAGATCAGAAAATTGAAAGAGAACGCTCGCACACTGTGGGCTCCAGTTGTAGGATTGTTTTTTATTGCACCTGAGTGCTGCTGTGACGTTTCGGGCTCTCTTAGCACCTGCCCAAATTTGGGTGTGGATGTGCATGTCTCTCCTCCCTTTATCAAAGATCAGACCCAGATACCTAGTTCAAGTTTATGAATGGACAAGCCAGGAAAAAGAGAATACGCTTGGGAAAAGTCAAGCCCCCCCCATAATCCCGCTGGATGGAACTATAACTGTGAACGGCAGCGTGCCTAAACGAACAAAAGCTTTAACGCGAAGTGCGTTACCATCCAATGTCGACAGTCTCTGGGATTCTTTTAGAGCGTGATTGTACGGCTGTTTGGAAACAGAGGCCTCTTTATCATCTCCACTTTAAGAGGCCTTACTAGCCGAGAAGCTTACGGTGAGAGACGAGGATAGAGAGAGATAAGAGACCCTTTTTGTTATTACAGGGGATTGAGCATCCGCGGGCGCCGGGCGGACCTCCTGTAGCGCTGTGTGCTACAGTGTATATGGGAACAGTCCTGTGAAACCCACATAATCTACAGCGGATGCTTTAGCTCCCATTCGCTCCTCTTTGAGATGAATTTTGAATCAGCAATGCTTACTAAAGCAGTGGTTCTCAAACTTTTTCAAGTCAAGGACTCCCAAAATGATTTGTATTTGGTCTCGGACCCCTTTCTCAAATATTTTGTTCCAGGGACCCCCAGAAGCAAAGATTTGAGTTACAAATGTCCGCTTAAAAATATATATATATTCAAAGGTTTGCACAAATTTTCATGATTAAAAAAAAATAGCAGATCTACAAGCTTGTATATCTGCTATTTTTGAATAGCCAAAGTATAAAAGGTTACAATTATTGTGACGCTATATTAACTAATTTTGCTGGGGACCCCCTGGTACCCCCCCAAGGACCCCGGACCCCACTTTGAGAACCAATGTACTAAAGGGTATAAAATCATGAGAACCAACTGAAGTCTTCAGCGGTGAACTCTGAGCGTCCCTCCCCCTCACAGGAAAGAACTGGCGCTTTGTTGTTCTGTTGTTCTGTGTGCCTTCTGAAGTTGTTAGTTATATCTCAGTGCCAGAAATGTTAAAGTGGTGTTTGTGTAGTACACAGTTAAATCCAGAGTCAAGTTTTCTATAGAACAGTGGGGGTTCCACCGCGCTTCAAGCCAAGTTCAGGCTGGTCCAGTGCATCTCAGGACAGGAGCAGGACTTGGACCGGAGCAAAACTCTGTCATCTGAAGCCTTTTTTTTATTTACAGAGTGCAGGCAAAAAAGATTGTGACGTCTAATACATCTTCATCAGTTCACCTCATTTCTTACGCTTTTGGAGTTAAATACTTTTGGATTTTGCTGTGTATGCATGAACCCCCCCCCCCCCCCACCTCTTTCTTTTGCTAAACCTGGATCCTTGGGAGCTTTTAGTGGCATTGTCACCAGAGTTTGAGCACAGGGGAGCAAGAGAGAAGAGAGCCAGGTTTTTGGGGGAGGGGGGGGGCATAGCAGCTGCTGCTGCAGCGGTATTGTGTTGGAGTGTTTCCTCTGGATGTGCCAGGTGACCTGACTGACCCCCCCCCCCCCCCACCACCCCCCCAGCCACCAGGCCGGCCTGAACAACAGCTCCCCTCAGTGGGTCCCGCAGACTGAACAGTCAGGCCCCGGAAGAACAGTCAGCCGCGTTCAATTTCTTTTCTTTTCTCTCTCTCTCTCTCCTTCTCTCTCTCTCTCTCTCTCTCTCTCTCTCTCTCTCTCTCTCTCTCTCTCTCTCTCTCTCTCTCTCTCTCTCTCAGACTCACGCGCTAACTTTCTGTTTCTAGCCTCTGCACTTTTATCTTGTTCTTTCTCACACGTCACACACATTCACTTTTGTTCTCTCTCTGTGTCGGTTGTCTCTCTCTTTCTCTCCCCCGCTATGTTCATCTGCATGGGATTCTCTCTCTCTCTCTCTGTCTCTCCATCTTTCACTCACTCCATCTCCACCTCCATAGAGAGCAGTGATTGATGATCCTGTTACAGCGGGTCGTGCATGTGTTCAGAGGTTATGGCACCAGAGAGCAGGGTTCAGGTCACTAGATGAACAACGTGGGCAGAATTCAACACTGTCATTGAATTGTGGGGTCCAGAAGAGAATGACACGTCTGTCAGTCAGACAACTGGCAACTTTCTCCTTGTCTCCTGCTCACCACACTCACAGGGCCTATGGGACGCACAGCCAACGCTGCGCGCGCGTGTGTGTGTGTGTGTGTGTGTGTGTGTGTGTGTGTGTGTGTGTGTGTGTGTGTGTGTGTGTGTGTGTGTGTGTGTGTGTGTGTGTGTGTGTGTGTGTGTGTGTGTGTGTGTGTGTGTGTGTGTGTGTGTGTGTGTGTGCGTGTGTGTGTGCTCGCACTGTGCTATACTTCTGTGCTTCTGCCAAAATAGCCAAACACGCATATGCATAGGCAATTTTTAACATGGGCATGGGGGGCACTTGCCCCCCCCCCCCCCCCTGGTGGCCGGCCGATTTTTTTTAAAACTTTTTTATAGCCAATATAGGGCAAGTAAATGCGGCATATATGCCATATTCAGGTTCATATATGTGCATACATGTGGATATATAGGAAATATATGTCTGTTCTATGTCCAATTTCGTATATGTCACATATATGATAAACATATATGGTGCATATATAAAAACATATACTGTATGTTCATATATTTTCTTTGCCCCCCCTGGTGGCAGAGGCAAAAATCGTACGGTTAGTACACAAAAAAACAAGGATGGATAGAAAGACAATCTCTGTCTCTCTCTCTCTCTCTCTTAGTGCATCCACGTGAAGCTGCGTGACTCAGATGTCGCTGCTGTCGGGGTGGAAACCTCGTATGTCCAAAACCGTTCCTTTTGAATTATTATTTAGTGAAATTTGCCGAACTACAAGCTCACAGCTCAAGCTTGTAACACGATGAAGTATAGGGGCATTCATTTACAAAACAACAACAACATCAAAAGTTCAAACGTGGAGATACAAGGTTTCAACGATAATGCTGAGCCCCCGGCAGAGAGAGGCATGCAGGCTCAGCATGTGATTCCACACAAACTGATCATTAGCCTGCTCCTTGTGTCAAGGCCTCTGAGCTGCACGTCCTCCCCGCCGCTGCCCTGATGATGCTTCCTCTCTTTTTTCTCTCTCTCTCTCTCTCCGTCTATCAGTTGCACCATCCCCCCCTTTCCCCATCGATGTCGGTATCCACTCTCTCTATGTTTTTTCCACTCAATTTGTTCCTGTCTCACTCACTCCTCCACCCCCCCTTTGGTCATTGTTCTCTCTCTCTCTCTCTCTCTCTCTCTCTCTCTCTCTCTGTCTCTGTCTCTCTCTCTCTGTCTCTCTCTTTTGAACGGGTACTATTTTTACGCCTCTGCTCCATGCTTCTCTCACCTTTAATTGCCTTTCCTCTCGTTGTTACACTACATTGCCCCACACACACACACACACTGTCTGTCTTTCCATCGGCCTTGTCGGACAGACGGACAGGTCGTATTCTTTTAGCAGAAAGAAAGAAAAGGGGAAAGAATTGGCATAGGGAGGGAGGGGGGTCTCTAGCCGGCCACATATCAGAGGGGGTGTAGAATAAAAGCCTTCACTCACCCCAATCAGATGGGAATATGATTTATACACTGGGAAATCCTGAGCTTTGCCCATTTTTCCGCTCAGCACTTTGATCTTCCACGTCTGCTTCCATCATCACTATAATTCCTTTTCTCAATGAACCACTACCACCAGCACCACCTCCTCCCCCATCAAATGCAAGCTGGGGTGGGGGTATGTTCCCCTTACACCAGTGGTTCCCAGCTTTTTCGGGGTTCAGGGCCCGCCCACATGGGTAGGGCCATGTGCATTTTCACAGCATGTTTATTTTAATGATCAATCAGTAGATCGTGTTCTGGTGTGGATCAGTGATAACGTAGTATACTTTAAGGTCCTACTAAAAACTCATTTTTTTCCAAGGGTTTAAAGAAAAAATACCATTAGTATTTAATTTACATGATTATTTTCTAATTAATGTTATATTGTCATATAGCATTATAAAAATCGTAATGTTTTGCCAATTATATGGGGGGGCCCATTTTCAATGTCCTCCCGGCCAGGTTGGTAATCGCTGCCCTATACACACACTGTCATGACCTCATGCATGCGTTCGTGGCTCGTGTTGCAGCGTCCTCGCTCCTCTCCACTGTGTCTCTCATCAAAATGAGAGAGAGAATTGTCCTCCTCCTATGGTGTTGTTAGCCCTGGTGGCTAGGTGCTAATGCTCTGCTATAGCATGAGCTGCAGCCCTGCACCAATCTGTCCCCATGAATAATTCACTCATGCCATGCGTGCAGGTGTGCATGTTCCAGAAGACAACATTTAACCATTTAAGCCCTATTCATACTCTGTTGTACGTCAGTGTATCGTGGGAAAAAATAGCCAATATACAAGCTCACATCCTGATGCTTTGTGAGCTCTTTTTGAAAGATTTCGCCTATCCACAAGTTTCCTAGGGCATTGTGGGCATCACTTCCTGTCGATTTGATCACTGAAACCTGATCAAGTCGACAGGAAGTGATGCCAACAATTCCCTCGGAAACGTGTGGATAATGACTGACTGAAAAATAGGGAGGCCAGGTTGAAAGTGGTTAATCAATTTTCCTCCAATTAACCGCGTTTTAATCAGCTGCTTTGACGTCTGCAGATGCTGTCAGGTCTTTGGCTCCAATTAACGCAGCCTAATGAATTGGGCCCATCTACTGTTATATGAATAGCCCCTTTTTTTATTGCGTTAACCAATTATAGATCTGACTGTGCTACTGGTCATGTCCTGCTCTTTAATTGGATTCCCCCCCAGGGGTCATTGATTTCATGTTGGATTTGGCTGAACCATCCAATACAGCACTACACAGTAGGTCCGGTGTGAACAGTGTTGCCAGATACTGTGAGAGAAACAAGCAACCATGTCTAGAAAAAACAGCCCAAAATTAGCGATTATGGGCCACATGAGCACTTTAACATATACATCAGCTATTTGAAAATAGCAGATCTACAAGCTTACAACGCGTCGCATCGCGACGCGTTGTGAGCTTGTAGATCGGCTATTTTCAAATAAAATCTTGCGGGGAAATTATAATATGCAGATCTGGCAACCCTGGGTGTGAACCATTCCAATGCAACACAGTCTGTACATGTGTAATGGTAAACAGTGGAAATTGCCACTCTTTACGTTGAATAGATTACTTTAGTTACTTGTTTGTATACATTGAGGCGAGTGCATGGAGAGAGAAGAGAGGATGTAAACAGAACTCAACGACCCCCACAGCTAGCAGGTGCCGCCCGTTTCTGAGAAAGAGGAATAATTAATTGGCAGAGAGAGTATTTGCAATGCAAAGAGAAGGAATGAAAGAGATGAAAGACTCTTGTTGCACAGAGCACAGGGATGAGCTTGTTCCTTACTGGGCCTCTGAATATCTTATATTCAAATTGGCTTAAGGGGGGACTGGCGGGTGGGCGGGCAGACCACGTCAGCACGCTCATGTCACTATGACTCAGCCATAAGTAACCCCCAAATTGATATGAAGTGTGTTGTCTAACCTCAATGTGTCGTCATGGCATCAGGCAAATCAACAAATCAGTCAGCTCAATAATATGTTAATGCCCTTATATGGGCATATATACTGATGATGGGCATAAAATGGACATGGACTGACAGATACAGAGTTCTCTATAGATGGGCATATTGGTTGGATCATAGGTGCGACGTAGGTGTGTGAGGGCGGTGTGAACTCTAGATTTGAACCTCTAGTAGCAGAAAACCACCCAAAAAATCTATTCAGGGTTCTACAATGAGCTTCTATTTTGTGGAAACCTGTTGTAAACCCACTGTACTACAGATTTCGGTTTAGATTAGAAATGTGTATTTAGACACTACTGTAGGGTTGTATTTAGAAAGATCTGCAGTTCATAAGCATGCTTTCATCACAGCTGCATGTCAACACATGTAAAATACCTCAATGCACACAGGGAGCTTATATCCACCATTTTCCTTCTTCTAAAGATGAACATTTAGCAATGTCACTCACAAGCTCAAGAGAGATCAATACAATATGTTTCATCCAAATCTTGCCTTTATTTTAATCAGTCATTGATTATGTAAAGCAGATACCATTGTTCTTTGAGGTTAGTTGGTTTCTTTGTTTACCACTTAAACCCTATACTTCATTGACTGGGGTCCCCCAGGGATCTATACTTGGTCCCTTCCTTTTTGCCTCTGCATTCACCAAATCCTTTCACCAAAAATAGCCGATCTACAACCTGACAATTGCGTCGCAGCAACGCGTTGTGAGTAGACTGGATATTTTTCCTGAATATTCGCCTATTATGACATGTCCAGAATAGGGACACTAAGGGTTACTGTGGTTACATCTGAAATGAGGTGGGATTGTTTTTTAGAAGCAGTTTTGTATCTGGCCTGCACATATTACTACTATTTTGTGTTAAAAAAAAAAAGAGAGAAAAGAAAAACGGATTAGCCTCTTTGGAGTCTTGGGGCAGTGGCTCCCGTTGTAAGCCAATACGATTAGGGACGCCTGGCAGTGCTGCTCAACCCGTAGCTGTTGCTGCTGCCTGGTCCTCCATGCTTGTCACTGTGGATTCCAGCGTGGGCTGACAGAGTCATTGTGGCATCATGTGCTGTGTTGTTGTGTCTGTGTTCTGCTGGACGGCCATTTCACTCTGCTGCCCAGTTTCATGTCAGGTGGGCGGCCAGGGACACACTCTGTGTGTGTGTGTGTGTGTGTGTGTGTGTGTGTGTGTGTGTGTGTGTGTGTGTGTGTGTGTGTGTGTGTGTGTGTGTGTGTGTGTGTGTGTGTGTGTGTGTGTGTGTGTGTGTGTGTGTGTGTGTGTGTGTGTGAGAGAGCAATGGGTTCTTCCTCTGCATTCAACTCATAGTATTATGACGTGTGTGCAAGACAATGCTTTTGTTAATTTTTTTGTCTCCCAGCACGCAGACTCACTCAAAACACAAATCACCAACACCTGCTGATACTAACCTTTCAGTGTGCTGGCTAGCATGTCAGGATCTCCTCAGCAGATGGACTGTCAGAGAATTTCAATTACTAGAGGTTCGGGCCGCTATGTAGCCTGCAAGACGTGTATGGGCCATTTCAAGAATGAAAAGTTAATGCAGTTGGGGATTGTCCTGACGGGTGAACTAATCGCAATAATGTGGGCTCAGGACTTGTTGCATTTCCTCTCCCCTTTCTATACTCTCTTTCTTGTCTCTCTACCACATTCAAGGCTATGTTGTAAAAGAAATTGGGAAGGATGCACCACTCTCACTGATGGAGAACAGTGGATTATACATCACACATTTTTCTAATCGCCTCAGTCTATTTGTCAGCAAAGATTATGGATTATTTTAGACTGATAGATGAGCTGAATGACGTGACCCAGCCCGTGGGTGGACTCACTTTGGACTTATCTCCAAGTCATATAGAGCCTGTTGTGTGGTTGTTCAGCTTAATGGCTCAGTTCAGTCTCTCTCTCTCTCTCTCTCTCTCTCTCTCTCTCTCTCTGTGGCTCTCGCTCTCTCAATCTCTCTCTCGTTACGCCTCGTATTCTGGTTCTGGCTGGGTGTATGATTATGTCCGGGAGAGAGAGAGCCTTGTCATTGTCCATGGGCCAGCATTCTGCTACTGTAATGATCGATGGAGAAGTGGGGTTCCTTCCTTCTAGTTTATCCTTCCCGCTGAGAAGTGCGGAACACACACAGAGACGCACTCAAAAGAGCAGAGGAGGTTTCTCTGAGCTTTATCTGCATCTCATCTGTCTCACTCTCTCTCTCCCCCGCCTGTCTCTATTATTAGTGTGTCTATCTGCTCGCTTGCTCCGTTTCTCCATCTTTCCCCATGTCTCGTGTTGTCTCTTTATTCTCTCTGGCTCTTAACTTATTTTTTCGCTTTCTCTTGTCCATCTGTTTCTGCACTTGTGTGTCTTTCCTGTTCCCTTGTCACTCACTCAGCATGTGCCATCAGTGGTAGGCTTCCTGCCCTTCTCACAGTATAATGAGGACAGGAGACACGTATGGACACTTGGCCAGAGAGAGACGGACAGGAAAAGAAGTCATGGAGTGAGAGAGATAGAGAGAGAGAGCGAAAGAGCCAGACAGTAGGGCGGAAGTTAGGAAATTAAATATTTTTTCTAGTGACATATTTTAGGACCTGAATCACAAGGAGTGGACAGAGAGAAGAGAAAGTGGAGAGAGAAGAGACAGAGAGGGGTGGAATTAAGTGAATATTTAGTAAGCTATATTTTCAAGTGACAGACTAACATTGACATGGGTAGATAAGAGGGGAGAGCACCAGATAGAGAAGGAGAGAGCCTTAAGGGTCCATTTGTACACTCTCATAGTTCATCGAACACTCAGGGTTTTACGGTGTAGATATATTTTCAAGTGACACTTTTGAGGACAAACAGTGGCTAACACCGAGGGCTTTCTATCTGTCTCTGTCTCCCAGAGGAGTGCACGGATTTATCGACGGCCGCGGCTCCACTGATGTACAACCCAGACAAGACGCAGTTATATTCAGAGTTGTTTGTCAAAGTGATAATTAGATGACATTTATTCATCGGGGAGTAAATAAAAATTGCCCACTGGTAATCTTCTTCCCGCCTTGCCTTCCCGCCATGGTGCTCTCCCTAGAATCTCTGCCTTCATGTTTTGACAGGGGAAATGCCGTCCCACCCCAGACTCATAAACAAACTATGCCAAAAGTATTTCAAGATGTTTTCAGGCATCTAGTCTGTGGTTATGTTTGCATTATTCCCCCCCGAACCCAAATACACCACAAGGAAATTCTCGTCTTCACCGCACCTCAGTTGTGCACAATAGAAATAGCTCCGGTGAATTGTTGAGATGCTTTTGCAACACTGTAGTGTACTGTACACTTATAATGATCCAAAATAAATATTATATATTGTGTCCAGGCGCCAACATTCTCCCATCCTTCTACAGTGTATTTGTGTAAGTGTTACTAACTTCCTGAATGCAGTTCAAATTTGCTTTGCGAAAACAGTACTGTCTTCTTGTACAGTCAAACTATTTCCAGTACCCTACACATTAATGGCAGTTCAGTCAGACACTCTTGTCTAGATGAAAATTATTTATTGCAGTGATATTTCATTGTATTTGTCGGTGTGGCTCTGCTCCTGTGATGCTCCTTAACAATCTGCACAACCATGACACAGACACCCAGATTACCCCCCCCAAGCAGAACCTTCATATACACAGTTATGGACATGATAATAGACATATGAACCTCTCATAGGGAAGAACCTATACATACACAGAAATGAACAGAACATGATACAATAGGCCTACATGGATCTGTACTGAATAATATTGCTGTCATAGTGAAAACCTAAATGCTTCTACAGGAGGTTTAGTTGCTGAGAAGCTGTCATTTGTGGTAGCAGCGAGAGATGTTGAGCATGTAAGATTGAGTGTCGGTCTGTTTAAATAGACAGCGTAGATTGAACCATTAGGGTCATGGCCGTATGTGATTGGAGGGCTTATGTAAGTGGGACTTTGCTTGTGTTCAGTGCCTGCCTGAAGTGAACTACTATAATTTTTAAAAGTGAAAGGTTTCCAGGTGCCTCCTGCCGCTGCTCCAGGAACAATTATCTGCTTCCGTGTCAGTCTGCCCTTTTCATTCTCCTCACTGGCAAGCTGCCCTGACATCTGTGTGATAATCAACGTTTATTCCTCCTGACCATGAAAGAGACACGCTGTTGGTGTGAGTCATTCAGAGTGACGGAGCACTGTGCCAGCCTCCAGAAAACATAAATAAATGAATTTAAATAAAACTTCCCCACAACCCAAACCAGTGTAATCACCCGAAGAACAGAATCTATAAAAAGCGAGATGTTGTTGTTTTTTCCTAGGCCACATGGGTATTCCCTTTCCTTTTTGTTCAACCTCGCTCGGCTATAGTAGAGGCCTAGAGGGTGTCTGATGTTACAAGACCCGAAACACCCAATGAACCCAGGATACATCACTGACGATGTGTCTAAGTTGCACTAAAAGTATTTATTAGAACTCACTTTTGATCTTTTGTAATAGTCACTTTATCACTTTTTTTCCCCCACCACATTGAAATTAAACTATAGACCAAGTCTGAACAAAAGGTTACTCAGCGATGAGTTCACTGGTTGGTACGGCGGTGCAGAGAAGTCTTAGTGAGCATCGTTCCTTTCCAGACAGGGTATATGGGGTTATTGATTTCACCCAGTCAAACTTATAATCCCTCTTCCTCTCTCTGATGTCTCCCCACAGATATTATAGATAATGGGCTGTGTGCAATGCAAGGATAAGGAAGCCAGCAAACTCACAGACGATCACCATGACACCAGCCTCTCCCAGAGTGCCGGCTACCGCTATGGGGCCGACCCGGCGCCCCAGCAGTACCCCAGCTTTGGGGTCACGGCCATCCCCAACTACAATAACTTCCACACCCCCGTCGGTCAGGGGATTGCTGTCTTCGGAGGGGTCAGCACCTCCGCTCACACTGGCACGCTGAGGTCACGAGGCGGCACAGGTAAGGGTCGATGATGACGTTGATGTGTTTGAAGATCCAAGGTTTGAGCTTTTTTTTTTTTTTTTTTTAATCTTTTTTAGTGACCCTGGTTTGGTTACCGTAGCTTTATTTCAAAGTCAGGATAGTAAAAATCATGTACAGTGTGCTCAATCCAGATGCATCGCAGACACTCCAAAACACGCCCATTAGGCGTGAGGGCAGGTGCACGGTTAACCATGAAAAGTAAATCACTCGCCATTTGGGACAGACCGAAATTTAACTACAACTTTGTATAAAGCGAGTGGCGTTAATGCTGACATGTGCCAATAACAGCACAAAAATTCAAGATAACGACAGCTTGAATTGCATTCTGCATGACGTTTTATGTCCTAAAAATCAGTTACCCCAAATATCCCGGCGTTGGATGCCTAAAAATTCCCTATGCAGAAAAAACCCTGATCTCCACTTCAAACATAGAAACATCAGGTGCCTGGTGGCAGAGAAAAGGCAATGGGGTCGCCAAAATCACTAGGGTCCGTCCTCTGTAAAGAGATGAAGTTCCATAGCAATCTGTCCATTCGATTTTGGGATGTTTTGTGTGCAGTTGGTATTTCTGGCCTAATGTGGCACTAGGAACGAGGAAAGGCCATGGCATCATCAAAATCAGTAGCGACACAGAAAATTCCAGAGCAATCCAGCCAGAAGTTGTTCAGATACTTTGATTGGGACCAAAGTGGTAAACAATTAACTGACCCACTGACACAGCTATAGCTATATAGCTACTATAGCTAAATGCCCAGCCATAACACTCATGGAGCCTCCAACATTAAAACAGTACACCCTTTCATGTTGCTTTCTACACCCCCACCCCCATCCCCTCATTTCACCAGCCCATGCCCTGCAGCTCCGCTCCCAGCCAACCCTCCACAACCCTGCGAGGAACGTCCGGCTGGCATTAGCGCGGGTCTTTGTGTGTCGGGCCTCATTGTTTGTGTAGGGAATATTCCTAGTCAGGATATCCTTTATATTCGAGCGAGCGTCGGCCTCCGCTCCGCAGAGGAACTCTGCGTTTTCCACTCAACTTAGCAGGAGGCCTCTCCCTCTCAGAGTGTGGATTATGTTCAGTCAGCGTATAATCCACCCAGTGGCAGGGGAGCCCTGGGCTTGAACCTTTTCATTTTCTCCCGGTGGGGAAATTTGGATGCGAGCTGGCCTTCCCTCTCGAACTCTCTAATAACACATTCTGCCTTGCTTTTCTGTTTCATACTAAAGAAAAAAATATTTCAAATATATTCACTATAAATAAATGTAAAAGAAAAAGTTGTATCATTAGAAAATAATCATTATCAATGATTCTGATTTAAAATCTGATCATAATAACAAGCCATATTCATGCAGCTCTACAAACACAACAACCACCTTTTGATTAACTTGAATCCAACATATTATTAACAAAGATAGTGTGTAAACAAACAAACACTGATGATACATAATTTCAAATCTCTCAACTGTCAACAGACATTGATGAGACAGTCAGCTCTATATAATAAGTAAGTAAGTAAGTACATTTTATTTATATAGCACTTCTCACAGAGAAAACTCACAAAGTGCTTTACATACAATAGAAATACAACAATTAAAAAGAATAACAGCAGCACAACTGTACAATAGAACAAAAACAGCAGACATATTACAAAGGAGAGAAATAGTAAGTTTGCTTTGAAAACCTCTTGCACAGAAGGCTTTCTAAGAAAAAGAAGAAAGAAAACAAAGAATTTAATATGCAACACAATTTTATACAGTATATTTAGCGGGGGCTTCGTCTCTCTCTCAGCTGAGGCCTGAAAAAACGCTGAAGACCGCTGAACTACAGCACATGATTGTTTGCTTATATAATTTCCCCAAAGTTAAGTAACAGTTTGTCCCATGACCTTACGTAACTAATTAAGTAGGGCACCAAACCAATCATCAATAAAACCCACACGTAATAACCAGGCACCAGCTTTTGTTACGTGACAGAAAACAGGAAGTGATAACACTTAGGGTCGATCGTTGTGGAGAGTACCAACGTTTGAGGCTTAAAAGCACCGCATTTGTCTTTCTATCTTTCTGCCCGTCTATATGTCTGTCTACCCGTCACTTCTCTCTCTCTCCTCTCTGCCCATCATCTGCCTTTTTTGTCCTCTCTCATTCTCCACTGTCACTCTCTGTCTTTCACTCCACCCTTTGTTCTTCTTCGTGAGAATAGCAGTAGCCAGGTCCTTCCCATCGCAGCCACTACCAACCAGAGCCTTACAATATGTCCACATCAACCCCCGGAACCCAGATAGACACGGCCAAGCTGGGGGCCTTTTGAAATGAACTGACTCCCGTCAAACCTCATGATGGGAGTTTAACTGAACCTTGAAGAAGAGGCCATTCAATTTCCCATTTTGGTCCAAGCAAGCCAAAAGAGAGCTGTGTGACTGCACTGCACTCACACCTCAGCTTCATTATTGATTTATCTGATACAGTTGGAACGTTACATTTTAAAGGTATCATGACATTCATTTTCACTTTTTTTATTTTCAATGTTTTATTTGGGGTTTTATGACCTCAATTACACCCAAAAAACCTGAACTTAGAACATTCAGTGGATTTTCTGTGGTCTGGGGTTTTCTGAATAATTAGGCTGAAAAGTAATCTGAGCTTGGCCCTTCGACAGTGAGGTCACTGTCGATTAATCCCGCCCACTCTCCTCCTCGCCCCTCCCCTCCCCTATCCTTTCCTTTGGGGGGGGCGGAGCAGAGGCGATGATTGACAGGCAAAATCCCTCACCAGCGACACCCGCAGGCAAAGATTTCTTTTTTCATTGCAGTTGAAAAGGCTTTAGAAATGTGAGAGAAAAACACCTGCCATTGATCACTGGAATGGAATTTTCACTTAAAACTTTTTGTACACTTTTGAAGGACCAGGACAAAGACTTTGAATGTGGTGTAAAAGTGAATGTCATTAAACCTTTAAGGCTTTTAAGCATCTGGCAAGATAAGTTGAGCTCCCGTTTGTTCAAATATTGGAGGTAGAACTCAAATATGCTGAGATTTGGTGTCAGGGAGTAAACCCATTTTACCCATTTTATATAGATTTATTAAAGGGGGTGTACGTGATATATTCTAGTTAAAATAAGTGATAATGCGATGCGAGAGACTCCTGGATTGCTGCCCTCCACACTCTCCTATCTAACATCAGGGTCTTGAGCTCTACAGTGTTGTTAGCTAAGCTGTCGCGCCGCAGTGCATCTACGTAGGTGGTGCGCTTCTTGCCTTTCCTGGCTTTGCCCTGGGTTGGCTCCCATAGTGTCAGTTTGCTTGCCTCTAGTTCTGGGTGCCTGACGCAGTGCCATGTCACTCATCCTTCTCTCTCTGACTTTGTCTGTGACCCGTGGTAGGTCCCCATAGAGGTCCACATTTCTGATGTGGTCCGTCCGTGTGACACCTAGTGCCATTCGTAGGATTCTTGTGTAGACTCCATCCAGGGCCCTTTCCTGTTGTACTGTGAGGGTCCGTGTCTCAGCCCAGAGATGGGGACTCGAGTTAGGGACTCGGACTCGAGTCGCACTCGAGTGGCCAAAAACGAGACTCTCGACTCGACTCTGACTCGCCCCTCAAAGACTTGAGACTTGACTCGACTCGAGCCTCAAAGCCTTGAGACTTGACTCGACTCGAGCCTCAAAGACTCGTGGACAATCTTTATTTTATGTTTATTTTTTGGACAAATAAATGAATGAAATGCCCAAAAAACTTCCACTCCCCTGTCCCCCCCCCGCAAAGAAACCTCCAGTGCGCGCTGCGCGGAGCCGGCTTCAGTCAAGCTGTTTCGTGCTGCTCATTAACGTAAAAATGGAGAGGCGAGCGCAACAGCTGCTATGTGTGTGGCCGCCGCGGCCTTTCATCATAAAGTTTAAATATAAAAACTTCGAAATTAAACAAATATGTTTATCTCAGAATCAGCTATATAACCTCAGTTATCTTGGCATATGCTTACATTTTTTATAAGATGGTCGGATCATCTGTGACAGCACGTTTAGGAAACATCGGATTTTCATTTCGTTAAACCCAGCTGGGTGAATATTCAACACTTCACCACGGTAAACGCTACGCTCATGTAATGTTCACTGCATAAAAGCTGTGGTTCTCAAACCTTTTCAGGCCGTGACCCCCCAAAAGAATCATATTTGAACTGGGGATCCACATTTAGACAGTTTTTTGGTGCGCAACACAGCCCTCGTTTAAGTGAATTGCTTTCACCTGCTCTGCTGTTGGACTGCTGTGCGGAGTCGAGTGTGCGCAACAGGGCATATCTCCGCCAAGCCAGGGTGACCTACCCAGGCCCATGAAATTCATATGCAGGCATAGTAGCCAATTAGAATGAAATCTGCAAAAACTGACTCATATACTGATACAGAACCATTTTGGCTATATATTATCGCTGTCGGGTGGAAATCTTGTATGTTCCTTTTGAATTATTATTTAAAAACAATTAAAAATCATGAAAATAGCCAATCTACAAGCTGTAATTATTAATAATTAAGAAATACTATATTTTAAAGAGTGAAAAATCAACTAAAGTCATTATTAGTGCAAGTTCAATCACATTTCATTTGAATGAAAATAAATTGTGGGGAAAATACATAAAATCTCTAATCTGTGAATCTAATGTGATTTATTATGACCTGTCTATACTTTTACATCTATGCCCCCCCCCCCCCATTTTTTTTTTTTTTTAAAAAGACTTTAAAAAGACTCGAGACTTGACTCGGACTCGACCCTCAAAGACTTGACTCGGACTCGACTCGACTCAACCCTCAAAGACTTGAGACTCGACTCGACTCGAGCCTCAAAGACTTGAGACTCGACTCGACTCGAGCCTCAAAGACCCGAGACTTGACTCGGACTCGACTCGACTCAACCCTCAAAGACTTGAGACTTGACTCGACTCGAGCCTCAAAGACTTGAGACTTGACTCGGACTCGAGCTCAGAGACTCGTGGACATCTCTGTCTCAGCCCCATACATGTAGCTACGAATAGCCCGCCTCTTGAGCTCTTCTCCCATGTCTGATTTCCACACTCTCCTCATCCCATGCAAGGCATTCCAGGCAAGTGCCGTCCTCACATTCAGGTCCTGTCAGTGCCTTTGTTTTCTTGGCATTGAGCTTGAGGCCGATCATCCTGCACTCCATTTCTACTGCCAGTAGTAGTTCCCTTCCTTTCTCTGCTGTATCCGAGATTAGGGCAATGTCATCTGCGTAGTCGAGGTCAGTAATCGTGATGGGGTTGTACTCGCCTTGACTTCCTCTGGACCAGAGTGAACCCCAGTGCCTCCTCTCTGCCATTGATTGCGAGTCTCAGTGCATGGTCCATCGCTACAATGAACAGGAAGGGGGGGGGGGGGGGGCAGAATGTCACCCTGTAGTTCTGTGAGTTTCTCAGTAGAGGGTCTAAGATGGGTCTAAGGCGTGTGCACGGAACACGCTGACGTCACCAAATTTAGAGCGACGCCCCTCTGCACTCTGATTGGTTAGGAGATAACAAGGTTCACTCCCACTCCTAAACCAACGTTCCTGCAAGGTTCCCCCAGGCTTTTTTTCTTTTGAAACAAAAAAAAAGGCATGGGTTTCCGAGGCTACAGCTCCGGCTGCTCACCAGACGTCTGTGCTTGGTTGATAAAGTCTAACACCACCTCGTCTATGGGCACATACTTCAGAACCTCTGGTATCACTCCATCCTCCCTGCAGATCTTGCCGCATAAGTGATAAATAGCTCTATATTCTGATACTAATCATTGCTAGAGTGTGTTTGTTCAGTAACGGGGGTCTCACTCTCCCCGGTCTCTTCGACTGTTTAGTAAATCAGATTGGGATATCAATTTTATCCAATCAGGAGAGAGCACTCATACAGGATACATCATAAACAACTTGGACTTGGACTTGGAAATCCCTGTCACTGAACAAAGACTCTATAGCAACGATTACTATCGGAAGATAGAGCTTTAACCTTGCTAAAAACTTGTTTTTAACCCATGAAGACCTGAAGCCGATTCTACATGTCTCCTAAATCCCAACAGTATTCTGAAACACTTATGTTTCTATATCAGTGGTGCTCAATATTTTTCATGTCAAGGACCCCCAAAATGATATGTATTTGGCCGCGGACCCCCATCTAAAAATATTTTGTTCCAGGGACCCCCAGAAGCAAAGATTTGAGTTAGAAAATGTTCGCTTTAGAAATATATATATTCAAAGATTTGCACACATTTTCACGATTTTTCAAAAATAGCAGTGCCGCGCTATGAGCTTGTATATCTGCTATTTTTGAATAGCCAACGTGTAAAATAATGCTTTTTTAGCTCAAATCGAAAAATGACACAGATGCGTTCCAGGTCTTAATGGGTTAAACCAAAAACACATCACTTACAGTCCTTTTAATGGCAAACAAAATGTTTTGCAAAGCAGTCAAGATCACCATTCTAGCTCAGATGGTGCAGCGGTAGGTGGTTGCCAGGCTTACTTGGTAGTATACAAACCTCCTGCCAAGAGAAGAACACCCTTAAAGGTTAAGTGGGTGGTGAATATGGCTGTTAACATGCACTGCTGCAGCTGAGGATGTGTGTGGGCGGGTGGGTCACCTCCACTGGGCTACATTACAGACATGAGCGAAGCTTTCATTGCATTTCTAATGCACTCATCCCTTTTATCTGCTCTACAGTGCTCTCCAATGGCATTTTCCCCTCTGGGTATTTGAAGTGCGTTTAATACTCAAGACCTCATATGCAGCCATTGTTCTAACAATAGTATATTTGGATCATAGTCAACGGTACAACCTGCAGGGTTTGGAGGTCTGCCTGTGCCTACTCTGAGTCTGTACCTTCCTGGCTTAGGATTGAATCATGCAGAGTTCTCATTAATCACACAAGCATCATATTTTAACATTTTAGATTAACCAAAAAGGGACCCGTTTTTTTTTACTATTTAAATTAAGACGTGAAACCATGCATTCCCGCCGTCATCCAAACATTTGATATTGTGCATGTTTAAAAAAAAAAAAAAAAAAAAAAAAAAAAAACGTACAGCTTTCTTAGTCCAGACCTAGATTCCTATTTACTATAGTGCATGTACAGCTTACCATGCATTGTCACTTATGATTGCGGGGTTAATTCTCTCCTCACTAATCGCCAGAGTGCTGACATTGTATGATTTCTCTTTCTTTCTCTCTCTCTCTCTCTCTTTCTTTCTCTCTCTCTCTCCCCTGTCTGCCTGCAGGAGTCACCCTCTTTGTGGCACTTTATGACTACGAGGCGAGGACGGAAGACGACCTCAGCTTCAGGAAAGGAGAGAAGTTCCAGATTATCAACAGCACGTAAGTCGTTGCAGCTCCTTATCTACCCTGACTGCAGGTGCTGACTGCTGAAGCTCCCGTAATACCTCTGTCTGTCTGTCTGTCTGTCTGTCTGTCTGTCTGTCTGTCTATTATCTACTATTTTCAACATGGTGTTCCTATTTTGGGCATGTCATTATAGACATTTTGTAACATTTATTTATTTATTTATAAGGTTTCAAAACTAGCAGTTCAGCAGTGGGGTCCCGACGGGCTGGGGCAGAAATCTTGAGCTCTAGTCAGGGAGTGTTGATAACCAGAGCATTTCAACTGAAAGAAAAACGACATTTCATTTGATTGACTGATTATTGTTACAGAGACAGAACACTAGCAGTTACTTTCCATCTCTTGTCCTAAGGTAAAATGTTAAACTTAAACCAATCTGTTCTGTGCTGACTTCCGGTAAAGCTTGAGGATGGTTTTGAATATGGCAAAGCATCCTGAATTTCTAATCTCTTTTCTGGGTATTGAATTCCACTTCACCATTACTTTAACAGAGAAAGCTGACAGAACAAAGGCTGTCTTTCTGAACCATGATACCCAATCACCCCTAGAAGATTTTCTAGTCCTATGGCATGGCCACTGCCAGGATAGGCCTGGCATCCTCTAACGCTGGGAACACACCAAAAAAAGCGTCGCTCACGTGCTTGAGGTTTTTAACATATTTAACATAGTTTTCACAGTATCTCTATAGTCATTAAACAAAACAGGTCTTTCAGATTTTTCATATTCCATCCTGATTGGCTAAGATTGGCTTCCGAAGTTTGCAGGAGTAATCCGTTTTGAACAAAATGCCTCAAATAATTAACGCAACGTGCGATTTCCGTGAAACTTTACACTCACATTCCCACTAGGCCGAGGAAGAAATGCCACTTGACATTTTTCAAATCAGCCTCATGGTGGCGCTATAACCGATTTGCGTTTTTACCTATAACTGCACCGATCAGCACGAAACTTTGTATGCGCACTCCCTAGGCCAAAATAAAAACCTCTGCCCTGCATTTTTCTGCCCCCGCCTTTTATTGCGCCACCAGGAGCCGACTTATGTAAAACAAATGTTTTTATATTACTCCTTCAGATCTTATCCAAATTTCACGCAATTCTGTACACATGATCTCTATAGTCATGTGATCAAGACGGAACTGTCCGATTCTTCATATTCCATCAACATTGCTGAGTTTAGTTGAGTTAGGTTTGTGTTGTCCCATTGAGACACATACGTTTTGGCTCCACTGTATTCAAATACATTTAAATCTCTCATACTTTGAAATCCGAGTTGTTGTCCGTCTCATTATTGTGTGCTTATGTTCTGAGTACCCAGATATAGACTTCCAGCACACTGTTTAGAGTAGAAAGGTTTTTCTCCAGTGTGGACAAGCTGGTGACGTTTCAGGTAATCTAACTGACTGAAACTCTTGTCACACAGCTTACAACAGAAAGGTTTTTCTCCAGTGTGAACACGCTGGTGTCTCTGTAGGTTAACTAACTGATTGAAACTCTTGTCACACTGTTTACAATAGAAAGGTTTTTCTCCCGTGTGGACAAGCTGGTGACTTTTCAGGTAATCTAACCGACTGAAACTCTTGTCACACAGCTTACAACAGAAAGGTTTTTCTCCAGTGTGAATATGCTGGTGTCTCTGTAGGTTACGTAAGTCACTAAAACTCTTGTCACACTTTTTACAATAGAAAGGTTTTTCTCCCGTGTGGACACGCTGGTGTCTCTTCAAGTGAAACATGCGACTGAAGCTCTTGTCACATTGTTTACAGATGGGAGTTTTCTTTCCTGTGTCAGTCGGATGATTTCTCTTTAGTTCCGGTTGCGTTAAAGTCCTGGTAAACTGTTGACTATTGTAAGGTCTTGATTCTTCTGAGTTTTCTTGCTGCTGGCTCGTTGTCAGTAACAGTGGGTTCATCGTCAAAGCTGCTGCTGCTATGCATGGGCTGTAATGGTCCAAGAATGTACCCTCGTTCCCAGCCTCACTCATCTGCGAAGAGAAGAGCCTGGTCACGACCTAAAGCAGAGAGTGTCTCGGAAGTCCTGAGTGGACAGGATTTCCGTCGTACGTGTTTCCCTCTGAAACAATCTTTTTTGACCAACACTCGTTTCATTCACGGAGAATGTTAACAGATTTGTAAAGCATTAACGTCATTTCCTTGGGAGGTACTTCCGCCAAATTCAACCACTTCCGCCTAGACAACCAACAGCCCAGGTCCCAGCGTGCCAAGAATGTAACTAATGATGTGTGACCTTACGATCGATCCAGGATTGTTTAGGGGTCAATTACCAGGTGAAAACCAAATGTACGGATCGCTGCTGGAATAGTTCCTCTTGTAGGTGATGAAGTCTTCCTCGATGTCTCTCTCCATGTGTGTCATTCACACACTGTGCAGTCTGGTTTTAAGCCGAGCTGATTCAAAGCTCACGTCATCATCATGTTGTCACTATGGTGTCAGCCATGCCCAAATATAGAGTTCCATGTCATTTACTGAGATAAAGTTTCAACCCAGTCAAACCTCAATTGTCTTCCAGTATGAAATCAAGTTCTAAAAAGTGTGCTCATCGGAGCGCAGGTCTCAGCCAGGCCGGGTTGCATACCAAGGGCATGCAAACTTCTGAAGGCGAGTCATAGCCAATTAGAATGGAATCTGGAAAATCTGAGTGAAACATCTTGATCAAATGACCCCAGGTAAGCGCTTTGGTGGCACAGTGGTAAAGTCTCTGCCCACCACCGTGGAGGTTGTGGGTTCAAATCCAACGTGGTGCATGCGGCTTTGTCGAGCGTCTACATACGAACACAATGGGCCCGTGTTTGCGGGAGGGAAGCTGGGCGCTGGGCATTTACCTTGCGTGGAAGCGCTTTTAGGTGAGCGCCTTGGCGTTTTCAGCTGATGAATAAAAAATAGCCCAGTGGACACGGGGCCTTATTGTGTGCGGACGCGGGGGATTGTGTTCATTAACTGTATTCAATAACATGGAGCAGAAAAGAAATAAGCGTCCGACTCCATGCACTTTTGCTTGCACGTCTGGTCGGTTTCAAGCGTGAGTCTAAAGGGCTGTGTTCTCACTTGGATCATGTGTATGAAACGAGCACGAACGCGACAGAGGCTACGGCTATTTGGGGGTCCTTGGCATGGAAGCATATGGGAACCCCTGGTCTAAGAGTTTTTGAATAGTTTTAAACATCAGACATACATCATGAGTAAAATAGGAATTTATCAAAATAGATAAAGTATGATTTTGTCTGGGTGTTACCATGATGATAATCCCTTGCCTTTTTTCAAATCTAATTCTAGAGTGTGTACACAGGCTTTAGTGTGCTCACACCTGCCTGGGACCAAGTTGTTATGCAGTATATCAGCCAGACAGATGGGGAGGAATCATAGGATGTATGTACACAAACATAGATGAGATCAGGAAGTCCTCCTTACTGAACTAGGACAGGAAGTGCAACTGCCCTCGTTTCCTATGCCTGCAGCCATGTTGGCTTGTGTTACCGCCAGTCAGCAGAACTGCCCAAAGACTGGCTGTTTGGCTATAGCTGCGTGTGTGTGTGTGTGTGTGTGTGTGTGTGTGTGTGTGTGTGTGTGTGTGTGTGTGTGTGTGTGTGTGTGTGTGTGTGTGTGTGTGTGTGTGTGTGTGTGTGTGTGTGTGTGTGTGTGTGTGTGTGTGTGTGTGTGTGTGTGTGTGTGTGTGTGTGTGCGCGCGCGCGTGCGTGCGTGCGTGCGTGGAGAGCAAGAGGCATAACAGCTCTTCAAGCAGGCTGGCCTCAGAGCCTACGGATGGTTTTCATTTTCTCTCCCTCAGCATGCCATAGAGATTCTCTCTCTCTCTCTCTAGTATGTCATAGTGATCCTCTGCTAGCTCTGTCCTCCCTCCTCAAAGCCATGTTTGTTTGTTTTGTTAGGGTTTCTGTAGTGTTGCAGTGGCATTTGACAGTGGGCGTGTCCCCACTCCCCCCGCCCCCCCCCCCCCCCCCCCACCTGACAGGAGGACATGCATATTATGTAGTGTGACCCCATTCTCCTGTACTTCCCCCTTGTGATGATTACACTGATCAGCTGGGTGCGGCGCGCCATGACCTCATTCTACACATTGACCTCATTCGTTGGTACTGATTAGGCTGTGATCGCACCTGTACTGTACTGTGTATATACCCCTCCAACCCCAGCATCCATATTGTGGGGGGAACATTTGCCAAAAATAGCTGGTGAAAAGATTTGGTTTATTTCAGACGGAAAAAAATGAGCTAACTCAGGTCCAGTTTAATACGTTTAGACTAGGGTTTAAGTGGTTATTACATCCAAACTGAGGGTCTGCAGTGGTGTTCATCTCAAGCAGTAGCACACAGTGGATACCCTATATATATCCCTTCTAATGGTCAAATGCACAGCCAGGAAGCAATTTGAAAAGCTGTTAATGCAAATTGAATTATCCCCTGCTTTGTCCACTTGCTATCATCTCCCCTTACAGACAAGGAACTGTTTGATCTGGGTATGGTCAGTGTTCCTCCGCACAGCATCACACCCCACCTCACCACACCTCACCACACCACACCACACCCAGTCAGCAGCCTGGAAGACCCGTTGCACTTCCTGTGCATTCCTGTGCACCACCTCGCCCCCCCCCCCAGCCCCCCTCCCAGCCCCCCTCCATCCTCCCACGCCTGCTGTTCCAGCCTGCTTCAGCCTCCCTGCAGTCTGGGTGGTGGTGGGGCTCCATCCGGCTGCTCACAGACACTGACCCCTGCTGGAGAAGACGTGTAACATCATACACTCATCGGATGCCACACAACCGCTGCCAAGCCTTTCCTCCTCCTAACCTGCTTTTAAGTCAGTCAAGGCTGGGGCTTTAGCTGGCAGGCGGTCCCTGGCAGATGCCTTGCCCAGGCTGGGGGGCTCACGTGAACAGGCGCCGGGGACACCCGGAGAGAGGCAGGGAGCCAGGCACCATGGCACACAGAAGGGAACTGTTGTCCCTTTTGTGATGGCATCTTAACGCGCACAGGAAGCTGTGTGTGAATGCACATTGCAGCGTGTCATGGCCTCTCCCAGCCAAAGACACAGGGGGGGCCCTGAGTGTTTATAGTGCCGTCGCTGTCAGGGAAACCTTGTATCTCCACGTTGATTCTTTTTACCTTTTTGTTGTAAATGAATGTCGTACAAAAGCAGTCTACAGTCTGTACGTCTATAAGCTCACAACGCGTCGCATCACAACGCGTCGCATCGCAACGTGCTGTGAGCTTGTAGGTCGGCTATTTTTCTAATAATTTTATATTTTGAAAGTAAAAGTGTTTATTTGTTTCTGCTGGTTTTATCAATATTTGATATGAAAAGTATTAACTAGAGCTTGTGACTAAATAATAACTACACTGGATCCATTGGACCACAGGTCATTCGTTTCCTTAAAAGCAACAGTTTTGGACATACAAGGCTAGGTTTCCAACTAACAGTGATATGATATGCTGCATTTATACCCCCCGCCGAGAAAGTGCTGTTATTATTATTATTACTAACTAAGCTTTAATCACACCGACATAATCCGGACCCCCACCTCTCCCCCAACAAGCGGTTCGAGTCAGAGCCGTTCGAGGATTGAATTTGAATTGTTCTGATGTGACTCTGGGCTGTGAATACATGAGCTCTGTGGTGAATGGCTGCTTGTTATATATATATATATGTCTTCTTAACTCCATTCTTTCAGCACACACAGCCCTGTGTTTAAGTATTCTCTCTCTCATCTGCGGGGAGAGAGGGGATTAGTGACGGTTTTAGAGCTGCGCTTCTCAAAGTGGGGTCTGGGAACCCCCAGGGATCCTTGAGGGGGTTCCAGGAGGTGCCCAGGAAAATGTGTGAATATAGCATCAAAATCAGTTTAACCACTTTAAACCTATTTATATAAAGTACATCGGCTATTTGATAATAGCCAATCTACAAGCTCACATGCGACGTGTTGTGAGCTTTGTAGCTTGTGAGCTTGTAGATCTGACATTTTCAAAACATCTTTTAACAACACAAATCTTGTATGGGGGGGTCTCTGGCACAAAATATTTTCTGGTGGGGGTCCGCTGGGCCAAATACATGTTAATTTTAGGGTTCTTAACATTAAAAAACGTGAGAACCACTGGTTTACAGGAGGGAGGCAGGTACTTTGTTTGGAAGTCAACCACTTTAACCTTTTATACTTTGGCTATTCAAAAATAGCAGATTTACAAGCTCATAGCGCGGCACCGAGTGCCGCGCTATGAGCTTGTAGATCTGCTATTTTTGAAAAATCTTGAAAATGTATGCGAATCTTTTGAATATATATTTTTTTAAAGCAAACATTTGTAACTCAAATCTTTGCTTCTGGGGGTCCCTGGAACAACATATTTGTGGGTGGGTGGGGGGGGGGGGAGTCAAGGAAACAAACACGCCAACACACAAACACACATTGTCTCCCCTCACGTCTCGCCCTCTTTCTTTCTCTTCCTCCTCCTGTCTCTCAGGACAGATCGCTGAGGGCAGGATTCCCTCCGTCAGTCCGTCTCTCCTCTGTCTTTCCGTCCCTCCCCCTCATGTCTCTCCATAACCCTGAGCGCTGCACTGTGCACACACTCATTCTTCTGCCTCCTGAGGGGATCCTCCGCTCGCCTCCCTGAACAAAAGGAAAACAGGCCCGTTTCTGCTTGTGATGTCGTCCCCAGTCGATCCCTGATCATGGCTTCATTCACACCACATGAAAAACACCCCCCGTCCCCGTCCCCTCCCTTACACTGCTTTATCTCTCTCTCTCTCTCTCTCTCTCTCTCTCTCTCTCTCTCTCTCTCTCTCTCTCTCTCTCTCCAGTGTTTTGTACCCCACCCCACACAGACACACATACTGTACAACGCCCACCCATACACATGCATACAGCAAAAACAAACACACACACACACACACACACACACACACACACACGCACACACACTATTTATATTGCGTCACACATACATACAACCCCCTCCCACACATGCACACACATACACAAACACATTCTCTGGTGTATGAGTGATGTGATTGTAGCCAGCGCCTGGTGGTACCATGTGTCACAGAGACATCGCCATGGGGGTCTGCTGGAGGGGGAGGTGTGTGTGTGTGTGTGTGTGTGTGTGTGTGTGTGTGTGTGTGTGTGTGTGTGTGTGTGTGTGTGTGTGTGTGTGTGTGTGTGTGTGTGTGTGTGTGTGTGTGTGTGTGTGTGCGTGCGCGCACACGCAGCCTATACGATTACACATGCATTAATATGGTACACCACTACCCTTAGCTGTCCCTCCAGGCAACCAGCTAGCTATTGATTGTGTGTGTGTGTGTGTGTGCGCGCACACACACGCAGCCTATACGATTACACATGCATTAATATGATACACCACTACCCTTAGCTGTCCCTCCAGGCAACCAGCTAGCTATTGATGGTGTGTGCGCGTGCGTGTGGGTGGGTTTCATTAAGGATGTAATACCCTTTAGTAGAAGCTGATAGGTGTAATGGAGGACAAAGAAGGAAGTATACTAAAGTAGTGTTTCACTTTGAACAAAATCGAATAGGCCGTGAGGTTTGTTTACAGCAGTAGTGTGAGATGGTAGTTTATAATGATTTAGTTTATCTTCACCATGACAGAATTTGACAAAGCGATTCCACATGGATGACATCAAATTCCTCAGAAATCGATACGAGTATCTCTAAAACAAATGTAACTAATTGGGACTCAGGCTTTTATACATGGACATCCTGAATAATTAAGGGAAAACTCAACCGTATCTCTGTGTCTTTATCGGTAAGAGTAATGGTCAGTACTTGGTGCTAAGCTTGTCAACGCTCTCTGTATTGTATTGCCATGGCAGCCTGAAAACACCACCAGAGTGTCCGCATGGATGGACATCAAAAACTACAGCCAGCCATTCTCCGCCTCTAGTGGCCCAGATTACTGCCAAGACAAGAACCAAGCTCACAATGCGTCGCGTTGAGACGCATTGTGAGCTTGTAGATCGGCTACCGTATTTTTGCCGATTGTTCTCCCCCAGAAAAGGGATGCTGGTGTTCTAGTGGTTAAGATAGGAATGGGATAGAGCAGTGGTTCTCAACATTTTCAGGCCGTGACCCCCCAAAATAATCATATTTGAACTGGGGACCCCCCACCCTGATAAGCACTTGGAATGTTGTAGGAGTTGAGGCTTTCAATTTAGTTTGACTCGGTTCCACAGATAAATATTGTAAAAATAGCAGATCGACAAGCTCACAACGGCTTGTTGATTACGTTTGATGCAGTAATGATCTTTTTTTTTTGCATTAAAAAGGTCTTAACAGTCCTTCAATTGTCATCTGGGGACCCCCCCAAAATCATGTGGTGACCCCCCTGGGGGTCCTGACCCACAGCTTGAGAACCACTGGGATAGAGTACCGGAAAGCAAGGGAAAGACGACACGTGCGAAAGGGAAGGGAAGATGACCAGCTTGTGCAGATGAAAGACTCTGGCGCAGAGGGAGAGAGGGAGGGGGAGGGACGAGCGAGCCAATAGGAGCTGATGATAGCTAGTTAACTAGAGATGAAGGGATGGAGGGAGGAGGACATGAGTGGAAGACAGTAATGACTGCGTGGGCATACGGGCTGAAAGGTTACTAAGAGCGCTCGCTCCCCCTCCTCTTTCTTCATGAAGCCTTCCTCAGCGTTTAGTGGATCATGCTCTCATCCACACTGACTCATAATGAGCACTACTTGACCGTGTTAAACTTACGTTATACAAGCCATAACAGTACACTGAATCAGGCAACAGGGGAGTGACCGTTGGAGTTCAAAATGAAAGGGAGGTGTCACTAACATTCCATGACAAGCCATGGACATATCACACTAGCAGTGGTGGAAAAAGTATTCACATTTTTTACTTAAGTATCAAGTATCAATACTGCAATGTAGAAATACTCTGTTACAAGTAAAAGTTCGGAATTCAAAATTGACTTGAGTAAAAGTACAAAAGTATTGGTATCAAAATGAACTTAAAGAACCAAAAGTTGAAAGCGTATGAGGGGGGGTGGGTGTGGGTGGGCTCGGGTTCTGGCAGCCGTTAGTTGGAGGATCACGGACCACGCTGAGGGGGGGTGAGCGTCTTTATCGGACGTTCTTTTTGTTCTTCGTGTCTTTTATGTTTTTTGTTGTGATGAGTGTATATTTCACAGGGATGCATGTGTGTTTGCACAGTGGAACTAGGACCGCTACTCTTAAGAACATATAACGAGGCTTTGGAGGAGGGTGACCTCCCTCCTTCTTTATCTGTCTGATTAAGGTCATTACATCATTGATTCATCCGGATCAGAATTGTTTTGGGAGTGGATTCGGGAGTGGCGGATATACGGGCTCGTGGCGTGGCACCGCGCTACGAGCTTGAAGATCTACTATTTTAGAAAACTATTTTCAGGACATTTTCAGAACTATTTGAATTTTGTAGTTGTGAGTATAAGTTCCACAGTGATGCTTATCGTTTAGTTGATGTCTTGTGTGTAGGGTATGTATTGTCTCATTATGTTGGTCGGTGATATTGCTTTTGACGAAGAGTGTGTTGTGATGTATGCTGTATGTTTTGTCTCATTATGCTTGTCTCAATGCTTAGGGTGACTATTTGTATGTTTGTCTAAAAATAAATAAAGTACAAGTCATAAAAAAAAAAAAGAACCAAAAGTTGAAAGTACTCATTATGCAGAATGTCCCATTTCACAAGTTTTCAAATAATATATAAAAAATAAATAAATCAAAACATCTTTTGAAAATAGCAGATCTACAAGCTTGTTGCGACGCATTGTGAGATTGTAGATGGGCTATTTTCAAGTGGCCGAAATGTATATAGGGCTGAAGTGGTTCTAAAGTAACTAAAGTGTTCAAATAATAAAAGTCAAAGTGGAGTAAAAGTATAATATTTGCCTCTGAGATGTAGTGGAGTAGAATTAAAAAGTACAGAAAATTGGAAATACTCCAGTAAAGTAAAAAAAATACCTCAAAAGTGTACTTAATTACAGTACTTGAGTAAATGTACTTTACACCACTGATCACAAGCAAGCCAATAGAGAAGCATATACTGTATATGTTACAGGGAAATTGGCATTCCAGGGAAATTGGAAAAGGAGCGCTTGTTTTTACCACCCACCCAGGCAATTCTGTATAACCAACGCTAGAGGGCAATGAATGCAAGCACACGCACACACGCACACATGTTTGTCGTCGTGGACACTGGATAGTAACCATAGACCGTAACCCATGAAAAGATCTATTCTCCCCCTATCGGTTCACAACTTGGACGACGCTGATTCGACTCAGCAGACGTTCGGTCCGGTCGGCGCGGGCACTCGCGCCTCCTCGGCCTCAAGCTCTGCTGAGTCGGCGCGCCTCCGTCATGGACAATAACTATTATCACGTGTGCGTGTGAACGCGTGTTCAGCGTTCCCCTAGCGTAGCTTCCTGGTTGCTATGTGGGGGGGAACAACAAAAGCCAGGTCGGCTTCGCATCAAAGCCCCGCCTCGCGCCTCCTCCTCCTCGCACCGCCTCGTATCAAAGCCCCGCCTCGCGCTGCCTCCTCCTCCTCCTCGTGAGCCTCGCGTAAAAAAAACCTGTCTCGAAAAGCCCCCCCTCACGCCGAAGCCCCGCGCCTAAAAGCGAGCGCTCCTCTTTCAATTTCCCTGGAATGCCAATTTCCCTGTGACATATACACTCTGCAGGGGCCAGAAACAGCCAGACATGAACCATAGGCCTATATAGCCTCTCTATTCTGGGTATGTCATAATAGGCGAACATTTCTAGAAAATGATCTACAAGCTCACAACTCATCGCTATGTGTTGTGAGCTTGTAGATCGGCAATTTTCGCCAATGAGATTTGGTAAAAAGGGATAGTAGTAAAGATCCCTGGAGGACCCCTGGTCAATGAAGCATTTGGTTTAAGTGGTTAACAGATGGAATTCTACACTTCTGTTTTAGAATAAAATGAAAAAGATCCATCTAAAGGTCAGGATTTAGTTGATTTAAAATGTAGAAAAAAACAGTCTGCCAGCCAAGGCTTAAAAAAAGGAGAAGAAAACTCTTATAAATAATATAGTGGTGTTTCCTCATGACTACAACAGTATATCCCATTTGGAGAAAGCTCTACCACAAGCCATGCTGTTCTTTCCACTTCCTCCCTGTGCCTCGTTAGTCAGCTGATCAGTTTAAACAGCCAAACGCCGCCTAAAGCTACAAAAGCTTGCGGAAAGCATGCAGTGTTCTTCTGATCACATGAATTATGGATTCCCTTCTCTGTGGGCGTCATGTATATATGTATAGCATTTCACACATGCTTTATGCAGTTCACCCTACAGTCCTTTTTAAGTGCATACATAGTACATACAGTTCATTTTTAGCACCATGGACGGCCTCAGGGTGGTAGACATTAGACAAACCCCTAACATTAGGGTTAGCTCTCTGCACCTTCCCTTAAAGAGATAGTTCACCCCCAAAATGACTTTTTTTCTATCGATTAGTCACCCCATGGAGACTTGAATTCATGGATATTTTTTAGTTTTTGTCGCATTTCTAAGCCAATCATTTGATGACCGGCAGCGGTTCCGGTAGGAGACACAAAGAGTCTCCTACCGGAACCGCTGCCTACCGGCCATCAAATGATTGGCTTAGAAATGCGACAAAAACTAAAAAATATCCATGAATTCAAGTCTCCATGGGGTGACTAATCGATAGGAAAGATTTATTTTTTAATGTGAACTATCCCTTTAAAATACGGAATTATCCCTATTGAACTGATAAGGGACACACTTTGTTCCTCCTTATTTTTCGCAATCAATCAATGACACACATCTTATACGTTCAAAGCGCTCATATACAATAATACAGGTTGTTAAATAACCACTTAAATCCTCTAGACTTAGTAAACTGGACCTGAGTTGTCTCTGTGCTATTTTTGGCTAATGTTCCCCCCAGAATCTGGATGCTGGAGTTCAAGTGGTTATTTATAATATACAAAAACTGTGCATAATATACAGTGAGATTCAGTTTTTCTGCCGGCCGGGTGTCCCTCATTTGAATTGCTTTCATGTCTGTGTTAGTTGCCAATGATCCATGGCTGCTTCTGTGAATGTCGGCACACATCGATCAAGCGATTGTTACCACACACTTTACGTTCGTTACGAACGTGTTCTTTGTTTATGTTGTGTTCTTGTTTTCTGTTTTGCATGACATGGTTTTAATAACGAAAATGCTTAATTAAAATTCTCTCTCTCTCTCTCTCTCTCTCTCTCTCTCTTCCTCTCCCTCTCTCTCTCTCTTTTAGTGAAGGTGACTGGTGGGACGCTCGCTCACTCACCACCGGTGGAAACGGCTACATTCCCAGTAATTATGTGGCTCCAGTGGACTCCATCCAGGCTGAGGAGTGAGTGTTGTATGTTTGTGTGTGTGTGCGTGTGTGTGTGTGTGTGTGTGTGTGTGGGGGGGGGGGGGGGGCGGGGGTTATGCATCGCACATCATGTATGCAATGTTTCATCTCGCGGGTGCTCCGAAATGGCATCAGGGCTTTTCTGGAGACAAGGACGCAGTCTTGTCAGACTCACACTTCTCTCCATTGATACCGTGTGGTGTGAGAGAAGGAGACATATTGCAGGGAAGGAAAGAAAGCAGACCCTCTGATTGACACAGTATCTGCCAGACCATTTCACAAACTAGATAAAATGACATTTGTGAGACTTCATAAAGAATCGAATTTAGCATTTGAAATGTCAGGTCAGTGTGACCGAGATTCCTCTCTCTCTCTCTCCCTCTCTCTGTGTGTGTGTGTGTGTGTGTGTGTGTGTGTGTGTGTGTGTGTGTGTGTGTGTGTGTGTGTGTGTGTGTGTGTGTGTGTGTGTGTGTGTGTGTGTGTGTGTGTGTGTGTGTGTGTGTGTGTGTGCGTGCGTGCGTGCGTGCGTGCGTGCGTGTGAGAGAGAGAGCAGACTGCTTCATACGGTTCACCCATCATGTTGTGACTCTGAATAATGATCTTATGGTTGTGTTGTGAAGTCGAGGGCTCATTATAAGCCTTCTGGAGCCGAGTGAAATTAAACAGAATGAACGAGACTTAGAGAGAGAGAGAGTAATGAGAGAGAGGGAGAAGGTTCTGGTGCCGTGCTTATTAACACAGATCTACTGTGGCACAAGAGGAAACCTGCTCACAGGGTGATGTCATATAAATGTGGCCCCTCGTTGGCGATTTCTGGCTAATTACAGTCTGCCATCTCACTGCAGGAACCTTGAAAAGACAGCTTTTCATGATTGTCAGACCAAAAAAACGTCCTTGATGCTCTGGTTGCCTCCCAAAGTCATAAGTATTTGACAAACACTGCTTTAAATTAATGTAACCACAGACATAATAGATGACAGACATATTATGGGGGGTAAATTACTTTGAGCCTAGGTTTTAGGGTCTGTGGCTAAAAAGTCAGGTTAACATCATTTGTGTCACAATTTCTGTTACTTTTGTTTTTGTCAAACCCAGTGAATAATGAATGTACTGTAAATATGATAACAAAAAATACAACTTCTAAAAGCAGGGTTACAGAACTTGGAAAAAACAAACCAACCAACCAACCAAAAACAGCTGGTTGTTGTTCAAATTGTCCCAATGCCATGCATGGGTTTCTTTTCTTTTTATATTTAGTAGTGTAATTGGAGTCACAAGTCTTTGACTGATCCTGCTGTGTGCAAAGCTGCTGCAGATTCCAACAGCATATGTCACACTCTCCTTTAGTCATTTTTCTGTAATTACAAACATCTGTGTAGGTTCCACAAGAACAAACCGATGGAGAACTCAGACTCATATAGAGTCATTTTGTCAGCCAATAAGATTGAAATATGCAAGCATTTGGTTTATTCTTGTATAAAGCACTTTTTTCTTACACTTTGGGATCCTGTTCAACTTTCCTCTGTTACAGAGGATGAGTCCAAATGTAAACTATACCGTTTAAATCCCTGTGACAGGGTGGTTAGTGGTAGCCTGGAAACCAGACGAATCTGTCAGAGCTAAAAAAAGATGTTTGCCAGGCTAGGTTAGTGGTTAGAGAGACTGTCCCGTGTCCAGATGTCCACCGGTTCGACCCCGACAACAGCAAACGCGTCCTTCGATAGTCACATAGTATCTTCTGAAAATCTCCCTGTTGATTCATTGTGGTGCTGGGTAAGCGCATCCTGATAACATGCTGTCTCTTGTTATTGCAGCTGGTACTTTGGTAAGCTGGGTCGTAAGGATGCAGAGCGCCAGCTCCTGTCCACTGGGAACCCTCGTGGCACCTATCTCATCCGGGAGAGCGAAACTACGAAGGGTAAAACCACCAGACACACTCACAGCATCCACCTGCTGAGTTGTAACAAATGCATTTGTACATACAAGCAGAAATGGTGATTTTTGCTGACATCAAGCATGTCCATTCCATATGTTTCATACTGTATTTGCAGATTTACGCTGATGCCGAGCATGTCCAGTCCATATACGGGCAAAGCTGTAGACCCGCCACAGATACTACCCCCCTGCCAACCACAACTTGAATTTTATTTAGTATTTGACCTAAGTCCATACCCTCCTCCCCGACCAATAGAGAGTAAACCAAGCGAAGGTTATTGCAATGACTCCCACCTCTTCTGTGTGATGCAGGTGCCTTCTCCCTGTCCATACGGGACTGGGACGACGTGAAGGGAGACCACGTCAAGCATTATAAGATCCGCAAGCTGGACAGTGGGGGCTACTACATCACCACCAGGGCCCAGTTCGACACGCTGCAGCAACTGGTGCAGCACTACTCGGGTAGGAAATGTCGGCCAATGAGCTTAACCCAATGAGATCTGTTGATCTCATTGGGTAATAGGATTTGTATGGCATTTAGAAGTGATGCCTTATTACCTTATTTAAAGGACCATGCTGGAGGTATCAATGTATGTATACTAGACATTACTGCTGACCAAGCATACCGTAGTTTGATTTTCAAGGAAACCATTGCATTCCATTCATTTCAGTATGGTATGGTAATCAACTTGCAACCAACAAACAGAATTTAATTGCGCCTTTTTTCGGTCAAAGATACATATCACACATTTGGATATTCTAGCTGGAAATAGTCCCCGGAGAAAATATTGATTTACAAACCAAATTCAAACATCCATGCCTCATAAACCATGCAATGTTGCTTCTTCGCCATTCATTCACCTAAATTCTGTAATGTTTTAATGACTATGGAGACAATGTAAACAAATGTGAAATCAAAATATATGTTGATATGTGATTATATGGCCGAAGCTGTGAATAGACTATTACATGTATTGAGGCTGGTGTGGTCCTTTAAAGTTGACCTCTAGGAGGCTTTTTTGTTGTTGTTGTTGTTGTTGTTTGTTTTTACATTATTTGTATGATGACGTTTACTGATTTATTGGATAGCGTATAGTGGAGAAAGAGACAGAAAGAGAGAGAGAAACTTTAAACTGCCACTAGTGTAGCACTTCAGGACCCTGGGATTACTGGTACCTCCCTCCAGCCTTAACTGACAATTAAAATAAACACGGTACGAAACGGCTGCCGTGTTAAGTGGTCTGAAGGGCTTTCAAGATCCATAAAAGGTTGAGAACCACTAGCTATAGAGCAGTGGTTCTCAAAATGGGTGCGCTCAAGGCGCCCCCTGTATTCCTATTCATGCTAAATAGCCTCTTTAACACGTGTTATCTCTTTCATCACGGCCGTAAACGTTTCTTTTCATGATCTAATGCAAAATTAAAAGTTCTATCACTTGAGGCTATTTCATACTTTCGCAATGCGACAGGTTGTGAGCTTGTAGATGGGCCATTTTCACTCTCTTTGAAAACGCTTGTCACAAAATCCCAAGGCACATGGACTTGCCTCGACACAACGTTTGGGAGGCACTGCCATAGCCTCTTTTTCTCCTATCTTCTGTGACCCTCTTGGCCTTTATACTCCTTTCAGTCAAATAACCCAGTGGACTTACATCTCATACTTCCTCTCACAGACTGTCGTCTCTCCTTCTAAAGGGCTAAAAGATCCAGGCGCTGCCATAGTGAGCCTCATTTTAGAGGAGACAGAACATTAACGCTGCGGCACCCATTTGAAAGCCCAAACGGCTTCTAAGTCTTCTCTTCAGGCCTGGTGTCCATTACCTTGGATTGATCCAGAAATGCATTAAGCAGACATTGTTACAGTGCATAACTGCATTTGGGGATGGCCGTACACCAGTGGTGGAAAAAGTACTCAAAGGTTTTAATTTACGTAAAAGTATCAATACTGCAATGTAGAAGTACTCTGTTACAAGTAAATTTACTTGAGTAAAAGTACAAAAGTATTGGTATCAAAATGTACTTAAAGTACCAAAAGTAAAAGTACTAAAATGTTTGAAAATAGCAGATCTACAAGCTCACAACGCGTCGCATCGCGACGCGTTGTGAGCTTGTACATCGGCTATTTTCAAATAGCCTAGGTATAAAATAGGGCTAAAGTGTTTAATGTATGTTTTATAATGTAATAGTTTATATCTACAAAGTAGCTAGTAACAAAAGTTTTCAAATAATTGTAGTGGAGTAAAAGTACAATATTTGCCTCTGAGATGTAGTGGAAGTAAAAGTACTGAAAATGGGAAATACTCCAGTAAAGTAAAAATACCACAAAAGTGTACTTAAGTACAGTACTTGAGTAAATGTACTTAGTTACTTTACACCACTGCCGTGCAACCCCCCCCCCCCACCCCCCCATATGCAGAAATAAAAGACGGTCCTCTCCATGAGCAAAGACCAGCACGATCGAAACGGAAAGCAAAAACCATTAACCACTTAAACCCTAATATACTTTGTTGACCGAGGTATCCCAGGGGTCTATGTACTAGGCAGGCACCCTCCTTTTTTCCCTCTTCAACCAAATCTCTTTGCCAAAAATAGCCTCTATTTTCACCTATTATGTTCACCTATTACGAAATGCCCAGAATAGTGTTTCTAGTGTTCATGTGGTTAAGCTAATGGAGGCAGACATAACTGTCCTGTCTGGATGTAACTTTGTGTGATAGTTTGTGATGTCCGAACCAGCTCTCTCTTGAAAATGAGAGCTCTGCTCTCAATGAGATTACCTGTCTAAAAATAAAGGTTTAAAAAAGGGTTATTTGGTAAACACACAAACTGGTCTTAATTTAATTTAAATGTTTGACAGATGCATTAAGCCAATCCAATTAATCATTCAACATCACGTACAGAGTACAGTGAAAAAACATTCATTATTCTTTCTGTCAGCTGGTTAACAGACGTAAGAGGTTGTTATTTGTTTCCACGTTGTATTGTTCAAGATAGGGATGCAACAGTTTATCAAACTAATCGATTTAATTGATTGTAATTTTTTTTAATATAAAATCATCAATTTGGGGGGGATTTTTATCTATTTACAAAAATAGTGAAAAAACGCAGTGCGATGCTAAGTGGCTTAAGAGGTTAATCAGACTAAACGATTTAGTTGTTTATAAATAATCAATTTGAATCGTTTCGTGTTGTTTCTTTGATGAATAAAAATAAAATGACAAAAAAAAGAACCTAAAAAAACTTCTCAGTTATTCGATTAATCAAAAACGTAATCGATAAATTAATCGTCAAGAAAACAAACGATCGCTGCAGGCCGACAGACTTGCAGCAGTATCTCATGAAGAGGGACATGTTCAGTGGTAGATAATGTTGTTGCTATCGGGGCAGCAACCTTGTATCTCCATACTTCATCATACAAGAGTGTCGCATTAACCCATTAAGACCTGAGGCCGCTTCTAAACATTTTCAAAATCCTAACAGTTTTTCGGAAAAAATATATAAAAAAATATTTTTCACGATTTTTCAAAAATATCAGATATACAAGTATATCTGATATTTTTGAATAGCCAAAGAAATCTAAAGTGACACAGATGCGTTCCAGGTCCTAAATAAAAGAAGTGAAATTAGCAGATCTACAAGCTCACAACATGTCGCATGCTTATTAGATCGGCCATTTTCACTATTTTTTAAATGTTTGTTAAATGATAGTTAAAAAAGGAATGGTTTTGGACATACAAGGTTTCCTCATGACAGCAACGATGTGTCAGGAGAGAGATAAACAGAGAGAGAGAGAGACAGACAGACATTGGGTCAGAGTGAGCTCATCCAGATGGGAGTAGTGAGCTCGTTATTCCGGGCCGTGCGTTGTGTTGTAGAGAGAGAGAGAGAGAACACAGAGAGCGCACGCCTCGTCCTCTGGAGACAATGATGATGATGATGATGATGATGATGATGATGACGACAACAGTGACACGTTGACTCGAGAGTGTCAGGTGGAAACCTTGTATGCAGTGGTGGAAGAAGTACTCGGATATTTTACTGAAGTGAAAGTAGCAATACAATATAAAACTACTCTGTTACAAGTAACAGGCCTGTGCTCAAAATGTTACTGTATAAGTACAAAAGTATTGGCATCAAAATGTACTTTAAAGTACCAAGAGTAAAACTACTAAAATGTTTGAAAATAGCAGATCTACAAGCTCACAACGCGTCGCATCTTTGTATAAAATAGGGCTAAAGTGGTTAATATATGTTTTATAATATAATGATTTATATTATGCAAAGTAACTAGTAACTAAAGTTTTCTAATAATTGTGGTGGAGTAAAAGTACAATATTTGCCTCTGAGATGTAGTGGAGTAAAAGTATTGAAAATTGGAAATACTCCAGTTAAGTAAAAATACCTCAAAATTGTACTTAAGTACAGTACTTGGGTAAATGTACTTCGTTAATTTCCACCACTGCTTGTATGTCCAACACTGTTACTTTTCAGAAAATGTTAAAAAAAAAAACAGTCCAGTGTTCCAATGGATCCAGTGTAATTATTATTTACCGGTAGTCACAAACTCTTGTTAATACTTTTCATTGGTTTGAGATTGATGAAAACTCTCTCTCTTTACCACTTTCACTTTGACTTTCATAAATGCACAAAATCTGTGAAAATAGCCGATCTACGAGCTCTCAAGGCATCGTGACGTTGTGAGCTCGTAGATTGGCTATTTTCGCGACACTTTTGTACGACGAAGTAGGTCGTTAATTTACCCAAAAAATATGGAGATACAAGGGTTCTGCCCGACGGCGTCGATATCCACCAGATGAGGCAGCGCTCGGTGTCCTCATTTGTTCTCACCCTGTACATTCCCCTCTCTTCTCTCCTTTTTTAACTAAAAGCCCCCTCCTCATTACTTCCGCCCTCTCTCTCTCTCTCTCTCTCTCTCTCTCTCTCTCTCTCTCTCTCTCTCTCTCTCTCTCTCTCTCTCTCTCACTTTTCTTTCTCTGTCCGTTCCTCTCTCATCCTCTGCCTCACCTCTTTTGCTTTTATTTGATGTTCTTTCTTTGATTCTCAGCCCTCCCTTTCCCCCCGTTTCTCTCTCTTTCTCTTTCTCTGTCTCTCTCTGCCCCTCCCTCTCTCTCTCTCTTCCTCATCTCTCATCTCTCTTGGAGGAGGCTGGTAAATGAGCATCAGACAAAGCGGTGTCTTGACCTGATCTCACCTGATCTCATTGTTATTCTGTTTCGGTGACTCCCTCCTCCTCTCCTCCTCTTCTCTCGCTTTCTCTCTATCTCCTTCCCTCCTCCTCCTCCTCCTCCTCCTCCTCCTCCTCCTCTCTCGCTCTCTCTATCTGCTTCCCTGTCCGTCTCACCCAGAGAAAGATGAGATCTATGTGTGAAGACAGCTCCATGTGTTCTTACTTGTTTTGGACACAAGAGGAGTGTGGCGGCGGTTGCGTTCCTTTCATCTCTCTATCTCTCTTATCACCAGTGGTGGAAAAAGTACTCGCATGTTTTACTTAAGTAAAAGTATCAATACTGCAATTTAGAAATACTCTGTTACAAGTAAAAGTCCGGAATTCAAAATTGACTTGAGTAAAAGTACAAAGGTATTGGTATCAAAATGTACTTAAAGTACCAAAAGTAGAAAGTACTCATTATGCAGAATGTCCCATTTCACAAGTTTTCAAATGTATAAAACGTATACAAAATCTTTTGAAAATAGCAGATCTACAAGCTCACAATGCGTTAACGCATTGTGAGCTTGTAGATCTGCTATTTTCAAATGGCCGAAATGTATATAAGGCTGAAGTGGTTCATATGTTTTGCAATAATAATCAAAATCTACAAAGTAACTAGTAACTAACGTTTTCAAATAATTGTAGTGGAGTAAAAGTATAATATTTTCCTCTGAGATGTAGTGGAGTAGAAGTAAAAGTGTTGAAAATTGTAAATACTCCAGTAAAGTAAAAAATACCAAAAAAAATCACTTGAAAAAAAGCACAGTACTTGAGTAATGTACTTACTGTAGTTACTATCCACCACGTTGCTTATCACCATGTTGATGAAGACTAGCTATTTCCCCTGTCATGCTCTAATAGGCAGATTAACGTATGGATGTTTAAGTGCGCTGACATTGACACTATGGATTCCCCCCCCCCCCGTATGTGTTTATGTCACGCTACATTAACCCGTCTCGTCCCCAGTGATCTTTACTGCCCCTCACAGATAACGTTACAGAAGTCCACCGCTTCACCAATGACCTTGACTCTGCAGCAGGACTCTTTGCGGCTTTTTATCGCCTCTCGCTTTTCTCACTGACTTTCCAACTAGCGACGCGGCTCAAGATCAATTTCTGATTGTTGCTGTCGGGCAGAAACGTATCTCCATATTTCACGTTTTTATGTAATGTTTTCATGAATGAATGCCCTACATACTGTAAAGGTCCTTACACACCGGGGCGACTTTTTTCATGCGAATAATACGTATTTTTTTTAAACCTTATAAAGTCAATGCAAGCTTACATGGAGCGAAAAAGCGTCTTTTAATTATTCGGAACAAGTCCGAATTTTGCGTATATTCGCATATTCGCCGGTGTGTAACCGCCTAGCGTAGTGAAAATTGCAGATCACCATGCGTTGTGAGCTTGTAGATTTATTTCACATATATCACAAATTAACATATCTTTATTACACATTTGATTGCATTTTTTAAATATTTTATGATAAATAATGTGAAAGAATTACAATGGAGAAAATGTAATCAAATGAGAAATCAAAAAATGTGTTAATGTTTGATTTATTTATAAATAATATGAATAATAATAAATAAATAACGGTTTTGGAGATACAAGGTTTCCACCCGACAGCAGCGCTATGCATTTTCCGCCTCTGCATAGCTAACCTTGAGAAAAAAGCAAACTGATAAAGGATCCATCTTTTGAGCATCGACCGAGCATAATAGTGAGCCTCGGACGTCAGAATCCATCATTTTACGACGCAGGCCGCCACACCTTTATGCACCAAACTATGATTGTTTTGTCGGCTTGTTTGCGTGGCTGCGGTCCAGCGTTATCGACATGCTTTATGACAGCCAGCAGTAAGTGATACAGAGTGCCGTATCGATGCCCCGGCACAGCAGCTGGAGCTGCAGGATCACATATCGCCGCAGTCGGCCAGAAACCTTCTATCTCCATATCTCATCTTTTGATGTTTATTTCATATAGGCCTACAGAGAGAGAGAGAGAGAGAGAGAGAGAGAGGGCCGAGAAAGTGGTCTGCAAATTCTATAAATGTTTAACCAATGAAAATAATTTACCACTTGAACCCCAGCATGCATATTCTGGGGGGTACATTTGCCAAAAAATGCTGATCTACATGTTGTGACGCGTTTTGAGCTTGTAGATTTGCCCTTTTTGACGAAGAGATTTGGTGGAAAAGGGCAGTCTGAGTCTGTTTCACTGGTGGGATGCAGCATCCGTATTGTGGGAAAAGGCAAGCTTTAGCTGAAAATAGCCGATCGAATGCAGATCGAACGGCAGATCGACAAGCTCGGCAGATCGACAAGCTCACAACGACAGGATCGACAAGTTGTGAGCTTGTCGATCTGCTATTTTCAGAGAAAGCTTTCTCCACAATAACAGAAAACAGAAATTACACTAGTATAAGAAGTGGTTCAGAAGAACTTGTGACTAAATAAGAACTACACTGAATCCACTGGTTCTTTTTGTTAATTTCCTGTAAAGTAACGGTTTTGTACATACAAGGTTTCCACCCGACAGTGATGAGGTGCGGGGTGGGGTGGGGGGGGGAGTGGGGGTTGTGTTGATGGCAGAGGTACCGGTTGAGCACTCCCAGGGGTGAGACGCAGGCCTTTATCTCTGCTTTACTGCCCTGTACAAACACCCCCCAGGGCCTTATCACTGACGATAGGGGGGGGGGGGTGCTGGATGATGGGGTCGCTGTTGGGTGGAAACATTGTGTAAATTAGTGAAGATAGACGATCTGCTATTTTCACTACTTTTGTATGATGAACTATAAGGGGCATTTCTTTTACGGAAATATATACAACAGTTGAAATGTGGAGATCCAAGGTTTCTGCCCGACAGCAACGATGGGGTATGTAGTAACAGATGGAAACACACCGTCCAGCATGATCAATAATGGGCACACACGGCCACTTCCTCTGTTGGTGATGGAAGCAAGGCTTCAATTTCATGTCATGAAAGTGATCGAGAGAGGATAACCCTAAGAAAAAAAAGATCCATGAGCTTATTTAAGAAAGATACATCAATCATCATATCTCTAATAGTCTATAATAGTACTTTATTTACAATTTAGGCATAAACTGAGGTTAAAGGGATAGTTCACCCAAAAAATATTCTATCAATTACACTCCCCATGAAGCCTTGAATTCATGGAGATTTTTTAGTTTTTGTCGCATTCCTCAGCCAATAATTTGATGATCGGTATAGTTTCCGGTAGGAGACTCAATGGAGATTCTTTGAGTCTCCTACCGGAGACTCCACCGGTCATCAAATTGTGTAATAGATACAAAAATACATTTTAGGGGTGAATTCTCCCTTTAACCTGGATTACACGTTATTGCATGCAATGTGACGAAAGGACGAAAGGAGCTCGAGATAAGAATGGGAGAAAGCTAGAGGCCTCTCGCAAGACAAGAGGAGCCTAAGCAAGCCGTTAATGCATCGCACAGCGCATTAAATGGCTGCGGTCCATCTCCATGTTTAACCACCATTGTATACATACTTCTCCCCCGTGGACTGATCGACAGCCCAACCGCCCTCTTAGCAATTACAGTGCTGTCATTATCGTAAACTGTATGGGAGTCATACGTGCAATTAGCCGAAGCGAGCCCCATGACGTCATCTCCTAATAGTCCTCATACAGACCTGGCGCTAAAGCTTCCCTTTCTCCACCATGAGTAACGTGAGCCAAGGTTTTCCCTGTATTTAGTCAGCAGGATACGATTTAATCCTCTCAACCCCACCACCCGTACCACAAACACATGCAATCAGCCTAGATTTAAAACTGTAAAAAAAAGAAAAAGAAAAGGATAAATATTAACATGAAAGGGATACCTTGAGCGTTTGAAGTTAAATGATATGTTTTACTTCCTAGCCATACACTTTTGTCAATTTAGATGGGCAGAATTCCTCACTGGAACCTAGCTGTGATCTATAGTTTTTGGGGCTAACTGAAAGACATGGAGAAACCATCTCACAAGATGTGTAGGCCTACCTTATAGAGTGAAGAAGAACTAAAATTCTAAATATTAAGCTGTCCCTTGAACTGTGGAAAGTCTCGGAGTTGACTGTGTGATTTTAAGATGACCAGTGGCGTTGTCTTTTTTCGTAAATTAAGTTTTGGACATACACGGTTTCCACCCGACAGCAACGTGTTGTAACCTGAGCAGTCTGTCTCTCCAGACCAGGAAGGGGCAGGGGAAGAAATGAGAAATTACTTAATTAACCTTTTAGTACATTTTACATGTCCTGTAAGCAATGTTGCCTGCACCAATAGAGCGTGCCAAAATTCCTGAAGGGGGCGTCAACAAGTGTCTTTTGGTAGCGGCGGACATCTTTGAGGGGTAAAAACCAGGTTGACTTAACATTGCTCAATGACACGCCCAATGCCACGCCCCCCGTGGTGACGACACGTTGGCACGCTCTATAGGCTTACTACTGTAGACTCACGTAGTCATACGATTGGAGATCTCTGCCTACCAATACATCTGGTGACATCTAAATTCAACACAGTGGCTAGAACTGAGTACTGAGAAACTATTAAAAAAATTAACTGCATTGCAGAAGCAGTGCAAAGACTTCAGGGTGGTCCTTCATATTGGGGCGGTGACATGATTTGTTTTTAAAGCAGTGGTTGTAAGTTTTCTAGCCCCTACATTGAATGTAGACGTCACTAGACGTATCGGTAGGTGGATAACTCTGATCGTCTGGCTACGCGAGGCTAGACTCACTGATGCGTTTCAATTTTCCTACTGCTTTACACTTTCTTTCCTCCAAGATGTGTTGCCAACTCAGTTCTCCCTGTCTCACTATGTACTTTACATCTCTTTATGCTGCCTGCGTGCGTGCGTGTGTGTGTGTGTGTGTGTGTGTGTGTGTGTGTGTGTGTGTGTGTGTACGTGTGTGTCTGTGACGTGTGCGTGTGTGTGACGTGTGTGTGTGTGTGCTCTCGGCTGTGCGGCGCGTGCAGACCGAGCCGCCGGGCTCTGCTGTCGCTTGGTGGTGCCTTGCCACAAGGGGATGCCCCGCCTCACCGACCTGTCTGTCAAAACCAAAGACGTTTGGGAGATCCCGCGGGAGTCGCTGCAGCTCATCAAGCGTCTGGGGAACGGGCAGTTTGGGGAGGTCTGGATGGGTACGGATCCAATCGCCTCCTGGTGGAGGGCTGCGTGGAAGGCCGCCACGTTGACCCCGCCCGGCAGACACCTGACTTAAAAACGATTCGAACGTACAGAACATAGAAATATGTGATCTGGCGAAAATGGGGGAGAGGGAGATGAAAGCATTTGAACCCATTAAGACCTGGAACGCATCTGTGTCATTTTAGAACTCTTTAGCTATTCAAAAATAGCAGATCTACAAGCTCATAGCGCGGCACAGAGTGCCGCGCTATGAGCTTGTAGATCTGCTATTTTTTTTAAATCGTGAAAAAATATTTTTTTACATTATTTTCAAAAAACTGTTAGGATTTAAAAAATATATAGAATCGTCCCCAGGTCTTAATGGGTTAAGACCTCTCATTTTGTGACTTCTAATCGTAAAACTGCACTGTAAAATCCAGAGTGGAAGCCATTTTTCTTCCAGACACACTTTGATTCAAAATACAGTATGAGGCAAGGGTTATGAGAAACAAGAAAAGAGAAGTGCAATTTCAGGACGCTTCCAAATAAACACTCATTCGGCTTTGTAAAGCCCCTCCCCAAAACATGTGGAAAACACTTCAGAAAGACGTCGAGCGTTGGGAGTCAGGAGACTCTGCTCTCGTGTGGGTACATTCATGGCCGCCTTCCACCTCCCTCCTATTGCATGATCCACTCCCTGGTAGTTAACCCTTGTGTTCCCTTCCCTTCCCTCCCCCCTCCCTCTCTGTAGAGAGTGCAGATGGTTTGTGCTTTAATTTAACCGGCGTGTGTGTGAACTACACCCCTGACACCGTGGGCCTGACTCACGATGCCTGGGAGATCACCAGAGACTCTCTAGAGCTGGAAATAAAGCTGGGGGCTGGATGTTTTGCCGATGTGTGGTATGGTAAGGAAATGCACCCATTCAACCCAAAGTTTGATCATTCTTAACCACTTTAAACCCTTTATATACTACATACTACGAATGGTGAAAATAGCTGATCTACAAGCTCACAACGTGTCGCGATGTGATACGTTGTGAGCTTGTAGATCTGCTATCCTCGCTATTTTTTAATTTGGCTTTATTTGTAGACTTTTTTTAGGGACATTTTTGGTAGGTTTTGCCCATAATAACATGCCCAAATTCGGAGCGTCATGGTTAAAGGGGTAGTTCACCCCCAAAATGACTTTTTTTCCTATCGATTACACACCCCATGGAGACTTGAATTCATGGAGACTTTTTTTGTTTTTGTCACATTCCTAATTTAATAATAATAAATTTATAACGTATAATAATTATAATAATTTGATGTTGATATTGGCTCAGGAATACGACAAAAGCAAAAAAAAATCTCCAGGAATTCAAGGCTTCATGGGGTGTGTAATTGATAGAAAACAAGTCATCTTTTGGATGAACTACTCCTTTAAGGTGGTTAATTGCTTTAGATAACACTGTCCAGGAAAATGTATGCTATGTTTACCCTGTTAAGTCCTTATTAACGCATGAGGAAGGTGCACGTTCATCCGTGGCCCAGGTGCAAGACAAGCAAATGACAAAAGAGAATAGAGCCTGCACACTGGCAATGCTGAAAAGGCTCCGCTGTCTTTATATTGTGTCGTCAACGTTTCGATCAATTCAGATCTTCATCTGGGCAAATACATGGGAATGGGCATACACACACATACGTTTATATAGTTCACCGTCTACACACTGATAGGCTAACCCCAGTCAACTCAACTCATCAATTGGCTGGCTTTGCATAAAATAGAAATAAATATAAACAGTGTGCACCAATCCCTGAATCCAAATGGCAATAAACATTAACATTTAAAGTATCCCAAGACCAATACATTATATATATATATCAGGTAACAGTGACAGTTACAAGCTACAGTATAGGACATCATGTATGAAGTGTTTTTTATTTGTTATATACAGTATATAATTAATAATGATAATTACAACAGGGACTACATTGTAGGGGGATGGCGCTATAAAAATACAGCATACACATCACCAGTTTGCAGACTCTATTCTCCTTTGTAAGTCCTTATTAACCCCCTGCATTTCTTTACTGACAAAGAAGAAGAAAAAAACACACCGTTTGTGGTATTGTCTTCAGATGAAAAAACATGAATTATATTTCCCCCCAGGTAAACATGACTTATATTTCCACACAGGTAAGGAAGGCCCTGTTGTAGAACAATGTCAAGTACTTAAATTTTCAAACAATAACAAAAACCAAAAAAACACATCCCCCCTGTTTTTGTTTTTCTCTAATTGGTGATGGAAGCACACATTATCATTATTCCTACCCCGGATTCATGTTGTGATTTGGTATCCCGTATTTTTCTTTTCTAAAGCTCCGTTTTAATAACGCACGCTTTAACCACTTAAACCCCAGCATCCCTATTGTGGGGGAAAGCTTTCGCTGAAAATAGCAAATCGACACAACGCGACGCAGCGTGTCGCGTTGTGAGCTTGTCGATCGGCTATTGTCAGCGAAAGCTTTCCCCACAATAACAGGAAACCAAAAAGATACTAGTATCGAGCCCTGAGGGACTCCGGTTACCCATATATGGGGTTTAAGTGGCTAAACCAGTTCCATTACTTGTCAATAGACACTCCAGAACCTCAAAGTAACCTTGCTGCCAGCGGAACTTTCCCTCCTCCTGTGACTCCCTTAGAACTGCGTCCCCTCTCAACCGTCCTACTGTCTGTCTCTAATGAATGTGCTTCTGTTGCCTCCCAGTTATACAGTATATATATATATATATATATATATATATATATATATATATATATATATATATATATATATATATTTCATTAATTATCATTAAACCAGTGATTCTCAACCTTTTTCATTTCAAGGACCCCCGCATTGATATGCATTAAGCCACGGACCCCTCATTTGATACTTATTTTTTAATCTCCGGGTCCCCAATCTACACTGTAAAGTCCTCAGTGTTTAATTTCACTCTTGAGAGTGTGCGACCCTTACGGTGTCCATTTGGTTCCATTCGTACACTCTCAGAGTTTCAGACCTGTAAAGGTTAATTTGGACCCCTGGTGCGCCCCGCACCCCGACGTCCAGAAACAGGGTTTCAAACGAGACTCAGTGGGAGTTACGCTGTGCTCCATTTCTGCTGATTCGTCTCATTACTGCTGGACCCGAGATTTCTCCCCCCACCCCATGTGGCACCCTGTCCTATGGGATCCTATTACCTCACAGCCCAGCATGGGGGCTGCATCCCATAGCCAGTACTAGTAGTCCACACACCATACTGTAGTTATGTCCAGAAACCCCAAAATGGCCGCACAGCTGTGCCAATAATTGGATTTATGAGGGGCAGTTTCAAATCAAAACACCCACTCCCACCCCCAGAGTCATCCACCCACTTGTCATCACCCAAACTTCACTGTTTCAATGAAGCTCCCTTCATTGCCTCCGTCCGTAACCTGTAATATATCAAGGGAGATATATGGAGTGGAGTCTGTCTTGCCTTTAGGTCACCGTGTATACTGTAGATTGTTGCTCTGTCCGTCATTGTGCATCACAGAGTGAGCTACGTTAAGTGCTACTGTACCGCAGTGATTACAGTGATTGGTGTATTAGTACGCCTGCACTGACACAATAGACAGAACCGGCGCAGCCCTGATGTGTTTGCAGCAACGCTTCATTTAAACTTGGTCGCGCACCGCCGGTGTCCCCTGCCGAAAATAGCAGATCTACAAGCTTGCTAAAACATTGTAATGCGACGCATTGCGAGCTTGTAGACTATTTCAGGCGCCGCAACCTGAGTATAAATCAGGCTTAACTGGCGCCCCACCGCTGAGGAGCTTATGAGTGCTATTGCTTTTGATAATCATCCTACAATGGATTATCTGCTCCCATGTTGGTATATAGAGGGCTTTTAAAAGCCCTGCAGCTATCCCTCTCTCCCTCCTGCTGGGAGTGTGTGTTTTTCTTTTTTTTGTGTGAAAGCGATTTCAAATCAAGGTCCGCCCCGTAAATCTCGTACCCATTTAATTATCCTTTAGGACGGCCCTCCTAGATGTGAATTAAAGGCAAGCTGACTCCTCTGTCGTCATCCCTGTTTGTTGATGTCTGTCTCACTATCTTTTCAATGCAAGACTTTTGGTGTTTTATTTGGCGAATTGTGATCACAATACCCCCCTGTCAGACTGGGTCTTGCTTTGAAATGATAAAATCTTAATACAGGGTGGAGTGGTGGCTTGTTTTACTGAAGCTAGCATAATAATGTTCTGTGTGTGTGCTTGCTTGCGTGCGTGCTTGTGTGTGTGCGCATGTGTGTGTGTGTGTGTGTGTGTGTGTGCGTGTGCGCGTGCGTGTGCGTGTGCGCGTGCGTAGGAACGTGGAATGGCACCACGAAGGTGGCGGTCAAAACTCTGAAGCCGGGCACCATGTCCCCCGAGTCCTTTCTGGAAGAAGCTCAGATCATGAAGAAGCTCCGCCACGACAAGTTGGTGCAGCTGTACGCCGTCGTGTCAGAGGAACCCATCTACATTGTCACTGAGTACATGGGCCAAGGTAGATGAGCCCACATACACACACACACACACACACACACACACACACACACGCTATACTGTACTTACTGTAGGATTGCCACCTTCTATGAGGAGAAATAATGGTTCCCACTCACGCCTGTTCTTTTAGCGTGCGTTTGCTCTTCAGTTGCGGACATGGGGTTGAATTGTTATCAGTATTGGATGACTAAATGCCAAGCGCAGCGCTGGCTTCCATAGCTAAAGGCAAGGAAACATTTAATTGGCAATTAAAGGACGATTCCGTATTTTACGGGACGGGTGGTAACCCCAACTGTACTTTATATGCAAAAACCTCTCTACATCATCACATGTAGTACATGGAAGCAGCTAGATAAGCATACATGCTAACACAATAGCACACATGAGTGAACATGCGTATGCTATTAACATATACATACAGTACGTACACTGTACATTATGCATACATTATGTATATCGGCAGACAAACATATGTGCAAACGTATAGTCACGCATGAGGGAACACTTGGACACTGGCAACACACACATACGCATACAGTAGATAGATAGACCTTTATGGATCCCGTGAGGGAAATTCAGTTGTCATGGCAGCAGTATGAAACACAGGACAGATACATTTAAAAAATAGCAGATCTACAGCACTCAGATCGGGCTATTTCGAATTGCCGAAGGATAAAATAGGGCTTAAGAGTGGTTAGACAACAGTGGATTGATTCCATTTCACTCATTAAACTGTTCTGGTATGATGGGGTTTTTTCTTCTACAAAGTGGCAGTAATTAAGGCATATAAAAACAGTCTTCCCACAAGGACTGGAATTTAGGAACACCACAATAAAGAGCTGTAGATGCATATTAAACACACAGAGAAAACAAGAATGGAAACTGATGTGCATGGCTGTGCAGTTGGCATGCTCTTGGCGTCCCACATCTAGGGCAGCGTGTCAACTCGAAGCCAGGAATGCGTCTCGGAAAGAGTCAAATATCATACATGTACAAGTGTTTGTGGGCAGTGTGTGAGTACTGTGCTGCACTGTGGCACTGCGACAACCGCAGTCTGTCAACTACAATGTGAAGATGAAGAAGTAAAACACTACTGTGTCTCTCAAATGACTGTTTATGAGATCGTTTCGTGTGCTTTTTGATTATTTAATAAGAGGATGAAGATAATAAGATTACAAACCATTGCTGTCTGAAGCGGAGCTACATGTCAACAGTAGTTTACTGTTGCTGTAAAAAATGGAGATGCATACAAAGAGCTATAATTATACATGGACTGACATTAGACGTGTGTGTGTGTGTGTGTGTGTGTGTGTGTGTGTGTGTGTGTGTGTGTGTGTGTGTGTGTGTGTGTGTGTGTGTGTGTGTGTTTTTTCAGGAAGCCTCCTGGAGTTCTTGAAGGATGGAGAAGGTCGTGGTCTAAAACTACCCAACCTGGTGGACATGGCTGCTCAGGTATAATTTGACGGGACGTAACGTAATTTGGACAATCTTTTCCAGGGGAAGTAACTAACTTGTATACACCTTAACACAGCCAACACATCGCCATGTCGAACAGTGGTGGGCAACCACCTCTTATTGATCTACCAGGTGATCAGATTGGGCTATTGAGGTGATCGATTGAGCTGATCAAAAACAACCATTATTAGCTTTCCATTTGTCCACTCTCACTACAGAAGACAGAAATGCTTCCCGTGCCGGTGGATTGGTCCATTTGGTACACTCTTCAGAGTTAAATTATTACAAAGGACTTTACTGTGTAGCAGCACAGAACACATACAGTAGCCTATAGCAACATGCATTCGCGACATGGATTTTTGCTGAATATTATATATATAATATTATATTTTATATATATATATATATTACCCCAAATTGTTTTGGCAAACGAAACGACATACTTATGTTTTAAAACATACATGACCAATTTGAATAACACAATTTGAATAGGTAGATTTGAAGGGTTGAGGGAGCTGTCTTAAACATGTTTTCTTCCATGAACCATACCTTCCTTCCTAATAATCTTACCCTTGTTCCTTTCCCTTTCCCTGCAAATGCCTTTAGAGCTGGCGGCCGAAAAAATAACTGAGCTAAGCTTTTCTCAACGGAGAGGAGGGTCAGAAACCGGTCAGACAGGGTCATGATGGCTCACGTGGCGACTGTAGCTTTACTTAGTGGGTAGAGAGGTCGTCTGAGAATCGGAAGGTCACTGATTAGGCCCTCGGCTCGCCCAGTCTGTGTGTCGAAGTGTCTATGTGTCAAAACATTTTACTGTGTGTATTCCAGGTGGCAGCAGGTATGGCGTACATTGAGCGGATGAACTACATCCATAGAGACCTGCGTTCAGCTAACATCCTGGTCGGGGACAACCTGGTGTGTAAGATCGCCGACTTTGGGCTGGCCAGGCTGATCGAAGACAATGAATACACAGCTCGGCAAGGTGAAGGCCCCCCCCCACACACATACACACACTCACACACACACACACACACACACACACACACACACACACACACACACACACACACACACACACACACACACACACACACACACACACACACACACACACACACACACACAATGTACAACACACCCAGACAAAATGTATACCAAATGGTTGACAGTGAAATCGCAATCAGAGGTCAGTCCCAAACATACTCACTGTTACTGTATTTAACCAGAGGTAGATAGACATTTCCTGCTCCAGAGAGAGAGAGTGTCGTCTCTATCAGGCAGAAAACTTGTATCTCCATATTTATACTTGTTTATGTTTTTTCCTAAATTAATTTTGTGTAGAAATAAATTCAGATGTTAAAATGGTTTAGGCATTATGTTACACATGTTTAAATGTAGATATATATTTAAAATGTGTGTTGTGTTCAGACATTGGAGATGGTTAGGGTTAAGTGGATAAGTGTAGATATGGGTTTGGTGTGCTTATGGTCAGGGTTAAGGTCCGGCACAGCTCTTATCCAGTATTTAGCTAATGCTAAATACTCAAACTCCCAGATAACAGGCTTGTAGAAATTGGTTTCAGGGAGCATGACGTTTCTTTTTTTAAGCCAACAAAATATATCTCTTTTAACTGTGTCCTTTTTTCCTCACCGCATCTGTCTGTAGGTGCAAAGTTCCCCATCAAGTGGACGGCCCCGGAGGCAGCGCTGTACGGGAAGTTCACCATTAAGTCAGACGTGTGGTCGTTTGGAATCCTGCTGACGGAGCTCGTCACCAAGGGCCGGGTTCCTTACCCAGGTGAGGAGGGTTGTTGTTGTTGTTCTTTTGGGGTATTTGCTGCAGCAGTAGTTGGACGTTTTAATTTCAAGGATACCCAGTTTGCTATGCATTATTAGGCCACGGACCCTCAAAACTCTGAGAGTGGACAAATGGAAGCAAATGGACCCATAAGGGTCCATTTGCTTCCATTTGTCCACTCTCAAAGTTACAGATAGGTAATTGTCCATTTATACTATCAATCATTTAGTGATTAGTGGGTGTCAATTAGTGGCATAGTAGTTAAATGACTTGTTTCGCAAGCGGCTCACAGTCAAAGAGCCTTCATAATAACATAATAAACTTAATATTTACTGTATAGCGCCTTTCATACAAAACATGCAGCTCAATGTGCTTTACAGAGATAAGAAAAACACGAATCATAGACTAGAAGGAAGCAAACAAGGGGGGAAAAAGTGCATTGCATTAAAAAAGAAAATGGAAAAACTAAAATAATCTAAAATAAAATATATATTTTTAAAATGCCTTAAAAATGTATTCCTTGCTTCCCCTATGTTGTTGTGACCCTACCATTGTCATTACACTCTCCCAATAAAGATACATGAACAAGCACTCTTTTCCTTTTTCTGTAAGAGGGCAGTAAGGGACTGAGTGTGGCGTACTGTATAGCTTTCAACTGGAGCGGCTCAGGAGAGGGATTGCTTTGATAAAGCCTTGTGATAAGGAGAAAGCTCTCTTGTATTAAGGGTTCAAGGTTGGGGTCTTACGGACCACGGAACAGGAAGTTGTCATTCAATGCAGGGTTTGTGCAGCTCAATTCTTTTGGCTCCATTTGATCTGAGTTCAACTCAGCTTCTTCAGGACCCAGAGGCTGTGGTTGGTTTAATTTTGTTTAGGGGTTGTCCAGTTAACATTTATTAGGATTACAGTTATGAAAATACACAAAATTGATGCATGTTAATAGATAACAACACATTACAGAGGCTTTGGAAAGATAGAAGACTTCTAGTGGACTCTAAATTGGAAATAAAGCATGTTTTATTACAGAGAAGAATTCCCTTAAACAAAGATTGATAAAACGATAGATAGATAGATAGATAGATAGATAGATAGATAGATAGATAGATAGATAGATATGTTGATCCCAAGGGAAATAGATTCAGTTGTCATAGCAGCGCCACAGTAAGGATGAAACAATGGTACAGGTAAGAGTAGAGAATGAGTACAGAATAAGTGGTAGCCAACACTAATTAAACTAGGATCAATATAAATGACAGCCATCCGTATAGCATAGGTATCGTGTGTATTCTGTCACCAATAAAAACTGCCTATAAATTCACTTAAAGACTTGCACTTGGACTGATTGGATTAGCATAGGGTACAACTATGAACCATTTGCAGATATAAATATAGGCATAAATATCATCGTTAAAAAAAGAAACAGGGCATATGTAAATAATATGTATTTATGTACTGAGTATACTGTATCAGCAGTAATATGTTATGCTCTGGAGACAAACCTCTCTCTTATATTTAAAGGATCTACACCATGAATTTAAAAAAAATATTTGATATTTAATATCATATGGTGTATGTCCCTCAAACCTTTTTCAAAAGGTTTGAGCCTAAATCATCACTCAGATATACTCATCCCAAGTCAATTGTCTCTGGCTTATACAGCACTTTCAGCTGCAATACCAAAACGTCCTTTTGGGCAGGGGGGGGCTACTGAGCAATTCTGTCTGGCCATCATCAATGCAATGGCAAGGCAAGTGATGTCACTTGCATTGCCATTCTGAAATGGCCTGTTCAGACACGCCCATTCTGAAAATCTCTGAAATGAGAATGAATGACTGAATGTTAAAAAAAAAAAATGTTTTGGGGTACAAGAGACACTGGGGAGCCCAAAAAATACCCCCCCCCCCCTTTAACACTGGTACCGTGGTGCTTAGTACCAAATTCAAGCTTTTGTTATGACAACAGACAGCTCCTGCTGTTAAGTAAAACGCCTTTCAGCGGTCGGTTTAACCTCTATCTCCCTGCCAGCGTCTTAGATAACCTCTAATCCGCAGCCTGCCTGAGGGGACAACTTGTCAGAGAGAGAGAGAGAGAGAGAGAGAGAGAGAGAAAACAGAAAGAGATGGAGAGAGAGATTTAGAAAACAGAAAGAGATGGAGAGAGAGAGATTGAGAAAACAGAAAGAGATGGAGAGAGAGAGATTGAGAAAACAAAAAGAGATGTGGAGAGAGAGAGAGAGAGAGAGAGTGAGAAAGAGAGAGTTAGAGACCGAGAGAGAGAGCAATAGAGAGAAAGAGATTGAGAAAACAAAAAGAGATGGAGAGAGGGTGAGAAAGAGAGAGTCAGACAGACAGACAGACAGACAGAGTTAGAGAGAGAGAGAGAGCTAGAGAGAGATGTGCTCGGGGAAAGTCAGTGTTCTCAGCTGATGAGCTCAGGCCGGGGGGACGTGTTTGTCCAGATGGGTCTGGGTGGGCTGGGGGCGGGTGTGAGGGAGGGAAGGTGAGCGAGGTTAACAAACAACCAGATGTCTCCGCCGCTCTCCTGAGGCCTTCACGGGGTCCTCAGTGGTACGGGAGACACTTCTTGTTTGTTTGTGTGTTTCAGACGAGCGACTCGATGGCTGTCTGGGTTTAGCGACATCATCCCCCTCTCAATTACACTTTCTTGTAATTAAACGATGGTGAGGGGTAAAAGGCTCTGATGTATTGAAGGTCGTCGCCACAGAGTCAAAACATTTATTCTCTTGAGGAGGAAGTGTCAGGCTGGTTTAGTTTTAAGGCCCCCTGTAGCACTTACTCAGCACTTCATGTCTACTGTGTGCAGTGGTGGTAAAAGTACTAACATTCTTTACTTAAGTAAAAGTATCAATACTGCAATGTAGACATGCTCTGTTACAAGTAAAAGTCCGGAATTCAAAATGCACTTAAGTAAAAGTACAAAGTATTGGTATCAAAATGTACTTACAGTACAAAAAGTAAAAGCACTCATTGTGAATGTCCTATTTCACAAGTTCAAAATTTGAAAATAGCCGATCTACAAGCTCACAATGTGTCGCATTGTGACGCATTGTGAGCTTGCAGTCTGCTATTTTCAATTGGCCGAAATATATATATGGCGGAAGTGTTTAGTGTGTTTTGTAATAATAATCCAAATCTACAAAGTAGCTAGTGACTAAAGTTTTCATATAATTGTAGCGTAAAAGTACAATATTTTCCTCTGAGATGTAGTGGAGTAGAAGTAAAAGTATTGGAAATACTCAAGTAAAGTACAAATACCTCAAAATTGTACTTAAGTACAGTACTTGAGTACATGTACTTAGTTACTTTGCACCACTGACGTGACGTGTGTGTGTGTGTGTGTGTGTGTGTTTGTGTGTGTGTGTGTGTGTGTGTGTGTGTGTGTGTGTGTGTGTGTGTGTGTGTGTGTGTGTGTGTGTGTGCGTGTGCGTGTGCCTGTGTGTTTCTGTGCGTCATCATCAGGCATGAACAACCGTGAGGTTCTGGAGCAGGTGGAGCGCGGCTACAGGATGCCGTGCCCTCAGGACTGTCCCATCTCGATGCACGAGCTGATGTTGCAGTGCTGGAAGAAGGACGCGGAGGAGAGGCCCACCTTCGAGTACCTTCAGGCCTTCTTGGAGGACTACTTCACCGCAACTGAACCTCAATACCAGCCCGGAGACAACCTCTAAACAAAAGAAAACCTTGGGTGTGGCTAGTTGGGGGCCATAACTATATGCCCTGGCTATACAGTTCGAGCTGGGAACAAGGACTGGCTTAAAACAAATCAAAAAATAAAGTAAAACCAACCCAGAGCTGTGTGAAGTCTGGAGCCTTCCCCAGCCCGGCTGTTTATAGCCTCCTCTCCCCTTTAGCCCGTTAAGACCGGGAACGCATCTGTGTGTCGTTTTTCAGATTTCTTTGGCTATTCAAAAATAGCAGATCTACAAGCTCATAGCGCGGCACCGAGTGCCGATCTGCTATTTTGATCTGCAATTTTTTTGAAAAATCTTGAAACTTTGTGCAAATCTTTGAATATATATATTTTTCAAAGCGAACATTTTGTAACTCAAATCTTTGCTTCTGGGGGATTCTACAAATGTCTTCTAAATCCTATTATTTTTTTGAAAAAACTTGTGTTTGCTATAATCAGTGGTTCTCAAACTGTTTCATGTCAAGGACTCTGATGATATGTATTTTGCCGCGGACCCCCATCTCAAAATATGTTGTTCCAGGGACCCCCAGAAGCAAAGATTTTAGTAAAAGAAATCGCTTTAAGAAATATATATATTCAAAGATTTGCACAAATCTTCACGATTTTTCAAAAATAGCAGATCTACAAGCACATAGCGCGGCACCGAGTGCCGTGCTATGAGCTTGTACATCTGCTATTTTTGAATAGCCAAAGTTATAAAATAATGGTTAAAGTGGTCACACAGATGCGTTCCCGGTCTTAATGGGTTAAGGAACTGTACAGCTTCTTCGGCTCAACACGAGCATTTTGAGTTCTCCTCTCCCATTCAACCCCCAAGCAAACCCTCCAACTCGCCGTGGCCAATCCCGACACAGACTGAGAGAACGCGCCGAGTGGCCGTCGAGGACCGGACCGAACCGGTTTGGGTTGGAACAGTGCGAGGGACCGAGAGGTTTGGGGTCAGTTGATTGGAGGTTGTGATAATGCAATGAAATGCCTGTAGTCAATGTAAATAAGAAAAGTCCATTGATTTTTGTTTTATTTTGTATTGTCCGTTTGTTTGCTTTTGTTAAAAGATTTTTTTTTTGTCTTATTCTTTTTTCCTGCACACAAATAATGATAATAATAATAATAATGATGATGATGAAGGTAAGGATGGTTATATGATAAAGTGAATGAATGAGAAGGGCCATTGCAGAAGTGCACCTGCATTGTAATGGGCACGGGCAACTCGTTATTGTATTATAGTTTTATTAATTTCTAGAGATTTAATTGGGAGCCTCTATATATATTTTTTGGTTTATGTTTCCTAGTTTTTTATAAGAAAAACAAATTCACCCCAAGCTCATTGACCATTATTAACACGGCAGCCATTCCTCTCTAATTTCATGCACCATGGGTGGACTGTATTCTTCGACTTTTTTCGTTCTGTTTTTTCCCATTAAAAGAGAGCAAAGACCTCTTCAGGTAAGTATTCCACCTCTCCCGAACACAGCTTTTGTTATGCTTCTCTTCAAATGGAAAAAGGCATTTCTCTACAGTTCTAGATGTTTATAGACTACTACAGTCTGGAAGAAAAAGGTTGATTTTATGTATGTTACCTTTTTCAAGAGATGAATTACAGCCAAACCTGTTAAGAATAATATTTTTAAACATATCTATCCTAGTATCTTTGCTAAAAGGTTTTAAAGCATTGGAAAAAAAAGAGAAAAAGGCAAGATAATGTCCTCCCACACAGTATTGTTTCAGTATGTTTCAGCAGGACCTTGCAGTTTAATTTAAGAAGATAATATATTGTCTTAACTGACGTTGGCATACCAGGTTTCATTATAGCAGTTATATCTAAGACGCTGGTTCTCAAAGTGGGGTCCGGGGACCCCCCCAGGGGTCCAGCTAAAGGATTCATATTTAGGAACCAAAATGGTCTGTAAATCTGAGAGAGTACAAATGGAACCAAATGGACACATGGAACCAAATGGACACTTACTGTACGTGTCCATTTGGTTCCATTTGTACTCTCTCAGAGTTATGGGGGTCCGTGGCCAAATGCACACCAAACTGGGGGTTCTTTGAAATTGAACATTTTGAGAACCGCTGTTCTAAGAGCATCTCATCAACTCATCCTGGTTTTAACCTTCATTGTGTAGCCGTGAAGGAATGAAGTATGTCGCTCTGTGGATAATGACCTTTGAACCTGTCTTATGCACCTCAGCACACATAATTCATTATGCACAGATTTACACATAAAGGCATAGTGCATACAGTACACCTTTCAAACCCCCAGGCACAACTGCATTGTGTACAAACAGACAGACATCATACATGAATGTGCACACATTCTTATGAGTGCATATTCTGTAGCATATGCACTCCTAAAGAAACTCATACTGTATACATTACATACACACATACAGTACATGCATGCACACACACACACACACACACACACACACACACACACACACACACACACACACACACACACACACACACACACACACACTGAGCCAGTGGGCACAGCATCCCTGCCTTCTTATACCTTACTGAACCTCTCTCAATTTTTCAAGCTTAATTCTAATTTTTTATGTTTTACTGACAAGGCTATTATTCTATAATAAGTATTTTGATTCTCGAGTTTTTACAGAGTATGTTTTTATTTAACCTTTTATTATTAAGTAATAGATCTTTAAAGAGTTGCGTGTAACTGTAACTCCAGGGGTGGTTTGGGGTCAATGCACTTTCACAGTCTCCTCGATTCTAAATGTAATCTAAGCCCTCCATTCACGTAATGATGATGGGACCTTCAATCTCCACTATTGCTCCATTGACTCGATAGAGGAACATTCTGATGAGGTTTTTACATTACAAGGGCCATATTGCAGTGCATTAGCCTGTGCTTTAACCTATGGAAGAGTACATAAGACAATGTACTCGGTATTGTACTCGCTAGTGTACATACTACAATGTAGTAACTACTGTACACGAAGCTGTTAGTACTTCCTGAAAATGGCATTGTGTTCTGAGCCCATTTCATGTCACATCATATTCATCATAAGGGCCAGTATTGCGTTATTGTGCACTTGTTAATCCTTTTACATAGGCTTTACCCATACTATTCCATAATGCATATATATAAATACACTGCAGGATGGCCATCTTAAAGTAAAAAGTTACTGAGCTGTTTTTTTTTTTATATGTCAAAAGAGTTTCAAATGTATTGCCGACTCGGTTCAGTTGAAAGTGAATTGAGTCCAACCCTGGATCCTATAGTTCTGAATGGTCTTATGCTAAAGGGGTTAGCACTCGTTTTCTTCAGTTGTACGGCTAAATGGTTTTTAAGTGTCGGTAACCTCCCTTTATTATAACTTTAATTTCCATTTTTTTAACATTACCGTTTTTGTTATTTCGGTGACTTGCCGTTTGGAATTTAAAAAACAATAAAACATTTTACACTCTTTCCAAGACACTCATTTCCTCAATTTCTTCTGCAGAAGTTCTCCTTATGAATGTGTGTATGTTAACACATGCCTGTGTTTGGCCAACCCATCAGCGGTCCACCATTCTGACCACTTAACACAGCAGCCATTCGGCTTATAAGCTGCTGTGCTTATAAGTTCCTATTTATCTGTATCAAAATGAAAACCCATTTTCAAGGTTTTAAAGGTAAAAAAAAATAAGATATATATTTTTTAAATATTTTTTTATATTGATGTTATATTATCATTTAAGTGTTACTGTTTTGCCTATTTGGGGTCCCACTTGCAATATCCTCACGGCCCACCAGTGGGCCCCAGCCCACAGCTTGGGAATCGCTGGTATATTATGCATACATGTACAGTATGTGCTTGCAAGGGTACATGTGAGTTTAATTTGTGCATGTCCCACTTGCTGTGTAAAACCGCACGGGAGCAGATTCCCCAACATGTCCTCCTGTCCCACAGCATGCTGGAACTGGAGCCACCATCTGAGGAGGTGTTAAATGGCTGGTCGCAACATTACATTCGTCCTGCAGAGAAACTGCCACACAGTGCCAGGTAGCCCTAGGACTGGCCGATATCCCATAATATTGCATGTTTTCCATATGCAGCCAGAGAGTGCTCTTCTTCGAGGGATTCGCCCCCCTGCAGCATTCACATTTCGTTGCTGTCGGGCGGAAACCTCCCATCTCCTTTTGTGTGTTTTTTCGTAAATTAAGTGCCCTACTTGATCATTACAGTGTCACACAAAAGCATCAAAGGTAGCAGATCCACAAGCTCGAAATGCAGTGCGAAGCGATGCGTTTTGAGCTTGTAGATCTGCTCATTTTGCTATTTTTGAATTTGAATCCTGAAAAGTAACAGTTTTTCCATCGGCCCACATCAACGTTCACCAAAGTTGGACTCCATGTGAGACAGCAGATGCCCTAAAACAATTGTGTCCTCAGTGAACTTCTTTGGTTTCGGCAAGCCTTGAAGAATTTGACTTATTTTTAATGCTGCCTGCTTCAAGCGGGCAACGTACTTTTTGAAGTGCCTTTGTGTTTTTCTAACATGTATTTATTGTTGGAAGATTTGCTTTGTGATACACTGCTTCCTGTACATTAACACATTCAGAATGGAGCATTTCGGGGTCAAGTGCCTTTTTGAAGGGCACCTTGACAATAGCTGTTAATGGCTGGTATGGGCTAATATGTGTTTTTTCTGAGCTGTGATTCAAACATTGACTCCACAGTTAAGAGCTCACTTCTCTAATCATGAGAAACACCATCAGGCTGGTGTTTGCCATTTATTGTTTGAATTCTGGATCAATGCAGGTGTGGGGTATAAAGTCCATTAAGGCTTTGTTGTCATGAGATCTCTGAATTTAGACTGTACATACAGTACAGTCATGTACATGGGTATTATCCATATACCCACTGTTGTAGGCCGGCTGACTTATATCAGCCTCATATCTACTGTAAATAGTCTGTATAGCACATCATATATCCATTCATAGTAGATAGATGTGTGTTCATATTGTATATACTGGTGATGATAGATTGTACATTGATAGATGATAGATGATAGATACTTTATTTGTCCTTGCGGAAATTAATTTTGCACCAAGCAGCCATCAGGACACAAAAAAATCATAACACATAAATACACAATACATAGACAGATCACACAATACATTGACAATAGCACACAGCTCCACAGAGGAAAATAGAATAGGCTACCATCAGTCATAGTTTGAGAGGCATCCCATTATCCATTTTATGCACAGGACTGAGATAGGGCCTGTTTGTTCAGAAGTCCTATACTTGTGGGGACAAATGATCGTGAAGCCCTGGCCTGCAACATTGGTACTTTGTAGCGTCGTCCTGATGGTAAAAGGCGGTATTGACTGTATAATGGGTGCGTTCTATCCCTAGCAATAGCTTTCCCCTTCCTACATACCCGGCCCCCGGGTCTCATACATTGATCTCATACTCTCAAATTGTACCCCTGCTATCTTGCTTGATATATTGACAATTTTATTGAATTTGTTCTTATTAACCAATGATAATGAGCCATACCAGGAAACAAAACAAAAACTTAATTATACTTACACTTAGCTTGCAGATGGCTAGGGTCTGTCTTGACTCTAGTAGTCTGTAGAAAAGGCTCTGGCAGTGCACCAGTTAATGAGCCAATCAATTGCTACAGCAACTCCAGCCCAGGCATGATGTAGAAATCTCCCATGCCATGCAGCAGACAGTCTCTTCACATGGTTACTGCAAGGAGTTTCTCTACAACAAGTAACCTTTCTTGCTGATATGCTTAGAGATCACAATATGTACGGTAAGTAGCGTGTGTTAGGTTACTGTTAACTGTTAGGTAATTAGTTTAAGGTTAAGTTGAGTTGGGAAAGAGTTTCTGTAGCATTCATGTTGCACTTGTATTTGAACCTGTGTTTCATGCTTGTTGCAGATATTTCCATGGGGATTCTAGCTTACAGCAACAGAGTTTGTTACTATGTACTGATATATAATGCAAACTCAGTTCTTAAAGAAATACATCTCTCTCCTCTATACTGTATGTTCTACTTAGCTTAACTTTACCCTTATTTTGTTACTTATCTTGTATCAACTACAATTCACAATGACACAATATTTGTCAGATATTGTCATGATGTTTCTACCTGTCTCTTTGTCTATTAAGTGATGTGACCTCTTAAAACTACTGTATGTCTTCTACAGTTACAGGTGCTAAATGATGGCAATTACAAATATATAAAAATTCAAATGTATATTGATATTGTTCTCATTTTATGTTATTTTTATGTTATATGTGTATATTATGTCAATATATTTCATGAATGTTTTTTTCCTAAACAACACTGACATTTTAAATGTCAGTATTTGTAGATCAGGTGATTTGACCTTGTATAGAAACACCCTCCTCTAAGAAGAGGGGAGGATTTACAGTATATGAGTGCCAGCTGTGGTCATATCATCCATTCCTCCTCATATCACAGACCACGGACTGCCTTCCCTGTGGAGATCTATAACCAGCTGGCATGCACCTCTGTGTAAGTAACACACTCAACTCACTCATATAGTAGCTGTAGTATTAAATAACACAATATTTATTTGACTAGGGCAATGCAGGTTCCTGACTATTTGGGTAATAATGAGTTTGTTGTCTTCTATATAACTGTATATAAGTAAATTTGAAACTGGTCTTGAATATGTTTTAACCACTCCAAGGGGTCTATACTCCGTCCCCTCCTTTCTTTCTCTTTACACCAAATGTCTTCGCTGAAAATAGCGCATACACAAGCTCACAGCTCACCTATTATGACATGCACAGAATACACCTGTAATCGTGTGATATGACAGTGAGTCAGTGGAGTAGTAGGGGAATGGCAAATGTAATAAATTACTGTGGATGACAAAGTGAGCATCATGACCAAAACAACAGAATATTTAGTCACATTTCTTGACAAAATTCCCTCAAATGACTGAGACGTCGGCACATGTAGTGCTTTAACTTACCAAACAATGAAGGAGGACACACTGCTTCGAAACGTTGCTCGTTTACAATGTACCTCTAAACGTTTTGTCCCGCACAAAGTGAAATGGTGCAGTGGTTTATCTATGATGTAACTCCTCATCAGTAGGCTATTTGTCTAATGTGCTGTTCTCCTCTCTCCCATCAATACTGCCGTCCCCTCCAGCTCCCTAATGGCTTTATTGCAGGTATTACCATGTATGCTGTTGCTTGGTGTTGAGTGAATCATGGAAGACTCTAACTTCTCCGTCTTCGTAAATATCCAGAGGGTCTACTACCCACTCCTGTGCATCATGGGTATTCCAGGTACATGTCCATGTGTTTTGTTTTATGACATGGCGGTTTGTGGTTGATTTATTTATATGAAGACAAGTAGAATTTGTAGAATATAGATTTTTTTTTTTTAATTTGAAGAGTTTTTGGGGTCTTTTTTATCCCTTTATTGATAGGATAGTAGGTTGACAGGAAATTGGGAGAGAGATGGGGAGTGACATGCACCAAAGGCCGTCGGGATTGGGACTCGAACCTGCGACGCGCTGTTAGGCTACTTTGGAGCCTAGGTGCCCAGACCGCTACGCCTAGAATATAGATTTTATAGTCCAGGATGAATGTTGCTGCACGTCATTAACCACTTAAACCCTATACTTAGTTGACCTTAATCGCCCAGGACTCTATACAGTCTAGGCCCCCTGCTGTTTTCCCTCTACACTATATATCTTTGTCTAAAAAGATCTGATCTATAATCTCACAATCTCACAATCTCACTATGTGTGACTATGTGACGCGTTGGGACCTTGTAGATCTGCTATTTTTGAATGTTCACCTGCAAAATAGGGACGCTAGGGTTCAAGTTTTTCACCGAAACACCCCATATGAAAGCTCTCTCCTAGAACTATAATCATATAACAACTCAAACGTTCCAGCATGATCTTAAAGGACCATACCAATGGTCTGGCATGTGTATATAAGATTCCCCAGGAATACTGCCAGAAGCTGGTTTCAGGCTCTGCATCACATTTGCAGCAGGTCATAATAGCAAAAGGTCGCTCTAATAAGTACTAAAATGACATTTGTCATAAATAATTTTGAACTGCAGTAGTCATTGAAAGTGGCATTTTATGTTGTCTTATTCCCACTCTCCACTCTACCTTCCAGCCAACCTCTTCACCTTTTACATGATCTGTTTCCGTAACTGCGGGATGTCCGACTCAGCCGTCGTTTACCTGAGCTGCCTGGCTGTGGTGGACTCCTTCTACCTGGTGTGGGTCAACCTGATAGACCTGACCCTGACCTTCTGGCTGGTGCGGCCTTTCTGGAACTCCCACCCCTTGTGTGGCATTCTGGGAATTCTCCAGAATGCATCCCTCTACAGCTCTTCGTGGATCGTCGTGGTCTTCACCATAGAACGCTACCTGGTCCTTAAAAGCGCGACCACCAAGCAGCACTTGTCCCAGGCCCGCGTCACCAGGATGACATGTGGGGGCATCATCGTGCTGTCTCACTTGGCCTCCGTGCCCATGGCCTGGGTCAACAACGTCACCCCCGTCAACGCCACCGTGGGGGGCGCCAACGTCACGCTGCTCATGTGCCACTACCGCGACGCCACCTACACCACGGTCCTGGTGTGGATCACCACCTTCCTCTCGATGGGCATCCCCATCGTCCTGGTCATCATCTTCAACTACCTCATCGCTTACCACCTGAGCCGCGCCAGCCAGCTGTTCACCAAGGAGGAGCGCCGCGTGATGCGCGGCCGCAGCGCCAGGGGCATGGTGCGGCGGACCATCCTGCTCCTCAGCACGGTGTCGGGGGCCTTCGTGGTGCTCAGCATGCCGCGCTTCGTCACGTACTGCATCCTGCGCACCAAGTACAACCAGGAGGCGTTCGACCGCGACGACTACAGCATCCCCATCAACGTGGCGAGCGACGTGGCCAACATGCTGCAGAACCTCAACTCCACCACCAACTTCCTGCTCTACTGCGTGGTGAGCCGGCGCTTCCGGCAGGAGCTGGTCCGGGTGGTCACGTGCAAGCCCAAGACGCGCGAGCTGGGCTCGCTCATCACGCACACCACCATGAAGGTGTTCTCCATCCGCAGGGCCTCGCCGCCGCCGCCGCCGCGGGCGACAGCCAGAGACCCTGTCGATGTGGTGCTGACCAACATCAAATACAGAGAGGAGAGCTGGAACGAAAAGAACCGACCAGAGGTTCTGCAAAAGCCACGGGAATCTTAAAACTATTTTATTTTTATTTATGGTTTTCACTAGTTCTTGAGTAAAATGAACATGGAAACATGAAGAGTTGAACACGGAAAGGACACAGCATCTGTATATCTTTACAAGGCACACGGAAGTGTCTGAAAATGACTCACCTTGACTCACCATTTTTCATGCAGTGAAACCAGCATTAAGTGCAATGAAGGTGAAGAAAACATGAACCTAAACTTCATTTTAATAATAATAATAATAACCAATAACAATAATAAGTTTTCATAACAGTTCTCAGCTTGCTGAGGTTCTAGTAAAGTGAGAGGAAATCACAGTGGAGGTGTAAAATCTATTTAACCATGTACTGCTTTAAAATCAAACTAAAGTTGAGCTAAACTAAAGCTGTGTGCAAACTAATGTTTGCACACAGCTGTAAAAGTGTGTGGGTGTGGTCACATGATGTGAAAACAGCAAGATCAGCAAGTGGTGGAAAACTTGAAAACAAAATTGGAACATTTATGAACAAAATTATAAATCACATGTACCTGTACCTGTCACCTAAAGTATGTTATTGTATTTGTCTAGTTTTATTGTTCTCGTAAAGCATGGTTTAAACTTGACTGGGTCTTGAATATCTTTGCTTTTCTTTAAACACAGTCCTGATTGGTAGATGTGGATGCATTATCTTATTATTTGCATAACTGGTTCTAAGGGACTTCCCTGCCTTGCACACTCATATCTCAAGAGAACAAATAGTGGGAATGCTTCCTGTAAAGCCTCAGAACCGGTTTGCGCCTTGGCTGAAGGATAAATGATACTGATCATAGAAAGGTAGGTGTGGCAAAACTGGCAATACAATAGTCATATTCTTTATGAGACAATCTATGGCATGGCTTTAATTTGGCTTTACATTGTCAAAGTTGACCTACTTGAGCGTAGTGTTAGATTCTGACCTTTGTACTGGTGTGCATGTATCACGTCGATACAGTAGATTATACTCCAGCGTGGGAAACTTTGAAGTGTTTGTTGTTTTTCTACTCAAAATGCATCGGAACATGTAAGTCCTATTCTAGAACAGAGCATTCTAGTCTGAAAGACTGTCGTTTTATGTATTTTATTTACATGCATCGGCAGGTTTTACCTGTCTGTTGTGATCATATTGTGATTTCATTTGTACAGAACTGACTGACTACTGACTACTACTGGAGTTATGCCATTTGTTTATGTAGGCTATGATATGTGCGTACAATATACAGAGTTGTCTTTTTGATATTGTGTTAAGCAAAGCAAAGATAGCAAAGATCTACCTTGTTTGTACAACCTTGCTTTTATTTTCAGTTATCGTGCCTAAAAGAACCTTTACTTTGTGAAAGAATGAACTCTCAAAAAGGTATTTATGATATTACATTGTATTGTACATTTGTTTGACAATGTTTGACAAGGGCAGTGGGAGGTCTGTTTTGTGATTCCATGTCTGTTGGCATTTTCAGAAGTCTGCGTTCACCGCAGCATTCCAGTGGAGACAGATGAATCTACAAGTATGTCCTCATCCACGCTGGATCTGATGTGGCTTGATCCTTGCAAGCAGTGCTCTGGGCCCCCGAAGAACGCAGAGATGCCCCCTGTGAGCCAGTGGCAACACCATCACCCAGAACCTGAAGAGTCCTGCTATGATGACTGTCCACTGCCGGTCAGCCAAACAGGACTGATGGCGAGGGGTTTTGCTGCTGATATATGGCCACGATCTTGCGAGGAGAGGGCAGTTTACAGGAACAATCACTCAATAAGTTCTGTTGCCATGGAGAGCTTGGAGCCCCCTTTGGCGCTCATTTCTTACTTTGATAGCATTCACCGTGTCCCACCACCACCGCCATGTCTCGCACCTTGTATACCAGGTCAGGGTAAGTGTTGTATACAAACATACAGGGACGATCAATAATAGATCATCCGTGTTCTTAGTAATATGATATGCCTAATACTGAAAAATATCAGTCAAAATGATCAGCTTGTGTTGATATTATATGATCCCTAATAGATTAACCACATTAAGCAGTGTCCCTATTCTGGGATGTCATATTAGGTGAAAACGGGTGAAGATTCCAAGACAATAGCCAATCTACAAGCTCACAAGGGCCCATGCCAGCTTGTAGATCGCACATTTTCGGCTGTGTTCATTTGAGTATGTCTGCTGCTTACAGCTTTGTGAGTGCTTTTCTGTCATGCATATTGTGTGTGTGTGTGTGTGTATGCGTGCACGCATACCCTCATGTCTTCTGCCTGGTCTCTCCAGGCCACCACCACATGCGTGAGTGTTGTCCCAGGCCGTACCCATGCCAGCCGCCCATAAACTGTGCCCCTCGTGCTCATAACGACCATCTCTGTGATCACCATGTGGGCCCACTGAGGCAGCCTCAGTACCACCCAGCACCATGCAGGTAAAGAGACAAGACTCCTGTCCAAACGGTTTATTAGGGATGTTCACTTTTCATCATGAATGTTCATTACCTGTTGTTCCCAGGGATGAGACATGATTTATCCAGCTGACTCTGTGGGTGGTTGTAGGAATCAGATTAGTCTCAATACTCACAAGTATTCAAAATGTATGAATCTTGTTTTGTGCGACTAATCTGAATCCATAGGTGTAGAGGAGGGCTACGACGCAGTCAAAGGTTGCCAGTTCAGTAAAGGGAGTCAGAAACTCCCAGGGAGGAGCCAAGGAGCCCTGTTTGACTGGAGCTGCTCAGTGGCTATGTAAAAGAATAATACACACTCTGTTAACCACCCTTAAATAAAACCTTAGTTGCTCCACCTGCTGTCTATAGCTCAGGATCTATGTCAATTGCCATCCCTCTTTTCTGCCGTCGCTTTCTTGTCTCTCTCCTCCTCAGTACTGCCCAGCAAATACCTTTTATATAATATTGAAAACAAACCATACTTCATGGATAAAACAAAGATTGTATTCTTTGTGATGATTTCCTTCTGCAGGCCGCCTATAAACCAAAACCAACTGTATATAAAAGACTCGCATGCCCATAATGTGGCCTTGCCCGGGCGTGTGGTTGCTGGTAGAGAGGTGATGGGTGAAGTCAGTGTGGTGACCTACCAGGCAGGTCCAGGAGCAGCAGCACCAACACAGGAGATCCGGAAGACCATCAGCCTGTCTGCGGAGTGCAGTAAGTATTATTATAAATTATTCATTATTCTCCCCCCATATTCTGCATTGCATATTCTGCATTTGCATTGCCCTTACCTGTCTTACTTTATATGTACTATTGCCAATGTTCTTTTAGATTTATTTTACCTTATTGTCTCCGCCGGAGGTGGAGAGTATGTTTTCGCTTCGTCCCGCCGTGTGTTAGCATGGCCCCTAGCCAAGCTAACATTGGTCAAGCTCCACGTGACACGTGTCAATATGTTGACACCAATGCCTTTGATTGGCTAGAGGGACGTATGACGAAATAAAATCCTATAAATAGGTGTGTCACTTCAAAAAGCCGTTTACGTCTTTTGAAGTGAGGTAAGACAGGATCAATCAGTACAAATCACCCGACGTGCGTGTGTGTGTCCCTCTGAGAACACCTAACATTGGTCAAGCAAAGGCGCAGAAGGCCAAAGCTAAGAAAGCATACTCATCTACAACAGTAACACAGAAGAGGACTATAGAGTTGAATTGATCCCACAACAAGGCCGAAGTCTTAATACTGTAAGAATTGGCCACCTTGATCAAATACATTATGTAGCACTAGAGAAAACTGACATAGATCAAACACACCAATCAACTGCTGAAACTGTTCAAGACAATGAATATGAAGAAGACAGACAAGCATTTGAACAAACCAGTCAATTACGAGGACTCCCATATGACACATTGCTTCAAGAAGAACATTTTTTAGATGCAGACACTACATATTCAGTCGCCCCTGCAGAACACCAAAAACCACGCACATTCTACCAAGACGACCCGTTCTACCAAGACGACCCGTGCTATTAAAATAGCACAGGTCTGCTGGCGGAGACTTGAGCACATTTTCTAGTTTTTATTTGTATTACTTCCAATTATTACCATTAGTATTATCTTGTTGTTATATTGTAATCGTTGTTGCGTGTACCTGTATGAGTGAATGGCAAATAAACCCTCTTGAATCTGGAATCTATTTAGATCACTGGTTCTCAAAGTGTGGTCCGGGGAGCCCCAGGGGCGGAACAGTTTAACCACTTGAGCCCTATTAAATTTTTTGGCTGTTGAAAGATAGCTTATCCACAAGCTCACAATGTGTCGCATCGCATTGCACCACACTGTGAGCTTGTAGAGTGGGCTTGTCGTTTTTCAAAAACGATTGAAAATTCTTGACAAATGTTGACAAATCTTCTATTATGTGGGTCTCTGGCACAAGATATTTTCAAATGGGGTCCACAGCCAAATACTTAACTATATTATGTTACAATTGAGAGGAGGTTGTGCTGTGCATTTCCTCAGAGATAAAACATACAGAAAGTGACGCTATCTGTTGCTTTACAGGAAATATTTTCATCACATATTCAGTGGACACAGCAGAGGAGATGCTACCTTTCACCAAGTTTCTCTCTGATCAGGGTTTCAACCCTTCGGTAGGTTCAGCCTTTACCTTACCTTCAATGTGCCTCTTGTCATCCATCAGTCCCTTCAAACTAGAGCCCGACCCCCCATACCTGTATACTCGGTTGAGCTCTATACTGTGTTTTACTTTTATGATGACATCGATATCAGAGATTATGCAGCCGATGTGTGCTTGATTTTTAACCACTTTCAACCTGATGTCCCTATTTTGGGCATGTCATTATAGACGAAACATTTTCAATAATAGCAGATCGACTGTTCGTGAGAATTTGTAAATAGGGCTTAAGTGGTTAAATTAAATAAGATTCAGTTTATGTGTAAATGTTTGTGTATCAAATGTTATTTGTGTTTATTTTTTATAGATATTAACATCTATAAATAAATAAAAAATCAAGATTTAATCAGTCAAAAGCATCTGTAATCGGTGGTCTAGGACTCTCCAAATCCGGGATTGGCATCGGACCCACACGTCTGACATTGGTCAGGCTCTAGTTCAAACAACATAATTCATACCTTTTTATTTATTCTATAGATTGACATCTTTGATAATCCAATCAGAAGAATGGACATCACCAAATGGATGGACAGCTTTCTGAAAGATGTAAGTCTAGGCACTAACATGTCGTAAGCTCTGTCTGTAATCTTAATGAGTGCTTTACGTGCACCGATTTGATCAAATAACTAAACTGACTTTTTTTATTACGCTATATCAGGGCCAGTAGACACCAAAGCTGCTAGTCTGCTAGTCAAGACATAACATGGTATCTATTGGCATCTCTATTCTACACCAGTGGTTCTCAACCTGTTCAGGCTGCGACACCCCAAAATAATCATATTTGAACTGGGGACCCCCCACACTGAAAATCACTTGGAATTGTAGGAGTTGAGGCATATTTAACTGAAAATTGCCGTAATTAATGATGCAGTAATTGTCTTTTTTCATAAATTTTCTTTTTTTTTTAGGTATTAGAAATATCTTAAACGTCCTTAAATTGTCACTTCACTGTCATCTTGGGACCCCATCATGGGGACCCCCCTGGGGGTCCCGACCCACAGGTTGAAAACCACTGTTCCACACATTGGGCTCCAGAGTGACTTTGTCAGGAAGGTGTTTGGTGTCTTGTTCAAGGGCAGGTTGATGGGCATCAGTGAGGTCATGCAGTGTGAATAAGCTGATGGCCAGATGGTCTCTGTTACAGAAGTCGGTGTTGATCATCGTGGTCATCAGCCCGATGTACAAGCTGGATGTGGAGGGAGCCGGAGAAGATGAGCACGGTCTCCACACCAAGTACATACACAATCAGGTAAGCACGTAGGAACATTTAAACACTTTCAACCTGCCATCCCTGTTTTTGGCATGACATTGTAGGCCTACATTTCTAAATGTATACAAGGGAAAATCAGCAACTGATCTTTTCTTGTCTTGTCTTTTCAGAAATTTTACAATCATATGATTACACAACAAACTTAAACTTTTTTTTTTTTTACATAAAAACAAAAAAACTTAAAACTTATTTCACTTAGACAAATCCTCTATGGGGGTACATAGATAGCCTTTTCTTTTCTTTGCTTTCCCTCATGTCTCTCTTTTATTGAATTTATACATTAGCCATTTCCCCATCTTTTTGCAAAGAGATCTTCCTTTACTTTCAATCTGTATGTTAAGCTTTCCATAATCTTGAATATGAAAATAGCAGATCTTCAAAACTGACATGTCGCATCATGGCGTGTTGTCAGCTCATAGATAAATCAGTACAACAGAGTATATAATAGGGCTTCAGTGGTTATGTCCACCTGGAAATATTAACATTATAACATTGCCACTGAGGCAATTGTCTTTTCTGTCATTGCAATAATGTGGTAGATTTGTCTAAATTCTAGGTAATGTTATATTTTAATATTTTTCTTGGAGAAACTTCCTGGCTGTTGGGTAACTGTGGAAACTCCCCTCTTCATGGTGTTACCTTTCACTTTCACAATGAGGCTTAAATCACAACTCTGCCCTTTGTTGTGACGTTGACAGCATGGAAATTGTTCTTGAAATATTACCCTCTGGTGGCACAGCAGTGTCATTGCATATACCATAGGCTACTTCTCCCCGGTGGTGGAAAGTAATTAAATACATTTACTCAAGTACTGTACTTAAGCACAACTTTGAGGTATTTTTTACTTTATTTATTTATTTATTACAAAACATACAGTAACCACTTCAGCCCCATTTAAACGTTGGCTATTAGATCGGTTATTTTCAAGATCTTATTACATTTTATACATATGCTACCTTGTGATGCTTTTGGTACTTTAAGTATATTTTACTGCCAATACTTCTGTACTTTTACTCAAGTACATTTTGATTACCAGACTTTTACTTGTAACAGAGTATTTCTACATTGCAGTATTGATACATTTACTTAAGTAAAACATGTAGTACTTTTTCCACCACTGCTTCTCCTCCACACAATAGGCTAATGAGGAAATGACCTCATGGGACTTTAAACAAACAAATCACTTCATATGTCAGTGATAGTCTATTACTGACTGCACCCACCATCCCCCAGACCAAGGTTCAATATCGTCGTGTCTCGTCGTGTCAGACAATCATTACAGTGCGTCAGGCAGACTTCCAGTAAATGTGTGACTGGCAGTGATGGAAGAAGTACTCACATGTTTTACAAGTATCAATACAACTGCAATGTAGATATACTCTGTTACAAGTAGAAGTCCTGTATTCAAAATGCACTTGAGTGAAAGTACAGGTATCGGCATCAAAATATACTTATAGTAGCAAAAGTAAAAGTACTCATTGTGCAGAATGTCCCATTTCACAAGTTCAAAATGTATAATTTTTTTTTTGAAAATAGCCGATCTACAAGCAAAATGTATGAGCTTGTTATGGCATATACTGTAGGGCTGAAGTGGTTAGAGTGTTTTATAGTAATAATCAAAATCTACAAAGTAACTAGTAACTTAAGTTTTTATATAATTTTAGTGCAGTAAATGTACTAATGTATTTTCCTCTGAGATGTAGTGAGAGAAGTAAAAGTATTGAAAATTGTAAATACTGAAGAAGGTAAAAAATACCTCAAAATTGTACTTTAAGTACAGTACTTGAGTACATGTAGGCTCCATAGTTACTTTGCACCACTGGTGACTGTGTCAAGGCCCACAAACCGTCAGCTTTGTGAGCTATTGTTGCGGTTGAAAGAAACAATAGGCTACATCTGTGTGTGATACAAAGGAAATACTGTGAAATGTTAGTGCATATTGTCAAATTGGTAAATATGGCATCATACAACTTTTTTGTCACTTCACAAGTTTACAGGCATAACATAGTAAAAGGCTCAATATCAAATATACAGTGTGATAAATACACATACGGTCACATGGTAAAATAGAAATAAAAGGAAGCAAAAATATTTTTCTTGTACAAGTTGTGAACTTGTGACAACATTTAGCAGCAGATACAAATAGCAGTAGATATAGAGTCACAGGAACTTGTGCAGGTGAGAGACATCACTTAACTGCAGATATGTAAGTGTATACGTAGTATACATAGTATAGTGTCATTGCATTAATCTTTAAAGGAGCTACACCATGAATTTAAAAAAAATATTTGATATTTAATATCATATGGTGTATGTCCCTCAAACCTTTTTCAAAAGGTTTGAGCCTAAATCATCACTCAGATATACTCATCCCAAGTCAATTGTCTCTGGCTTATACAGCGCTTTCAGCTGCAATACCAAAACGTCCTCTTGGGCAGGGGGGGGCTACTGAGCAATTCTGTCTGTTAATACAAAAAAATATTTTAAAAAAATATTAAAAAAAAGAAAAAAAATGGAAAAATTCTGCATAAAAAGAAGCATCTAAGAAAAATACAAAATCGAAAAAAAAACACTTTGAACATTTTTGAACAATTCCACCAAGTGTTTGAGGTGCCTGTTTCACCCACTTCCGGGGGGCGGAGCCAAAATCCGAGCCCGAAGTATTTGTTCGTAGACCCCCACTTAGAAAAAGTTTCGGAGCGATTCGGGCACTTTTCATTTAACATTGGGTTTGCCATCAATAATGTTTGTGACATCATAAACATTTCGATCGCCTGTTCAGACACGCCCATTCTGGAAATCCATGAAATGAGAAGGAATGACTGAATTAAAAAAAAATTAAGAGACACTGGGGACCCCAAAAAATACAAAAAACCAAGAAAAAAGTGATTTTCATGGTGTAGACCCTTTAATGCTGCAGTTCTGTGGCAACAGTTTGCAGGAGGCTGTTTCCTGTTTCAGGATGACAATCCCCCTGTGCCCACCCACACTCCCCCATACACAAAATTCTTTGTTGAAATGAGTGAGGAAGAACAGCACAGACTCAGCCCTGGCCTTAATCACTTAACCCTCGCTTGACTTAGTCATACTGACCCGAGTTGGCTCTGTACTTGGACCGTTTTTTTCCTCTACACCAGTGGTTTTCAACCTTTTTCATATCAAGGTCCATTATCTATTCGGCATTTGAGCTACGGACCACCGTTTGATGAGATTTATCCTCTCAGACCCAAAACTTGCCACTGGACACAATTTTTTTTGCTGTTGGTAGGCTACCATAGGAGAGATAACAGGCAAACATTGATCAAAAATAACAATTCTTCTACATTCTCTAATTGTGTTGACTTCTTGTAAATTAAGTAATGCAGATGTTTAACAATATTTTAACTCCTGAGAGCGTAAGGGTCCGTTTGGTTTCATTTCATTTTACACTCTCAAGAGTTAAAGATCTATAAGGGTCCATTTGGTTACCAACTCTCCATCATTTAGCTGGGGACCCCCTCAAGGACCACTGGTGGTCCCCGGACCACTGGTTGAGAACCACTGCTCTACACCAAATCTCCTCGCCAAAAATAACACTGTTGGAACGAACTGAAACTCCAAACACGAGCCAGGCCCAACCACCCAACACAAAGTGTCTGACCTCATTAAAGCTAATGACGTCACTAATGCTTGAACAAAGGGCCCTAATTAGAAACACTAATAGAAAGGGTTCCCACTTACTTTTGGTCATATACTGTCTAATGGTCCCTCTTGTTCATTTTGTCCTCCATTAGTGTCGCTACAGCACCTGCACGCTTTTCTTCATCAAACGCACTACACAAAGTTTAATTAACTCTAACTCAAAACATTGATCTTTCACTCTACAACTTGACTTGAGCATTCAAGTCATGGAAAAAGAAGTAAAATACTTTATGCTAAATTCGGAGCAGTTCCTTTCAGAGGTAGGATAACAAACAGGACACCACTAGACTTAGTATGTATGTATCTATGTATGTACAGTAAGACAGTATTGCTAGCATTCTCATCTCTCCAGTTCCAGTTTTGTTTTGTTTTGTTTTAGTTAGCATAACTTATGAAAGTAGAATACCATGATCTCTAACTACTGTATTCTCTTCTTGATTCAGCTTCAAAATGAGTTCATCCAACAACACTGCCTGAATTTCAGACTGGTTCCAGTGCTATTTCCCTCAGCAATCAAGGTGAGAGTAAAATATAACCATTCGAAACATAATTACAAACTGGTGAGAGAGCCAACTATTCACCATGATCCCCCACCATATGGTTTGATCATTACATGAACTCAGCTACTATTACCCTCTGCTGTAATTATGAGTTTATGAAAAGGTCAGGCTTGGATTTGATGGGGGATGCTGGGAAATCCATGCTGCTTCCATCCAACCTCTGCTTTTGATATCAATATCCACCTCTAGTCATTCATTTTTATGACCTGTGGGAATACAGTATGTGGGAATATTAACCCTGGTGTCTCTATTTTGGGAATATTTTCATAATTTGTCAACATTTTGGTTTTTAATTTCGATAGCAGATCTAGGTACAAGCTCAGATCTAAGCTTGTAGACTGGCTATTTCTGCATTTATTATACGAAGAAGTATATAGGGCTTAAGTAGTTAACTATGATGTGTATGATAGATATACATTATAATGACTCAAATGACTGTAAAGTGGATTAGAAAACATGGAAGGCATCCGTGCCATTTTAGATTTTTGCATTGGCTATTCAAAAATAGCAGATCTACAAGCTCACAGCGCGTCACTTTGTGCCGCGCTGCGAGCTTGTACATCTGCTATTTTTGAACATTTTTGGAAAAATCTTGAAAGTGTGAGAACAACTGATTTAAAAGGCATTTGTAGAATCCCGCCTCAGGTCTTAATGGATGAAATCAACCGTTGTGCACCTGTGTGTTACAGAAGCATGTTCCCAGCTGGCTCCAGAGCACCAGGCTGTACCGCTGGCCTCAGGACACCCAGGACCTGCTGCTGAGGCTGCTTAGAGAGGAGCGCTACATCGCCCCCCAACTGGGCAAAGACCTCACCCTCACCATACGACCCCTATGAGTACTATAGTAGAGGGGAAGAAAGATCAGTGCTATTTGACGTGGAGATTATTTGTGAGGAGTCCTGCTTCAGCAGTGGCGAGCAGAGAGAGACTGGAAAGAGGAGGTAGATTGAAGAGATAACTCGTGTCACACGGGTCCCAAGTCGGACCTGAACTCATGATGTGATCCTGTGATCCTGTAATGTATGCACACTGACAATCTATTGTGATTCAATAGATTGTTGTTTGTATTAACAACTCTATTTTGGCATTAGAGGCAAAATAATTTCAAAAGATTTCAAAATATTTCAATTTAAATTTAGTTTAAAAAAAAAGAAGAAAATCTGTATTTTCAAAATTGTCAAAAATAGCAGATCTATGAGCTTGTAGATTTTCTATTTTCGCTATTTGTCATACCCCGTTAGGGAAATTAACCAAGGTTGCAAGGAAGATGTCATACATAGAGAAATATCGCCTACATGAGCCAAAAAGGATAACAATGATTCTCTTATAAAAATTAAAATAAACTAACATGCCTGTTGTGTATATATAGCACTTATTCCACATGATTCATGATGGGACCATGTAACTGAGTGACAGTGGTTTGGTTGCGTATTATTGAACATTCGTATTTGTTTGCCGTTGATGTGTAATACACGTATCATATGCGTTCTGATCTCTCTGAACAACTGAAATACGTCTCAACCCTTAATTGTCTTAATTGTATTAGTTCAATGAAGAAGACACATCTGTCTTTGTGATGCACAGGAACAGCCACAAGGTGGCAGTATGTTCTAACCAATTACTACATACCCTTAGTTTGATAGGTCTCATTTGACAATTTGTGGCAGACATATATATTTCTTTATGCAGCATTTGGTAATATGACAATATATATTTTGGGTTTGTTTGTTTTTTACAAGTTTAGTGAAGAAAAGGTTGAAAGTGTTTTTAAACTCATACAGCAGGAAAAGGAAGTAGGCTACACTGTGTGCTTGAGTTACATTGACCAAACGGGGTGCTTGGTTCTGTCAATTAATTTACCAAATCTGACAACAAATAAATGTACACACTCTGTAAAAGGAACTCTGATAAGCTGTTATCAGCTAACGCACAATAGTGCTCTCTGCAAACATTTGTTCAGCACCAATAAATCCACTGGAAGCCACTTGACATAGTACCCTTATCCCTTATCCGGTCCAAACCAGCCAGGCACAAGTAGGCTACAGATGTGTTTGCAAAGAGGCCTTGAACCTCTGCCCACCCAGTGCCTGTTGGCATTAACATTCACAAAGTGACCTTGCATATTTATTGATGTATTTGTACAATGATGGTTTCATCTTTGGCATCTCTGTGGAACAGGCTTTTCCATGCATCATTTGTGCATTATGCTTGTTGTCAATCAATCAATCAATCAATCAATTCCAACCATTTTCCCCAAATGTACAAAAACACATAATAAATGTATCGCTATTTCAAAAATAGTTAAAATAGCCACAAGCTCACAACACAGCGACACATTGTGAGTTGTAGATCTGTAATTTTCACTATTTTCGAACATTTTGGAAAATTGACGATTTTTATGAATATTTCTGAAAATCTTGAACAAATATTACATTTTTTATATTTTTGAAGGAAAGGTTTGAAAAATTTGATATTTAATCATGACCCAAAATGGGTTGCGACCCTATGTTTGAGAAACACTACCAGAACAGAGACACAACTCAGTTGTACTAAAACAGTATAGGTTCAGAATGCAGGTCTCTGCTCTGTTTCCTTTTGTGCTTTGTTTTGTTCTGCTCTCTGTGTACACCCACCTCTCTGTCCAGTCCTGGCTGTGAAGGGAGCTAGAAAGTGCCTTTTCGTGTAGGTCTGGCGTGTTGAACCGAACATGTCAGCTTATCAACAAAGTGAGTGATTAACTAGGGCAAAGTGGGGCTGTGCCTCTGGATAACAGCTAAGAGCTGGGTGACCTGTCCAAATAGAACAAAGGGGAAAGAGTAAACATATGAACACACAAATGTGGTTGTTTCTGCTGATTGTCTATACACTATTATTTATTAAAGAGATGGGTTTCATAAGTTGTGTGACCCATTTCTTCAAAAATGTTCCTTGACTGGGATTTCCCATTTGTTTATGTGAAGAAAACAGCATTTAAAAAACATATATGCTTCTTCCTCTCAGTGGAAAACTATCATTCTGTAGCAGGAATGACATATAAAGGCAAAGGGTACTAAAAATGTAGGCTATACATTTGGGATTCGGTCAGGTGCTTGCTATTAAAGCTCCTACTAGATAGCCTATCTTAGAAGTATTTACCGATGCAAAGAATATAGAATAAAATAAACCGCACACCATCTGCACTTGCACAATAAGGACAACTTTATTTAGGCAACGTTTCGGTCAGAGATGCCTGAAGAAGGTCTATTGATGGGTTGATGTTTGATCCCTGCCTACGCACCCGTCTCAGAGCTGATCAGGTGTGCATAAGACCTTGATTTACCAATGCAATAAAATGTAACTTTCACCTGTGCTGTTCAGGGATATAGCCTAATACTGCTCCTGTACAAACCAGTTTTGAATGTCAGAGGATAGAGAATGAGGGTGTTCTTTGAGGTTATCAAGTGGGCACCACCTGTCACAGGTGTCTGTCATGCATTGTATTTCATGAATAGTTTACTGTCAAATCTGTCCCTGCAGTCACTCCTATGCCTCTCTTCTTTTGTTTTACTTATCTGCAGCCATACATAAACAGGTGATGGCTCATTGGTTCAGCTCCTCTTGAGTCATGCTGGCTGACTCCAGCGAAAGTGCCCAAACTCTTACTCAAGGTCAGAGCGCACATACTCCCTCCTACTGACACCTACCATGACCACATCTAGATGAAAATGTTAATGAAACATTTGTCATCGTTGGGAGAGTCATTGGCAGCGGTGTCCCCAGTGTGACCCGCACCAAACTGGCTGTTTGGATAGGTTTATGGCCCTTTCGGTGGCGAAGAAAGGAGCGTGCTCAGCACATCCATATGACTGCCTGCTATATATAGGCCATTGTGTTAGGTATGCACAGACAGAATACTGAATACTGAAAGGAGCATAGTAGAAACATGGCAAAGGAAGGAGCACAGTAGAGATTGCCAATGCATGGGCCACTGTGTATAGTGACCCTGTACATACAGTGAAAACTATCTTGTAGGTTGAAGACCGAAAAGAGAATGCTGGTCTGTGTTTTTATAGCAACTTTATCCAAAGCACTTTCTATTCACCTTATCGCCTATTCACACACAGACAACCGTGCAAGGCACCAACCTGCTCATCAGGAGCAGTTTCGGGTTCAGTGCCTTGCTCAAGGATACTAGAAAGCAATGTCAGGAGGAGCCAGGGATTCGGGTGTATAGGATTTTGTGAGTCAACCAGAATAACCCAGATTGAATGTAAATTAAGGCGTATGATGAATATTTCGTACTTTTTCTTCAGGCCTCCTTTATCTACACAGGTCACTCAGTCAGTGCAAAGCTACTGTCATATAGCATGACAGGGACATTCTGATTCATGTGACACTGACTGCCTGAACTCTGTCGTGCATATGGACACATAGTTTGAATTAATCATTTCAGTTGCAAGATTTGTCATTTGAAATATGTTGCTTTATTATTGCTTAACCGCTGTTAAAAACAAAAATAAAGAAAGAAATAGGAAATAGCCATAGAGCAGCTAGCAGCAAAACACACATTAACCACTTCAGTTCTATATGTAGCCTACATTTCGGCCATTTGAAAATAGCCAATCTACAAGATCACAATGCATTGATGCACACATATGTGAGCTTATAGATCTGCTATTTTCAAAAGATTTCTAAAATTTTATACATTTAAAAAATTGTGAAATTGTACTCATTCTGCATAATGAGTACATCATTTTGTACTTTAAGTAGCCTACATTTTGATACAACACTTTTGTACTTTTACTCAAGTACATTTTGAATTCCAGACTTTTACTTGTAACAGAATATTTCTACATTGCAGTATTGATATTTTTACTTAAGTAAAACATTTGAGTACTTTTTCCACCACTGAAGGTCTGTCCACGCCAGATCAGTCTACTGACCCGTGTTTGATGCGGCAGTCAGTCAGAGGTCGAGGTGAAGCCACGTGAAGTGAAGTGACCTGTAATAATTTGCAATACCAATTCCGGTTTTGCCGCTTTGGCTTTCAACTTAAAGGTATTTGAGTGTCACTGTAAAATCCCAGATTTATGTGATTGATTGATTGATTGATTGAATACTTGATTAACAGTTTGCAAAAAAAAGAACAGAGGTACAGTGTCCTGTGTATTTCAATCAATTTAAAGATTGACAAGACATTTAAAGACCAACATTAATTCACAAAATATGCAAAAACATCAACATCATGCTACACGTTAAGATCTTTTTTTATTATTATGAAAACGTGAATCAGCACACTGTACACTCGGTGGTAGGCCTATTTTCTCTACCAATATAGTGTTAAGTGTAGTGAGGGCAGAGGAGAAAATGCTTTGTGCTGGTCTTGCCTCCTGGCCTGGGTTTTAGCCCTGGATCAAGACGGTCATCATCGGTCAATGACAGTGTTGAATCAACTAGGCAATAGGCCTGGGTGGGCATCTTGACCGCTAACAACATCAATGGACCATGATAAGAAAGAATAGCACAAGAATAATAGCTTTCACCGCCAACATCATTTGCTTTCATGAAACGCTCCTTGGATGAATAGAATGAATAGAATGTATTCATCATAGCTTTTGTAATGATTTTATTTTATTTTGAAAACATCAAACGGGATGTTGCTTGGTCATGGATGCGTGCGTGACGCAACTCTTCTTCCACAACAGCACAGAGACCAGTGTTGCCATGTCTGCTTATTATAAGCGACTTTGGGCGTGTTTTTCTGGTAAGTTGCTTGTAAATATTGGTAGTTGCGTTTTTTGGGGCTTGTTTTCAAGTGTAGTTGCTTGTTCCCTAAACATTGTCAAGTCAAGGACCCCCCCAAATTAATATGTATTTGTCTGCAGACCCCCATCTGAAAATATTTATGCCCCATTCAAGATTTGTGTTGTTGTTAAAGCGTTTTTTCTAAATTTCTTGAAAATAGCAGATCTACAAGATGTGACGCATTGTGAACTTGTAGATTGGCTATTTTCCAAAAGCCAATCGAAGCCCGGCTTCGCCCTTTAAACATATGGCTATTTGCCGCGAAGGGCTCGCCTCTTTTGGGCTTGTTTCCATAGAACTGGTTGCTTGTTTCTCTCACACAACCTGGCAACACTGTATAGCACACACAGAAGAGAGAGAGTGGACAACACACACACACTACATGCAGACACACAGGCTGCAGGAAGGAATGTGGTCTGGGAGGAGGGCAACGTTGAGGGTTGCCAGAGGTTATGTTGATAGTCAGATCGAGCTCGTTCAGGACGACCCGACACCCCACACTCACACACAACAACACACTTTAGACAATCCCATCTGCCATCTAAAAAAACCCGTCAAAGAAATCGGAAGACTTTCCTGCTGCCTTCAGAAGACATAATTCCACAAAGGACATGCAGCAGCAGCAACTCTAGCGCGGAGGAGTGCAGAGGAGAGAAAGAGGAGAAGAGACAGGCGAGGAGGGCAAGGGGAAAGTCGTTTTTAAATATCTTGGGAGGTTCAGTTTAGCCTTCATGACCGCACTGTTTAAACCCCATGGCATGTTAGCTGCTACCTTGAGCTAGCCTGTTATGGAAGAAGAGCTACGGCTGTGTGCTGCTGGGCTGAAGAAGAAGAAGGGACTGGCTGCAACTACTCTCTTCTGAGCCCCGTCTTTAGGAGCTCTGTCTGCTGGCCACACGGACGGAAGGAATGTTGTTTAAACCCCTCTGAAACTAAACACTGAGATAAATCACGGGCAGCCTCGCCGTTACAGTAACCAACTCCCCGTTACAGTAACGTTATGGACTCTCGACAACAGCTGCAGGTCGGATTACTCGTCGTGTTCAGCTGAAAGGAAAAGCGGCTGGGAAATGGAAATCATGGTGGCGGCGGGAGACCACCACCACCACCACCACCACCGGACCCAAACCCCCCCACCACGTTGAACACCACATTTCCCCCGTCGTTTCAATAATTGGTTCCCGTTTTTTTTCGTCGTTTCTTCTCCCAACGTGACCGTTGGTTCGCCACCTCTTGGTTCTAGAGACTGTCACCTCGGGGCCGTGCACCGGGGGTATAGTTTTTTTTGCAGTCATGTTTGCAGTGCGCATCGTTACCGCAGACTATTACACGGCGAGTCCCATCAAAGACCTGGACGTGTGTTACTCTGCGTTCAGAGAGAGCGACGTGAAGAAGGTGCCGGTGGTGCGGATCTTCGGGGCAACACCTGCAGGTAAACCAATGCTCTCTAACCTCCCTGCTCTGCTGCTCTCTAGACCCGTTAGGAACCTCTCCCTCCGCTGTACAGCGTCCCGCTGCGTAGGGTGCCGGCAGAGCGCGACACCGGCAAACGGTGGTCAATATTGTCGATTTTTACCTTCTTCCGCACATCGTATCCAAAAAGTAAACGTCGCCCCCCTGCTCTCAAATGTTTTACATTTTAGCGGTGAAGAAATTTTAAGTAACGGGTTGAAACAAACGTTTAAATCGCCTTTTTTGTCAGCCTGTGCCATGTTTTCCCAATGCAACCTTAACGGGAGCAGTACAGCGCATGCGGGCGGGGGCTGACTGACCACAGGCTGACTAAAATAGCGATTTAAACGCTTGTTTCAACCCGTCGGTTACATTTTCTTGACCGCTAAAATGTAAAACATCCGAGAGTAGGGGGAATACCTTTACTTTTTGGATACGATGGGCGGAAAAGGTTAAGAATCAACAATATTGGCCACCGTTTGCCGGTGTTGCGCTCTGCCAGCACCCTACGCAGTGGAACCTCATCTCGGAGCTATACAGCGGGGGGAGAGGTTCCGATTGAAGCTTTCTCATGATGGTGGTCGTCACCCTGTGCTTGTACGTGCCACGCGGTGGGTATGGTGGCGGACGTTGGTGGGCTTGCAAAAATCACTGCGATCTCTGACACCCCCCCCCCCTCCCTCCCCGAAAATAAAATGCCCAAAACAATAAAAGAGAGCTGAACTCGTGTACTGAACTCGTGTACTGAACTCGTGCAGTACGCAGTGTACCCCTCGGGGGGGCTTTAACGTCTCCATATTGCACACATTGCAGCGATGAGAGGATCCATACGGTGGCTTTGTTTTCACTGGCCCCGCTGCATCATCATATGGGGCGGGTGTGCACATTACATTGACCATACATGGATCGGTATTCGGCATTTGGCTTGTCTTATGCCGTGTGTATGTGGCAATGTAATAGGATATCATCATGTCTTCCCTTTCGCTTTTGTTCTGTTTACTGCAACCTGTGGATTGTTGACACACACCACCACAACACGCTGCTGCAGCCTCTAGCCTGCCCTGGCTCCTTCACAATCACAGCCGGAGGGGGTGGGGGACCTGGGGGGCTTGTGTTTTCCCGGGAATCCGCGAGGTTTGGCACTTGCGTTACCCGCGCCTCCTCAAATAAAGACACCGCCCGGTGTATCAGGCTATGCGTGTGCTGCGGTGCCCATGGCGCAAAACAACACAGTAAGCCTAATTTATACTTAGTTGCGTGCCGGTGTCGTGCTCAGTAAATAGCAGATCTACAAGCTTGTAGATCTGCTATTTGCGGCATGAAACACCTGCGTGCAACTAAGTATAAATCAGGCTGATCGGCACAACGGTACTAATGTTATATATATGACCAGTTTGACCACCCTTTCTTCAGCACTCTTTGCCTTGACGTTTTTATTGCATAACGTCAACAACACCTCTAATGTACATGTGAAGCAATAACATTTTATATTGCCATTGCCAGTATTGTGACTTGAGCCTACCTTTGTATCCCCCTATGGCAATCAACTCTCGCCCTCTCCCTGGTTGTATTTTAGTGGCATTGTGTGAAGAACGCCCCATTGCTTGATATAGCTTACTCAGGCTTAAAGGATTTGCAACAGAGAAATCAGGGACAGTAGCTCGGGGTATCGGTGTCGGGTCTAAATTTGTTCTGTCGCAACCTGCATGTTTTTTGCAGATGATCACACTGATATTAGCAGCTGAGAGGCAGTCTTGACAGATTGTCAAGTGTGTGTGTGAGTGTGTAAGAGAGACAGTGTTTCCTCAACATTTATTTAAATGCAACACAGCCATCTGGGAGATTGTGCAAACATTGCGGTGGAGTCCTGGAAAATTGGCACAATGGTCACAAATGGTGGATTTATCATAAAAAGTTTGAATATTTCTGCTTCATTCATGACAGCACAGGCAGCAGAGAGGTGGGAAAGTGAAAGCAAAGAGGGGGCGTGGCACACACATACCACAGGTGTCCAAAGTGGAATTTGGGAGGGGGGACAACTGACCAATTATCCACTTGGGTGCCCTGATTAAAAACATGGAAGTGAATTTGGCTTTGCCATTTTTGCCCACAACTTAGTATTGCGTGACGCGTGGCACACACTTGCATCTCACAAAGGGAGAGCGCATGAGGCCGATCACTTCTACTCTACATCCTTTTAACGTGGCCTTTTAAATGATGCCATTGTTCCATGAGGCTTGCACTACTGTACACATTGAAAGCATTTGTTGATCGGATCTTTACCCAACTGCATTATACATAATAGCTTGTATTGTTGGAATACTGTAACGTGTGGTTCCATACAAAGCATTGCCTTACCGCCATGGTTATGCGTCTTTTAGGGTTCTAATAACACAATAAGACTTGTGTCATTTGTGGACACTGGTCAGGATGCCTTGCATTGTTTCACACTTCAACTCTCTTCTGCTCGCTTGATGTATCTCCCGTGGCAAGGCCTAAGTCACTCCTGGCTCTGTGTTTCCCCCAAATAAAATTACATCAGCATCTGGAATGCATCGAAGTAGAGAATGGTCTCTCTTTCATTCTCTTTTTCAAGTGTCTTTTCTGAAGGGCAGCTTCAAAGAGTCCATTAGCTATGAAAACAGGCCACGCCTGCTCAAAAGGAGGCTAAATAAGTTCATTCCAATGCTTTCTTTGGACGTCGTCACAGTGAGTTTTGATTTAATTTCAGCGAGGTTTGTCTGGCCTGAAGCAGAGAATGTTTTTGAGCAATTATTTCATTTGTCTATTTGTCTGTCAGTTATGATGTTTTCAATGTGTTTTTCGTGTGTGTGCATGTTTGCATGTGTTTGTGGGCACGACACCACATCCCTAGCAGCGTATGGCTCCATGCTAATCTTCAAGGCCACAACACACTCTTATCCTCCTCTGACCCAAGTCATGCTCCCTCTCGCCACTCTTCGTTGCGTTATTTGACACCACACTTCCTGTGTCCAGTCTGTTCAACCCCCCTCCCTTTCTCTTTGTTTACCCCTTGTGTGTTTCCTTTCCTCAACATCTCTCCGTCACGTACAGTATCTATTGCACACAAAATAAGCTTAGCCATGAAAAGGTGGGGAGGAATAGCACAGGGAGTTCCAGTGTTTGAAACATTGCACTTGTGACCACTGCATTAACACACAGCTTGATTAGCACGCCCCTGATGGAGAGCCAATCCCTGTGCTTCGGTGAACAGCCAGCCTTTCCTCCCACGCCGCTGAGGTTTGACACGGTTGATTCCTGCCCCGACGTCTGCAAGCCAGACCCAGATCTACTGACGGTCAGCCGGTCAGTCGCTCTTCCTGCTCGGCTCACGAGAGGAGGAGGAGGAGGAGTCCCGTTTTAGTCTATGCTTGGCTGTGAGCCTCGGAGCGTCCAAGAGGGAAGGGGAAAACAGCATGACCAATTGACCTGAATGAGGGGTCAAGCAGCGAACCAGGGAGGAATAAAATTGTACATCGGGCCCCATATCTTCCCCCAACCTCTTCTCTCTCTCTCTCCTTCATCTCTGTCTGGTCCCTCTTATTTTTACCACTCCCCAGGGGATCTATACTACCCCACTCTTCTCTCACTCTCTATTTTTTTTCTTCATTTTATCTTTTTCCAGGAATCTCTCTACATCTCTCTTACCTCTCTTACCCCCCCCCCCCCCCACACACACACACACCACACACACACACACACACGCTCCCATCCCCATTCCACTTTGTCTTTACCTCTCTCTGGGGGAAATCCTTAACGCCATCTAAAGGAATCCCTCCTGGATCCATTAACAGGATAATAGGGCGGATTGGAAGGAGACCCCAGTGCCTCATTAAGCAGAAGGTCATTGCCTCGTCCACTGTTTACCCCCCTCTCTTCCACACTCTCAATTATAATCCTCCAACCAGGCCACAGCCTCCTGGTAACTTCTGTAATTACTTGATGACAGAGTGAGTTGCTAGTTTTGTTTGTTTTTTCTTCATGTTTGGTGATGGTTTCCACTGGGTTAGTGCACACTCTTTCTTTCTTTCTAGCTAATGACAGGTGCATGGAATCTGATGGCCCTAGGCCACTGTAACATGAAAACGGTGCTTTTACTTTTTTCTAAGGAGGTCTTCGGCATGTTTTCCTTCTGCAGGTATGATGCTGTTGTCTGGTTTGCTAACCTTTGCTACATATCGCCTGGTTTCATTTGCGAATGCCTCAGCGAATGGATTCAGCTATGGTTTCAGCTGTGTAATAGATGAATCCATCTATTACTTTTGTCCTGCTATGGATGAATATGCACGTGCGCGAGCACACACACACACACACACACACACACACACACACACACACACACACACACACACACACACACACACACACACACACACACACACACACACACACACACAGAGTAGGAAATGAACTATAGCTGTACACTGCAGTATAGGAGTCTCCTGTTGAGAGAGGAGTGCTGCAGTGATGAAAGGAGAGTCGTGTGAACTCTGCTCCTTCCTTAATCCTCAGCCTGTGATGGTATTGTGCAGAGATGGGGCCCAGGTTCTCCTCTGGGCTTTTTAACAGACCAATCAGAGGTGTGGGACCCCCCTCAAAAGGATTTGTTTTTGTGGGTCTTCTTGCAAGTCCCTTTTTTAATTTAGAATCACTTTGTCAGGTGGTAGAACATACAGTATCTTGCAAAGGGGACGATGCAAGGCATACTGAGAGTAGTGCCCACATCAGAATCATCTTTATCATCACATGACATAACATTATTATTATGATGTAGTTTGAAAGCATGGATAGGATACTGTGCCATCTGTAACTTCCTGCATTTGTGTTTTTATTGTCTTCTGAAGAACAAGAATGTGAACGCACCCAAGAATTAAGAATCAAAATGGTCTTATATCGCTTACTCATATAGGTACAAGCAGTGAAATTATGCTGTGACACCAACACCATGTGCAGGCAGTACAAGATAATAAAAGTACTGAACTCTTATGAAATAAAATACATCAAATATCTGTACATTTGTGCACCCATCTGACTATGCATGTGGTGTTACTCTCACGGGGAAATGCTGTCCACTTGCTCTGTCTTTAAGGTGGTCCTGTCAGGTCCTATGTCCAGACTCGGTAACAACAACACATAGGCTACTGCTTCATAACAACTCATGTTGTTAAGCTGCCATCGTTGCCATGGCCTCGCCTCTGCCATAGGGGCCCTACATCGCCCAAAGATCCGGTTATCCAGTTTCAAAGGCTTGCCGGGACACGGTGATTTCAAGCCACATTGGAGGGCTTTTTAAAGCGTAAACAGGGCGGCCAATTCCTCCCCCTCCATTCATGGCCATGTCAATTACATGTAAATGAGTGAGGGTATTTTTCTCTGTCTCTGAATGCCTTGCTACCACAGGTGGCCGTTGGATCACAAGGCCGAGAGAGCTGCCGAGGTTCCCTGTGTGGCTCTATGGTCCCCCGCAGTCTTGTTTTGCCGAAGGTTGAACTCTGTGGCGTAGGGTGGGAGTTTTGATCCATTTAGTGTCAGTTTATAAAATTATCTGATTAAACGGACACTTTGATGTTAGCATAGATGACAACTGGACAGTCCCTGATGACCTGTAGCTGAACCGTACCAAACTCTCATAGCAAACATCTTTTAGCTTTTAGCTAATCTCCATCTGACCATGATATAATGAAGTGTACCTTATTTATTGTTTTGATGGTGGTGTTCCTTCCTTGTGGTGTTCTGTCTCTGTCTCTCTCACAATCTCTCCCTCTCTTGCAGTCGGTCTCTCTTCACCTCCATCTACTTCTGGGTCTTCTCTTTGTCTTTCTCCCTCTCTCCTCCTCTCTCCCTCCCTCCCTCTGAGCATCTCTGTACAGTAAAAGCAGTGTGTCTGTGTGTCCTTGCCTGCTGCAGCTCCAGTCAGCCTGATTGATGGTTTTAATAGCTACCTCATCCCTTCCAGAGTGGGTATCTCTGAACAACTCTTAACAGATACACACACACACACACATACACACACACACAAACACATTCCAAGGACCATGGCACAACACTGCAGAACTGTCACCCTTTTCTTTTGCATTTGTTTGTTGTTGTAATTTTGTTAATGAAACTGGAAGGAATCTTTGAAGGAGGGTATTACTCCGAGTGCCGACGTGATTGTGCTTGATATAGTTTCAGCGGCTGGCTATAATGGAAAAAGCAGGTGGAATTGGTGCAAGCGATAAAGGCCATATGCCGTGTGTGATGGATGGCAGGTGTATTAGTGCAGGAGATTGAATGTGACAACGTGCCGGTCACAGCAGCCCACTTCACCAATCCTGCAGCAGTAAGCATTGTGTGGCCCAGGCTGGGCTAGCTGGGCTTTTAGCTTGCGAGTCGCCGCCGCACGCACAGCACACACACACAGCCTGGACCCATATATGGCAAGTCCTCATTAGTAGTCCTGTCTTTTGTGAGGACAGGTATAAAAAAAAGAAAAGAACAGGTAAAGTTAACAACAGGCTGTCAGACTGGCACTAATGAGCTGAACAATGAGTTAAGAGTTGACGTTCGTTGAACGTTTGTTGATTGTTTCGTTCATTGAATGTTTTGTTTTTTATTTTTGGTATGGTATGCAAAGAAAATTGGTGGACACAGAATTCATATCTGACAGACCTGAAATACCATCAGCACTGAGGCAGCACTTATTGTCTTTAGGCCTTGACACTGAATGCGTCACTGACACAAGCATCACTAACACGTCAAGAGAAAATGAAAAATAAAGAGAGGTTACCTTTCTGCATTGCTCCAACTCATTTCAGATGGTCTGTGCCACGTGTCGACTTCGTTGACCGACCCTGATCAACCAGTGATCTATACTTTTCTTTCCCTATACACCAAATCTCTTTGCTGGAAAATTGCAGATCTACAAGCTCACAATAGAGATGCTAGGGTTCATGTGGTTAAAGTGGTTAAACGAAGAACATTCTAATGTAAAAAGCCATCGTCATTGACGGCAGAGATGTTGATGACAGTACAGAGGCCAGACTATACTGTATGAGCTGATAGAAGTGTAGCAGGCGATGATTGTCTGGGCCTCTCTGTCTTAGCAAGTAATGGAAGATGTCGGCAGTAGAAAATCGGAGCAAATACACAACAAATGCTCACAATCTCACCTTGCCTCCAATGTCTCTCATTCTCTCTTCACTAGACTTTCACATTTCAGTGACTGCATTTATCTTCAGCTACTGGATAACATGAATCAACCGAATTTGTGTGGCCCGTAATCTAGTGGAGAGGGACTTTAAACTATGTTTAACTGCACAATGGTTTCCTGTCATCACACCTAATAAAATTCAACTCAACGTTTTTGTCACATCGCAGGTTTACAGGTGTAAAAAAGTAGGTGAAATTCTTGGTAAAACTGTATATTAAGGTTGGGTCTATAATGCATCATAAGCACATTTATAATGCTTTATAATGCACTTATAAGTCTTCATAACTCATTATAAATGTTTATATATATGCATAACAACTTATAACAAGGTTTATGAAGTATTATAATTGCTGGTCATAATGCATTATAAGCTCAGTGGAACCGCACATTGTAACTACCAGGTAACACTTAACTTAAAGGTTGGCTCTGTAATGCACTGCCACTTATTAGGCTTCATAACACTTATAACAGACGATTTATAACTAAGCATTATGACCAGCACTTATAACACTTCATAAACCAAATAAGTTGTTGTGCATAATTATAAACATTTATAATGCCTTATAAGCACATTATAATGCATTATAATTGTACTTATAATGCATTATAGACCCCACCTTAACATAGTCTTACCAAACAGGTCAGATATCAATATGGGCTGACAATATGAACATTACATGTCACGGTTATTGTGGCAAAGTAATTGTGATTAACAATATTATCGCAATCAAAATATGCTTAAAACTTAAAATGTCACTTTTGTTAACCACTTGAACCCCCCCCCCCCCCCCCCAGCATCCCTATTCTGGGGGGGAACGTTCGGCAAAAACAGACGATGCACAAGCTCACAACGCGTTGCAACAAATAGACAAGGAAGCTGGCTGACATGTAAAAGTACTGTATACAGTTGCAGGGCCGAAGGATATTGATATTTGTAACGTTCCAGTTTTGAGGATGAAGAAGCCGGAAAGTATGTTTCTGTTTGAGAATGTGGTGGTGGAACGCTTTGATGAGGCTTATGAACGGTATGTGTTTCACTGTAGAATGCAACAGAGAGAAAAATTGGATGCATTTCTGATGAACCTGAGTCTGAAAGCTAAAACATGCAAACTATCTTCCTCAATGTTTTTCCTATTTTGCACTGGCAAACATTTCCAAAAACCTTAAACTGCGAAAATGGCAGGTCTACAATATCCTGATCCAGACTGCTTCGCTCCGTTCAGTGGATTCGTTTTTTTCTCACTTCGCTTTTCAGTCTGATAAACCTGCTATCTCCAAGGGGCGGGACGGGCACCCAGGCTTTGCGGCTTCTGAATGGTCTGTGGGATAAGGTGGGGGACGACGACGACCAGTGGCTTCCAATGTAAAATTCGAGTCACTTCCTGACTTGCCTACGTAATTGGTGACGTTTGGAAATCCAGCTCAAACAGGATGATGGCCAGACGGAGAAGCGAAGTGAAAAATAAAATAAACCGCTGAACGAGCGCCTCCGTCTGGATTCCAGGCTAGATCTATAAGCTCAGCTTGTATTTTCGGTTATTTTCACACAACACCGTCATATGACAAACTAAGTATAACCTAGGATCAGGGCTTAGGTAAAAAAAAAATGAAAAAAAGATATCACTCCTGTTATTTGGTGACTAGTAGATATTACCATGATTTCATGTACCAAAGCAAATCTTTGTATGTTTGTCTACTGTGGATATACTGAATTACTTTAGGTAGGTCAATGTGCTCAGACCTGTTAGTCTCGGATATTTATGCAGCCATTTTTCAGCTGAAACGCCGTTAGCAGCCCAGAGGGCCAAAAACATTTTATCCATCATAAAGTTTAAACTCTGTAATACATCCTTGCTGTCAACTATTGCCCCAGTTTGGATAGATGTCTCTCCCTTCGGTAACAGAGAATGGGGCGCTCAGCAGAAAGTCGGTGAGCAAGAGACCATTCTCATTGCTGTTCTGTTGTGCAATGCTAGCCATCATCGACCTGATCGATATAAGACGTGTTGCTCTGTCTGTTAATGACACATGTTGGGGTGCAATAGTAAATTGAACGAATCGATTTAATAAAATAATTGATTCCTATTTGGGGCATGTCATTATTGGCAAAAAGTCTCAAAACGGTAAAACAAATGTCCGATCTACAAGCTCACAAAGCGCCACACTGTGAGCTTGAAGATCTGCTATTTTCACTATTCGTGCACAAAACTGTTGTGCTAAAAAGTATAAAATAATGCTTACGTGCTTAATTGATTATTTGATTAATCAAATATGTAATGAATGAAATATTTGCCAAGTAAATAATTATTGATATTTGCAGCCCTACACACATACACACTGGAGTGGAGGCCACACCTTGCCTAGTACTACCCCTGCTGCTCTTTGTCCACGCTGAATAACATGTACTCTCATAAAGCCTTATGATGTGCTGCAATGCGTTGTGAGCTTGTAGATCAGCTATCTAAGGCTGGGGGCGACCCAATAGGCGAGCGGTTATAGGCACGTACCACATTAGCTCAAATGCCTGACGGCGAGTCCCCAGTTTGATTTCGTCTCCATGTTACTCCCCTACACTCTGTCTGTGTGTCCTGTCTCTCACTAGGCTACCTATCAAATAAAGGCTCAGAAAAGCCCCCCAAAACAAAACGAAAGCATCAGGCTTATGTGTTTCAATTCAAATGGACCCCACCCACAAGCTTTATATTTGTATTGGATGCTGGCTTGTGTTCTCATTTCACAATGTAGTCTACTGCTGCCTGTGTCTGCTCAGTGATACACACATAGATTCCAAAGAGGAAATGCTGTCCCTACTAAGCATGTGTAGGCTTTCTCTGGAAAGATGAATCACCACAGAATTTCTGATAGGACTTGGCACAGCATATTTAAACTGCTCCATGTTGATAAAAAAAATATGAACACACTTATTTTAATGCTGTGCAGCAGTCAAGTCAGACACAGCCCACGCAAGCAGTGTCCACTGTCAGCATCGAGTACAACAAGACGTGATTGTTATAAAAATCTTAATTGGTGGTGGGATCGTTCTTGGCCACTCAACAAGTTTCTGCAGTCTAGCATCATCACAGTATCCAGACGATTAGACGTCTGGGGCACAACATAGAGAAGTAGTTTAAGGATCGTCCCCACTACACAGTCAAATTCAGAGTGTTGATTTAACTCTGAGTGTACCAATGGAACCAAAACGACCCATACCATTTGGCTGTGTAAGACCTACATAAAATGCATGACAGACATATGAATTGACCAACCACAGACCTCCTTAGACTAAACACGCACCAACCATGGACTTCCGTTATAGCCCAGCCAGTCAAGAGGCCTGACTATAAGGAATAAAGGAAAGGCTTCTTGTCAGTGATAGGGGTGTGTGGAGCTGTTTAGCTCTGTTCTCTCCTCCGCTTCTCAAAGCAAAACGTGTGCATTGTGGTTCTGTTTGGCCTGAAGAAAGAGAGAGACGGAGAGAAGGTCCGGTACTGACAAGTGGAGCCAGGTCATTTCGGGTCCTTTGCTCAGCACTGAGCTCTCTCTTTGTGTGTGTGTGTGTGTGTGTGTGTGTGTGTGTGTGTGTGTGTGTGTGTGTGTGTGTGTGTGTGTGTGTGTGTGTGTGTGTGTGTGTGTGTGTGTGTGTGTCCCTCTCTTGTCCATTGTGCCTAGAGGAGGAGGGAGGGATGGAAAGAGAAGGAGATCATTGGTGATCCAGAGAGAGGGTGGGAGGAGTAGAGAGCAATTGAGAGAGAGAGAGAAAGGCTGGGTTGTAGAGAAGGATGGCAACAGTGAGAGATTGACCAACAGCTCTGTCCGTTGAGGCACAAGCATTTGTGTGTCAATGCTCTCTCCTGGTGGAGAACTCGCTAGTGTTTGTAAGACAGATTAACGCTTGCTTTTGAGTTGGTCTGCCAGTTCAAAAGTGGGTGTCAGCAGTACAAGACTACACACAAGTGTGTGGGGAATTCGGGAATTGGCTTAACGACTAAAGTGGGAGAAAAAAATGAAAGCGGGTCCAGATTGGTAAAAAAAAAACTACTTCCGCCCATTTCAAGTGACCGTCCAAATTGTACTTTGACAGATGAAGTGCCAGATGTGGGGTTCCTGACAGTGGTCATCAGTTTTATTAAAGCTGTGAGCTAAATGATGTGGTTCAGATAACCTCTCTAGCTGCCATGTGTGGAGTGAGCTCAGAGAGTGTCAACTGTCAAGCCTAAGATGGCTGATACCGTGTGCGTTACAGTGCTATGGTTAGAAAACACCAAAGGTGGAAAAACTCCACCGTTAAATGAGATCCTTTTCAAGTGACAGATCAAATGAGACAGGGTGTATTAAAGTTTGGTATATCAGGCCGTCCTGCTGAGTGGAGGGCAGGCGGTGGTAATTAGCCTGAGGGCAAGTTTAGAATGTGAATTGAATATGGGTTTGGGATCCCCGACCAACCACAACTGTGGTAGGTTTCTTTGGCGTGTGGAGTGACTGGAACATGGCTGACACTGTGCTTTTATTATAGCCTGTGGTGAAATACACCCCACAGTTCACCCATTTGATTTGAGAGTTGGTTTCTGTTTAAGGGATGGATCAAATAAGACGGTGTGGTGTGTATTCAACTTTGGCGCTCAGATGGTGCTAGTGAGAGAACTGAGTGGATTTTGAGACAGATTAAGGGCCCACGACGTAGAATATAGAGCTCACGCTGGGGCGGTGGTGGGGTGGGTCTGCTCCCAGGCCTCATGCTGCACAGTACCAAATGAATTGATCAAAGAGATTATATTTTCCCACAAGTGGGTGCATTTCCATTTTTAATAGCTGCGGCCCAGCCATGGAGGGGCACTCCTGCTATTTCAATGTCCTCCACTCCACAGCCACTCTTCCTCATGAGCATCTTTCCAAACCGCTAAAGGCCAAAGGGGTCTGCTGCTGCTTCATCCGTTTTTTTTATTCCATAGCATTGTGCGCGTCTATGCTGGTTGGGAGCAAGAGCTTATTAAAGAGGAGGGAAGGGATTTCTGGGAGACCAGCTTCTAAAAATAGCATGGCTTATTCTTTCTTCTTGCAACTGGGTTTCTGTATGAGCTTTTTGGAGGCAGTAATTGGGGGAGTGGTGGTGGGGGAGGGGGGAGGGGGTGCTTAAAATCTAGTGACTAATCAAAAAATTGTTCTTAGGCACATCTAAAAAATAATGTCTCTTTTTAAAATGGCTTCTCTGGGACTCATTTTCTGCCCCCACTCACTGAAATTAAACGAAACGTATGTATGTTTTTTTTTAATCCTCTAGGAGTAATGTATGGAGCTGTTTTCCATTTCCCCTCTCTGTTCACCCACTGTAATCAGCTCCAGTTGCAGTGATACCTCAGACGCAATTCATGGTGCGTGTGTATACAGTATGTGCGTGCGTGTGTGTGCGTGTGTGTGTGCGTGCGCGCACCATGGCTGTGTTTGAATGAAAATGAAAAGAGCAACAAAGAGCAAAAGCACGAGGGGTGGGGTAGAGAGAGAGGGAGAGACAGAGAAATGGAGAGACAGACAGAGAGAGTGAGAAAAAGAACAGAAGTAGACATGTGACTCGTCTAATGCACCAGTCGAGTTATGTGGCAGAGACGGAGAGAGACGTGTAAAAAGGGAGGCAGGGTGAGGGAGGCAGTGAAGAGAGGGAGAGTAAGCAAAGAAGGGAGGGTGAGAGAGAGGGAGAGAGAGCGAGAGAGACAGAGACATGCCATGAATATCAAATTGTGTTGGAGCTGTGGAAAGGGGGCCAGGCAGGCAGAGCGAGGAAATCTCCTGTTGTCTGGCAGGAGAGCACTGGCCCTGATCTCTCCCACACTCGCGCATACACACACACACGCACACATACACACACACACACACACACACACACACACACACACACACACACACACACACACACACACACACACACACACACACACAGCTTTTGCCTGACTGTAAATGCACCATGGCAACGACACAGCTCTGCCCAGCTTTCGTACACACGTCGATGGAACTTCCATCAACGATCACACGTTTTTCTCTCTCTCTGTCTCTATGTGACTCACTCACACATGCACGCACTTCTCTCTCTGCTGCATTTTGCCTCACCTGTCCCCTCCCTCCTTCTTTTTTTCTATTGCCGGGCATCTCTTCACCCCCACTCCCCCACCCCCCCCCCCCCGCCCATCCACCCATGTGCCTTCTCCTCCACATTAGACCTAGCAGATGTACATAATGAATCTCTATCCACATGTTCGATTGAGGGCCACCTAAGATGGTGGAAAACACAATAGACTTGACGTGGCCCCACCTCTGGTAATGAGTAGTGGGGTTGGGGGGGGGGGTGTATTTACATAATGTATTATATAACAGCCGCAGCACTGGTGTGGTTCCACTACCCCCCCCCCCCCCCCACATCCCCCCGTTATCAAAATTGGGTTATGCATTCACAGCTTATTTATTTACAGACTGGGGCTCCGTAAGGGCGAGGCTGCATCACAGTAAATCAGTTATTTTCCATTACAGGGAGTTTATCCCCGGCACAAGGCTGGATTAGATTAGATTAGATTGGATTGCATAGCAGTGTGCGTTGGTCAAATATTTGGGTCCTGCTGTTGAATTTACGATGCCGCTGCGTTGTCTGTTGAGGAACTGTTGCTGTGAGTTAGTGTGGTTGTGGCGTGTGTGTGTCCCTGTCTGTGTGTGTCCCTGTCCCTGTCTGTGCCAACATCTATCACATCAGTGTGCATCATGCTCATGTGTCTTGCTTGTGTGTTTACCATGTGTGTGCGTTTGCTTTTCAGTGATGTATACAAGCGTGTGTGTGTGTGTGTGTGTGCATGTGTGGATGTAGATGCATTATGAGTTTGTAGATCTGCTATTTTTGGCAACCTAGTATAAATCGGGCATCAGGATTTCCCATTTCAAAGACATGTGGGAGCGCTCTACTCTCTCTCTCTCTCTCTCTCTCTTTTTCCCTAAATCACTCCCACTCTCACACTACATTGTTTAGCACGCTCAGACTTCTCCATCTCCCTCCCTCCTTCATTCCTCTTTGTTCTTCCTGCCAGGAAGTTTTACTTGTTTCCAAACTCCCCATGCGCTTGTGCTGTGTGTATGTGCACGTGCAGCTCATGTGAACGTGTGTGTGTCCACAACTGTGGCTAGCTAGGCCTCTCCCCTCCCCGGTCGCACCCCCCCCTCTCCTTCTCTGACCTCACAAACTACAACTCCTTGGGTCTCCCGTGACCTCCGACCCCCAGCTCACCCCGGCCCCACTTGCACCCGCTCCCCCTTTTTATCATTATGTGCCAGCAGTCGCATACCTGAGCTCCAACAATTGTGACAGTCATTTGTTCAGGCACACAGAGCTGTGTGTGTGTGTGTGTGTGTGTGTGTCTGCTAAACTGAACTGGACAGCTCCTGTATGGATGTGGGAGAGTGGCTTTTTTTAATCTCACTAAACTTTGTGTGGCATTTTATTGTCGTTTTTTTCAAGGAGAGTAGATGGTCCACCCTCAGCATAAAAGATGACAGGTGATATAAACGGATACTGTATATAAATCATCTAAAGTATACAGTACATCATAGGAAATCATATTTGCCTGATTTGTGTGTGTTTTTTTCTTTGACCACTTTAATCCTGGTGTCCCTATTTTTGCCTTGTCAAGTCTTACAAAATGTTACTTTTCCCCCAACATTTGCAAAAATGCACGATCTTCAAGCTCACAAGGTTATACTAGATCTGCAGTTTTTGCTATTCGCCATTCAACGAAATATATTGATCGGGTTTCAGTGGTTAATGGGACAGATCAGATGAATCGCAAACTCCGATATTACTATACCAGGTTCTCTCTCAAACAGCCATCTTCTCACACAGTGTGTGTGTGTGTGTGAGCGTGAGTGCATGTGCGTGTGTGAGCATGCATGCGTGCGTATAATTGAATTACACCACGGCTCCACCTCTCCCCTCCCTCTTATTCAGCGCCTCTTCTCCGCTCTGCCTCAACTCTGCCCCTCGCCTCCTCATCCTTGTTGCTGCCATCCCCCCCCTTTCCATTCCACCCATGTCTCCTCCCCCACCACCTCCTCCATTCCTGCTGCAGTAAACTGGACTCCAGTAGTTGTAGCACCACCTCCTTCCCTGTTCCGTGTTCCTCACTCACACTACTGCCCTGAGGCAGTGCCTTGGCCCAAGCAGGCTTCCTCCCCCTCTCCTCCTCTCCTCTTCCCTCTTCTCTTCCGTCCCAGCCAAACCAACCTGTCCTTCTTCGTGTGCTGTTTTGTATTGTGTGTGTGTGTCTGTGGTGTGCAGGAGGAGTTGATTTGAGGTTATGTGGTGAATACAGCGTGCTGGTTCACAGGGTTCTTCCTGTAAACTCCTGAAGCTTCATAATTACACTCCCACTGGCCCCGGATCAGCTGCTCTGTCTCTCTCTCTCTCTCACACACACACACACACACGCATCCTTTCACGTACTCGCTGTCCCTCTTTCATTTCCTGTCTGTTGTGCTTCTGTCTCTCTCTTTTCTCACAGCCTCACGCTTTATTTTCACACTCCGTCCCTCCTGCTCACTCGTATGTCCCCTCTCTCTCTCCCCTTGGTTTCTCTCCCTTTCTCCCTTTCACTCTCTCTCTCTCTCTCTCTCTCTCTGCTGTGTTGGGGTTTACATAGTGAGGTATGATTTCTCCTCAAAAATTGCACTTGTTAGTTACAGATGATGGATCGTTAATCGATTAATCAAAGGGCTCACCCATACTACTTTTGCATAAGTGAACATGAATACCGTGAAAATGGCGCTGCTGGAAACGCTCCATATGCCTCCAGAAAGAGTTGTAACAGGTACATGTATATCTTTAGAGTAGGTTGGCCAGAAAATAGAAGACCGGTGCTTCCCAAAATAGCCAATTCCACAGGGAAAGCCCGGGACACACCGGGTCACATGACTCACGTGGCCTTTTTAAAATCTCTCTCATTATTGGTTGTGTGTGCCTCTGCGCGCATCTCTCCTCAGTCCTCACCCGGATTCACAGGACTGAATACGTGCCGCATGATGGTATAATATATAGATGTGTTTGTGCACAGATGTTCTGTGTGTCATGTTCTCATATCTACACACATATACTGTATACCGGGAGTGGCCCAGTACGGCCTCTCGTTTTGCGCTGTTGACCACTGTACATGCCCCATTTAATGCCCCATTTAATGCATCCGAAAAAAATACGAACCGCCACAGCCACTCGTCGGACGCCAATTTGTGTGCAAGAGTTCATAGGGCAACATGTGTTTGTTTTAAATGTTCGTTTTTTTGCGCAAAAAAAGGACACTGTCGTTAACGGGGTTAACTGCAACTGCAACCTGCTTTGTCTGCTTATTCAGGTTCTGACTGCACACTGCTACTCATGCAGATATCTGTCGCTCTCTCGCTCTGTCTGTCTGTCTTTTCAAACTTTGTGTGGTCGAGGAACTGCAATGGGCAAGTCAGAATCTCAAGGCACACTTGTATTTATTGCTAAGATAGCAGATCTACAAGCTCACAACACGCGTCGCAAGCTTGTAGATCTGCTATTTTCGCTAGCTTTGAACATTTTGTGAAATCTCATTGCAATATAATGGTGTGGTTGTCACAAAATCCCAAGGCACACCTGGACTTGTGTCAAGGCGCATCGTTGTGCCTCGGCATACCGTTTGGGAACCACTGCTGCACAGACAAAGACATGTTAAGGTGATGCTCGCTGTGAGACGGTCAGTGGCTGCCCCCCCCCCCCAGACGAGCGGTGATCTTATCCCTGTGTCCTGCCGCTCCTGCACCCTGACCTCCTTTCTGTCAGTCTGACCCAACCTGACTCCAACTGCGCTTCAAATCTCCTGACGCATCTGGCCCTTGACAGGTCCGGTTCGACACGTTGTCCCGTTTTCCCCGTGACAGAGACTTCTCTGCAGTAGAAAGGCACACCCTGTCCCCTGTGCTTGTTCAGAGTGATGACTACAGAAAACTACAGTCTTTTATAAACACGCATACTGTAGCCCTCTTGTTACCGTACCTCTTCCCTCGTGGAGCACCCTTCCCCTGTCCTTCTCAGAGACACGACAGGTTACCGTATTGGCTGTGTTGCACAAAGTAATCGGAATTCATGCGCACAGAGCTCTTTCTTGCATAATGTGTTTTCCTGCAGTGCACACTGTCCTCGTCCTTCTCAGAGACATGGCAGGTTTCATTGCACTCACTCTGGTATGAAAAGTATTGATGATTTGTTTTTTTCCCCACATGTGGTATACACATGTAATGTACACACACACACACACACACACACACACACACACACACACACACACACACACACACACACACACACACACACACACACAGAGGCCGTCTTATCTTCCCCTGCAGTAAACACCCTGCTCCAATCCCCACCATGGAATGACAGGTTATTTTGCTGTCCATGTTTGGTCCTCTTATGGCCAGCATCTTTCACTGAACTCCGGCAGCATGTTCCTCTCTTCCCAATTCAGGCTTATTTTATCAGCCTTGACATTGCCTTTTCTCTCCTTTTGTAGATCCACACAACAAACCCCTTACGCCAGTGGTTCTCAAACCTTTTCATGTCCAGGACGCCCAAAATGATATGTATTTGGCCGCGGACCCCCCATCTCAAAATATTTTGTTCCAGGGACCCCCAGAAGCAAAGATTTGAGTAACAAATGTTCGCTTTAAAAATATATATATTCAAAGATTTGCACTGATTTGCACTGATTTTTCAAAAATAGCAGCTCATAGCGCGGCACTCGGTGCCCGGTGGGCTGAACTGGGAAGAACGGCATGTTCATCCACATGCATTTACGTCCTCCTGGTGAATCTCATCGCTGTCAACTGAAAAGAAGCGCCTGGTGACTTCACGTTGTATCAGAGAAGGGAACACATACGCCTCTGCACCCTCCCTAATGAACCAACCAGTAAGGCTCTGGACTCTGCTGCAGCAGCAGCGACCAAGGAATTATACAGTACAAAGGGGCAGTGGGAGTTGGTGGAAGAAGGGGACTAAAGTGGGAGAAAAGGGAATAAAAGATGAAAAGAATTGAAGAAATAAAAAATAGGTCAGAGTAGAGTAGATGCTGTGGTACTCTGCCTATGGAGGGGGGGGGGGGGTGTAATACAGTACATTTCGCCTCAAACTGATGCTGTATGGTTCCTTCCTCCCTGGTCCTAGTACTGAACCAGTGTTGATTTCGTCGACTAAAACTATGACGAAAAATGTTCGTCGACTACCTTTTTTCACTGACAAACTAAATAAAAACTGAGTAAAAACTAAGATATGATGGCTAAAACTATTTCGTGAACAGATAAAAACTAGACTAGAATGTTAGTGAGGGACGAGTGGAGAAGAGATCCATTAGAACTAAAAGACATTTTATGTTTGGTTGCGCTCTGAAAATAGCAGATCTACAAACTCACAACGCGTCGCAGCACGCCGCGTTGTGAGCTTGTAGATCGGCTATTTTCAGCATGCAACTAAGTGTAAAATCAGCCATCATGACGCCATCAAGGCACCGCCATAATACATTTTAGTCGACTAAATCAACTGTAGATTTAGTCGACTATAATCTTATGATATTTAGTCGACTGAAACTAGACAAAAACTAAAACATTTCAGATGACTAAAATATGACTAAAACTAAATGGAATTTGTATTCAAAAGACTATGACTAAAACTAAATAAAAATTTGCTGTCAAAATCAACACTGTACTGCACATTTTCAATCCTCTATCCCAGCCAGGCCTGGGACAGATGAGAGGGCTCAAACCCAAACGGCAGGGACACCAGGTGAATGTATTTGACTTCCTGGTATAGGATGTTAGAGCAGCAGTATACAGGACTCCATGGGTTTGAAAACACAACTCTAGAGCGAATCAGGTCTGGAGAGATGTGTGAAAGTGCTGTATGTATAACCATCCCAAATACTCCTTCTCTTCCCTCTTTTTTTAGGACATTTTGAGGGTGTAGATACAGTTACAGTCTGTGTTGGCTCTCAAACAGTACCAACGGTTTTGTGTGTTGGAATCCTCTAAGCACACCACCCGCATGCACACAATGGTGATTTCTTTCCCCCCCCCTAGAGGGTGTGATAGACCCCTGTCTGTGCTGTTAATTAGCCGTGTGGGATCATTAGTGCTGCCAAGCTATCGTCTGGTGAGCGCCGGGCCTGGCCTGTCATCTTCAGACAGGTCCCAGACAGACTGAGGAGAGGAATGGCTGGATAGATGGAATCAAACAATGGATGGGAAGCGGGAAGGTCAGTTGAAGGGAAGGATGGGAGGAAATTGGTGGATTGATAGGGGTGGCTGGCTGGAGGGGGCCAATTAGGGATGGATAAATGGATGTGTTAGGCAGGGTTGCCAGATCTGCTTATTATGATTTCCCCGCAAGATTTTATTTGAGAATAGCAGATCTACAAGCTCACAACGCGTCGCATCGCGACGCGTTGTGAGCTTGTAGATCTGCTATTTTCAAATAGCTGATGTATATGGTAAAGTGCACATGTGGCCCATAGTCGCTTCTTTTGGGCTGGTTTTCCTAGACCTGGTTGCTTGTTTCTCTCACAGAATCTGGCAACACTGGTGTTAGGTTGGTAAAAAACAACAAAAGAAAAAACACTTGTATATGAATGTATTTACTCCCTCATATAAGCTGTTGATCTTTGAGTGTTTTCATGTTTATATAGATCATACGAAACTGTCTTTGTCTCGTCCTGAACATCCTGTGAGGTGGCCACTCTGTCCCATCGCTGTTTATGTTTTTAAGGTCTGTGTGTGGGCAATACAGACTCTTTGCTGGTTGAGGGAGTGAGGGACAGGGGCCATCATTTCTTCCAATATGGATTAATGCTAGTGTAAACGAGGATAAGCAAAATAAATGGTCTTTTCATGTCTGTCTGTCCTTCCTGTCCTTATCTGCAGTTGAGGCCTTTCCTAAGATTCCCTGTAATTAAAATAAATGTTTAGCCTCCCTTTCTCCGCTAATAGTTGGAGCTACAGTGTAAAATCTTTTGGCTGAAGCTTTAACAACGTGGGTAGCCTGTAACATCTAACAGCCCTGGACCGTCCTTGATGTGATGTAATATATCTATTATTCAATTCAATTCAATACAATTAACCTGCCGCAATAGAGGCCAAAGGACAGAGGGCTCCACGAACCAAACCTCCTCCCTCACTGCAATATAACTAGGACCAGGTGAAAGATGAAGCATTAGGCTTCTTACACCCTTCCAATGAAGGGACTATCCTTTCCATTCCAGGCAGCCACCACCCCAATCATTCTCTTCCATTCTGTGCCAGCCAAGCCCAGGCAGACATTCCAGAATTTAACAAGAGTGAACGGGAAAGGACGTTGGCTCGTGCATTCAACAGCACAGCACAGCACTGTCTGCCTGGCAAATATCAGCATGTATCCCAATGTGATTATTCTGATTATTTAGTTTCGTGCTCATATGTATGTATGAGACTGTTGTCGTCTCATTCTGTTAGCTTAATGAAGATCTGGCATGAGGCGGGTGTCCAAGTCACCATCTGGTCAGCCCTCCTTCCTGTCTGTTCAGATGACTGGCTGCTCTACAAGCCTCCTTCCCAGAGGGAGAGGTAGAGGCAGGGGACCCCGGTACGGAGGTGTGTCTCTGCCGTACCTGCAGCGAATGCAACTCGATTGTTCGCAATGAGTTGCTGGCTACAAATAACTAGAAATACACATGCCTGCAGGTAAAGGCATTTTGGCTGCATAATATTGCTTCCAGTTGGGACCTACAAATATCACATAATGGTCATTATGGTCAAAAAGGCACTAAAAGGAAGGAAAGTGTGCTAAAATAGTCCATTAAAATGTTACAAGATCTCACCTACACTAACCCCAAAAAATAATATAATGTTGGCTATAGTTTGTGTTAACCCATTAAGGCCTGAGGTTCCGATTCTACAAATGTCTTCTAAATCCTATGTTGCTATGTCAGAGGTTCTCTAACTTTTTCATGTCAAGGACCACAAAATCATATGTATTTGGCCGCGGACCCCCATCTCAAAACATTTTGTTCTAGGGACCCCCAGAAGCAAAGATTTGAGTTACAAATGTTTGCTTTAAAAAATTTTTTTTTCAAGATTTGCTCCCATTTTCACGATTTTTCAAAAATAGCAGATCTACAAGCTCGTAGCGCTATGAGCTTGTAAATCTGCTATTTTTGAATAGCCAAAGTGTAAAATAATGCTTTTTTTTATAGCTCAAATAAAAAAGTGACTCAGATGCGTTCCAGGTCTTAATGGGTTAAAACTCTGCATCGACTTTAGCACAAATCGTCACACCATGAAATACGGCCTCATGCCCTGCACAGGCTCCGCACAGGAAGTCCTCTCGCTGTAGCCGGGAATAGCCCAGGCCGGTGCGTCATCTCTCCCCAGCTCGCTGGCTCGGGATGCTCAGGGCATCGTGCCAGGATGGGGCTTGGCCGTGTCACGGAGGGGGAGGGCCACCAATCAGACGCGGCTAACAAAGCCCAGACACTGACAGCAGGGAGGGCGAGGCGGGGTGACTTGGCCCAGCTGGCTTCACGTTGGGCCGTTTGCCTGCAGAGTTCCGGCATCTCTCTCCTCCTCCTCGCAAACAACATGCAGTCGACTCTTCTTCGCCGGAGAGGTTTCTCATGATGCAGTGGAATCTGTGTGACACACGGATGGGTGGAGGGGAAGGTTCTTTCCGGCTTTTGGAGAGGGTTTGCTGGTAAAAGGCGAGCTGGGATTGGTTGAAGTTTTATAAAGAAAACATGTTTAGGTGTCTTAGTACTTAACCAGATTGTCTACTTTCGGGAAAGGTACGGCCTCTTGCATCTTTTACAAATTTTCACCTTTTTTACCTCTCACTTTTGGCTCAACAGACCGGAGGCAAGCCTGTTTAACTGCTCCAACCCCTGCTCCGTTTACAGGAACAAATGGGTGGAAAGGATAAGTGTTTGTTTGGACCAGAGATTTGGTCATGCTGGTGTTTTGGTGGGTCTGACTTTCAAATATGGAGACTTGCCCAGTGTCAAATAAGAGAATTAGCTGGCTGTGCGCTGCAAAATCACGAGTGTTGATTTAACTCTCAGGATCATTCGTGTCATTTCCACCTGTTTTTTACAAGCAGAGACACTCGTATCTGTGTACTTGTTAGTCTGAGAGAAGAAGGCAATGTGGAAATGTCTTAACACACAGGGACCAGGGCTTGCCTCTTTGCTCGTGTGTCCCCTCAATCCTCACAGTATCAGTGCAGTACAGTAGCACAGTACAGTATGTCAGGGGAATGCTGGGCCAAAAATAGCAGCAAGCACTGTGCCACGACTCCTGGAGCCCTTCCTCCAGTCTGCACCGCTGATGGAATAGATAGAGACAGACAGAAAACACAGACAGACAGACAACACAGAAGCAGACAGACCTCCGCCCACACACACACACACGAAGACACTGAAGCACACCGTCTATCGGACACAAAATATGACATTATGACATGCCACTTCTTGCCCAAAGCACCTTGCAGTGTCATGGGTGCACCAGTTTTAATGGTATGCTCTATGTGACACTGTTTACTCACTCCCATGTCTTCCCCTGGTACTTGTTGTTGTTGTTGTCAGCTAATTTCTTATTTTCGCACTGCTGCAGTCTCAATGCAGTTCTGACTGAGCCCCCACACAGCTTTCAGCCACACACCAGCGATGGCCAAAACACAGCTGGGTGAGAGAACTGCGAGAGAACGGCGTCCTGCAGGGCTTGGTGCTAGGCTGGCATCGGTGTTGTTCAACCGACTGCTTTACCCAAGGCAAAGACACACAGCGAGGTCACCTGCACGGCTATGCAGATGACCTCGGATGTATTCATACCTAAAGAACTGGCATCTCAAGTAGAGCTACTGATATATTGATTTGGCCGATATATCTGCCATTATTTGACTTTTTTTATTACATCAGCAATTTTGCAGATAATCTGTCCCGATTCATATAATTTTATCTTTTCAAAAATAGCTTTTCTGTGAGCTCACAAGTAACGCAACTCTTCTCACACCAGTGTGCCTCGGCACATCGTTTGGGAACAGTGTTGTCAGATTCTGTGAGGGAAACAAGCAACCATGTCTAGGAAAACCAGCCCAAAAGAAGCGATTATGGGCCACATGAGGACTTTAACATATAAATCAGCTATTTGAAAATAGCCGATCTACAAGCTTACAACGCGTCGCGATGCGACGTGTTGATCTTGCGGGGAAATTATAATCTGGCAACCCTGTTTGGGAACCACTGGTCTAGGCTGCAATGTTACATTGACGACGACCCCATGGATGTCTCTGGTAATAAGGACCTGCCCCAAAAGCGGTGGACAACCCTCAACCGCTTGAGGACCACCGCTGTACGCTACAGTGTAGCAATGAAGAGACCAGGCTCGCTTCAATGAAGCTGCAGGTCTAAATTAACCCATTAAGACCTGAGGCCGCTTCTAAACATTTTCTAAATCCTAACAGTTTTTCGGAAAAAAATGTAAAAAAATAATTTTCACGATTTTTCAAAAATAGCAGATCTACAAGCTCATAGCGCGGCACTCGGTGCCGCGCTATGAGCTTGTATATCTGCTATTTTTTAATAGCCTAAAGAAATCTAAAAGTGACACAGATGCGTTCCAGGTATCAATGGGTTAATATCCATAATATATATTGTATTATGGTTATTTCCTGTATATAAGCTAGGTCATTACTATGGGTTTAATTGTTGGTAAATGGCCATGGTATAAGAAGGATAATCCACTCTGACCCCATGCATTTATCTAAAAATAAAGCACTTCACATCAGGTGGTGTAATTCGCCTCCTAATCATCAGCATTATGTTTTTCGATAAATGCACGGGTCTTGGTGGATTATCCCTTACATAAGCACCGCCATGTTCACCATCTGGCCTCAACACAAGCGCCTCTGTATGTTTAAGTCATTAGCTGTCCACCTGCAGGAGTCTGGCTAAATACTATAATGTCTCGTGTCCTCTTCTCACCTTGGGGCTCCTGAAAGACCCCCCCCCCCCCCCCCCCCCCCCAGGGGCCTTGTGGTTAGCAAAACTGTCCTTTCGCAGGCCATTGTGTGTGTTCCGAGTGACAAAGTATTAACACCACTGGAGTGATATGAAGGCGTCACTATCGGCTGCTTTACAGTGAAGACGGAGGGCAAAAAAAAAAACTCCAGACTGTGTAATTAGTTTATAAAGCAAGGAGGCATAAATTCCTCTTTCTCCCCCTTGCATCTCCTCTGCTTAATTTAGGGAGTAGATGAAGGGAATGAATCCATTACGGAAGATGTGATTTACAGGGCTGTCGCTTCTATCCTCTGTTCACTTTCTCCTCTACTTCCTTTTCCCTGCTGTCGCTGTACACCTCCCCCCCCACCCCCACCCCCTTCTCAGAGACGGAGGCTTTCCTTTATCCCACTCCTTCACTCTCTCTCCCTGCATGTGTCGCGTGTGAGTGTATATATGGGTGTGCCTACCAACCGCAGAATATGAGATGTACTTCTTTTAGCCTACACACACACACACACACACACACACACACACACACACACACACACATATACATATACATATACACACACACACACACACACACACACACACACACACACACACACACATGCCCGCGCACACAAAGTTTCACAAACACACTAGAGCTGTGTAATAATGCCAAAAATCAACTGGATATATGAATCCATTTGGATGGGAATTGCGCATTTTTCCTCTTGGGCTTTTTTTCCCTGCTTAAGCTCCACCTCTCTTGTGTTCATCTGTTCCCGTTTGTATTCTCGAATTAATTGATGTACAGGCCTTAATGTGTTTACTGTAATGCGTTTGAAACGACCCCATACTTTGTCAGTGGGAGATGTTTCAGGAGCCACCAATTAACTCACTAGATCGGTGCCAGCCAACAGTGAAGGATGTTGCCAAATGTTGCTACACTTGCAGAAGAAGCTATTGATTTGCCCGTGACCTAATGCAGCTCGCAGTTGTCACTTAATAAGCAGGCTTTGACCGTGACTGCAGAATGACTCTGGAATACCCTAACGTAAAGCCTCTGCTTTGGCAGCATCCGTTTTGTCTTTCAAATGTTGAAGATCACAATAGCCGAGGGGTGCAAGAGTTAATCAAACTAATTGATTTAATACATAACATAAAAATAAAAAAAAACGTGGGGCCCAATACAAATATTTAGTTTTTGTAAGAATATAGTCTCCCTGGCTAGCATGGCATACATGTGTCTATAAGATGCATATTTACCTCACTAGGACATCTGTGTATTGCATAAGAAGGCTGTATTGTAGAGAATAGAGATTCAGGCACCATTCGACTCAGCCTGGCTACAAACTTTAGTTTGGAACCAGGAGGGTGGCTCCAATACTGCTCGACAGAGAATTGCTTTGCCAATTGCCTTGCGCCTGAACATGGTTTTCACTCCTCTGCTCCAGACCCTTGCATGGCTCTGTGCCAGACAGTGTGCTCACTCACTGATTGTGCAAGATAGTGTGTCTATAGAGTCGGATTCTAATGGGCCTTCTGAGTATTCTGTCACCTCCGCAGCTTTTGTGTGTGTGTGTGTTTTCGTGATGTGCACCTCTGTGTATTAGGCTATATCACCTCTTCACTGTGTGTGTTAGATTTTAATGGCCTCCACTCTGCTTGCCATGCGCACAGGCACAGCCACACACACATGAGTTCTATCCAGTATGCCCCCCACATCCACTATGCCACTATAGGCTCAGCTTCATGGGAGCTGTCATGTGGATCAAACCTGTGACCTCTATGTTGCAGTTAGAATCTCTTTTACCTCTGGGCCACCCTGCCGCGTAAAAAAAAAAAAACTCCACCAGAGCTGTGGCCTAGTTTGTTTCCAGTCTTCTTTCACTGACTGTTGACACAGTAATTAATAGCCGTGTTACTGTCATTAACCTCTTCTTAGCTTAGCTCCCTCTGGCCAATGATCTTCGGATGATTGCGAAGGGAGCTTGGACCTCCCACAATCACAGGCCGAGAGACGGGTTGGGGAGGGGGATCGCTTGTAACCCTCCTCACAAAGCTGAAATTATTCGGATAGTCGTTTTGGTTTTCTCTAATTAAGTTGGCCACCAAAGGGCAGATTCTCAGCATTAGGCCCCTATATGTCTGCCTATGAAATGAGCCTCTTCTCTCGTAGCTCCTGGGTTTCATTAAGTAGATGATATACGAGCGGTGTTTGAGTAATAATGGAGAGTGGCAACAAAGCCCCCGCAGCAGGGATGAGGATAGGCTAATAATGAGACAAATACAACATTGATGAAACAGCGGCCTTTAAGGGGAAGTGGAAGTATTGGGCAATTATTCTTAATAGACATTTGTGTTTTTATCTAACTCTTAGGCAAGGGTAGGAAATTCAATTTATTTTGTCCACTGGCTGAATGATGGATTCCTGTATTCACCAGACAGCATCACTGTTCTCCACAAGCCAAAATATCACTGCTTTCAGGCAGAAGCCATATTTCAACATTTTGAAAGTGAAACTGAATGTGGTCCTGTCTTGTGGGTTATTTGGTAATATTTAACCAATGAAAAGTATTAACAAGAACTTGTGAATAAATAATAACTACATTGGAACACATGTTCTTTTTCAATTTCCTGAAAAGTAAGTGGTTTTGGAGTACGATATTTCCACCAGACAGCGACAATGTGTTATTTAATACCTACCAACTAGAACCTCTATAGCTGGTTACCTGCCAAAGTGTCTGGTAGAGGTGAGGAGGTCTGGTGGTGAGAGATTTGCCTAGTTTGTTATATTAATTAACTAATAGTTTGCCAAAAATAGGATATACATCATGATTTATTGGGAGAAACCAAGCAAGTATGTTAAATCAGACACTAAGCACCCCTACAGCCCAAATGGAATGTTCCTCTATTGCAAAACATTTTTTGCATGATTTGACTGAGAGATTGGCAGTTGAATCAGTCTGATTCGACTGCCAATCTCTCAGTCGAATCATGCAAAAAAAAAAAAAAAAAACATTTTTTTTTAATTATTTTTTTTTGGGGGGGGGTGTTGCATTAGTGGACTGCCAGCCGACTATTGGCAATTAGTCGCCAATCAGATTCGACTATACAAATCCTTAGTCGGGGACAGGCCTAGTGTGTAGTAATCGTTAGCCCCAGGGCTCACATTCTACAGCGTTTTTGTGTTCCGTTGAGGCTCCCGCTGCCCGTGTGTCACCCATCACTTCCTGCTATCAATCTGCCAGAGTGAAACTGCAAGAAGAGACCCTAATCAAGATGGAGGAGACGTGGCTCAGAGAGCGTGTTTTTTTTTAATGCTCACGCATGTGTGCATTCTGCACACATACCATGTACACACACATCCTGCATGGAGCAACCGAGCTATAATGGCAGAGCACCTGTTTTCCAAATTGACCCTTTGTCAAGTCCCGCCCTGTGGTACGACCCCTCTTCCACGACCATTGGTTGCTGTTGCTCGGTTGTGACAGAAATCCTCTCTCTCTCCATCCCCACTGCCATTGTAATTTGTTCTTATTTTAACCCATTGAGACCTGGAACGCATCTGTGTCATTTTTTGAATTGAGCAAAAAAAAAGCTTTATTTTACACTTTGGCAATTCAAAAATAGCAGATATACAAGCTCATAGCGCGGCACCGAGTGCCGCGCTATGAGCTTGTAGATCTGCTATTTCTTTTAAATCGTGAAAATGTGTGCAAATCTTTGAATATATCGTTTTAAAGCGAACATTTTTAACTCAAATCTTTGCTTCTGAGGGTCCCTGGAACAAGATGGGGGTCCGCGAAATCATTTTGGGGGGTCCTTGACATGAAAAAGTTTGAGCACCACTGATATAGAAACATAAGTCTTTTTCAGAATACTGTCGGGAATTAGAAGACATTTGTAGAAATGGATTCTGGTCTTAATCGGTTAAACTTGATCTTATAGTCAAAAGAACATCTCGGATGCAGTATAGTGCAGTGTTCCCCCCCCCCCCCCCCCCCCCAAAAAGTGGATATTTTCCCTCATGTTTAGCAAACTAAGCACAAACAACCACTGGAACAAGGAGCCTGCTGGTTGATCGGCCAGGGAGTCACAGGGACCAGTCAGAAGGTTGACAATGGGTGAATGCAGACAGACAGACAGACAGACACGCAAGACGCACACAGGCACCTGATTTTTAATGCTGATTGCAGCCATTGTGCAGTGCAGTCCCTGAGTCATAATGGCACTGGCTGATCCCAGGTCTGTCTGTGTCTGGGGCCCAAAATAGACAAAGAGTACAGCCTGCCTGGTTGACTGGCAAATGTGCTGGTTTGCTAACTGCCACGATTACCGACTATTCTACAGACTGACTGGTTTATATCTTGACTAACTGAATGTCTTACAAATGGTCCTATTCATGCGCCAGTTGGCTTATCGACTGACTGACTGACTAGCTTGCTGTTATGATTTACTGACTGCTGGCCTGATGACTGGCTCAACAACCCATTTGCAGACTGAGCGCCGCAACAGTTGATTGAACTAATCGATTTAACAGATTATGAAGAATAATCGATCAATGATTTTGATCAAATATAAAATTTGCATTGTGATGCAACACGTTGTGAGCTTGTAGTAGATCGTGAAGACTTATTGTATGACGAATCAGACTAATGGATTTAGTCCATAAAAATAAAAAAAATCATCAATTACAATTTATTTGCGTCGATTCATTGAAAACCTGCTTCTCAGTTATTCGATTAACCCATTAAGACTTGGAACGCATCTGTGTCATTTTTAGATTTGAGCTAAAAAGCCATATTTTACACTTTTGGCTATTCAAAAATAGCAATAGAAAGATTGAGCACCTTTGATATAGAAACATACGTTTTTCAGAATACTGTTGGGATTTAGGAGACATATAGAATCGGCTTCAGGTCTTAATGGGTTAATCAAAAAAAGTAATCCATAGCATAATCACTGAGAAAATTACCGTTATTTTGCAGCCCTAGACTGATGGTCTTGCTGGCTATGTGAGTGGCTGTTACTTGTTTACCGACACAGGGTGAAGGGTCTGCAGCACTCAGTGCTGAGTCACAGAGGGAGGTGCTATAGCATAGGAGGAGCATGGCAAACCCCGCTGCACCTCCCTCTCTGAGATAACACCAGTGTTGCCAGATTTTGCGAGAGGAATAAGCAACCAGGTCCAGCCCAAAAGAAGCGACTATAGGCCACATGAGCCCTTTAAACCTATTTTTTCAAAAGATCTTGAATTAAAATGTGGAATATTTGGAAGAGTTTTAAAAAACGCAAATCTGGTACCGGGCTCCCAGGCATAAAACATTTTCAGATGGGGTTTAGTGGGACAAATACATTTGGGGGGTCCATGACATGAAAATATTTGAGAACCACTGGTTTAAATAATAAATTAAAAAAATGGAAGCAAGCCCAAATAAAGCAACTACACTTTAGAAACAACCAATAACAAACAAGCAATATTTACAAGTAACTTTACAGAAAAGGAAGCCCAAGAGTCGCTTACAATAAGCAGACATGGCAACACTGGATAACAGCGTCTGTGGTACAGTCCCCCTAGCTCCTCCCCGTCCCCTCCATCCCTCCCCTCCCCTCTCCTCTCCTCTCCTGGCCCTGTGTCCCTCCTCCTTCCATTCCTCATTCACAAATCGGACAGGAAGGAAGGAAGGAAGGAAGAGGCTGCCAGCCTCATGTGTGCCTGGGAACTCCGTGGACAATAACGGTGTGGGACTCGTACTCCAGTAACACCTTCCGCCAATAAATCTCGTCACAACTCTAAAGCTCTAAAAGCAGCGGGCATTTTATCGTCGCGGCACGTTGTGACCTTGTAGATCTGCTATTAAATTTTTCGCTTTTAATAACTTTTTATTTTATTTTCTTTTCTTTGCCTAGAAAGACATCCAGGTTAAACTTGATCTTATAGTCAATGCCTATAAAGACATGCCCAAAAGGGGGACGGTTGAAAGTGGTCAATTTCACTATTATTTCTTTCACTGGCTAGACGTTAGACCAGTGAGAATGAGAATTAACTATTCAGATTGTAGGCTACACTCTCTCCACCTACAGTTCAGACAGAGGTACTGTAGAATTCTGTCTAATCTAACAACAAACATCTCTTATGGTGGTCCCTGGCACAACAACTTTTTAAATGGGGGATCCACAGCCTTAAAGGAGAATTCCGGACAAATTAAGTGTTATCTTTCATGTCTCGTTACTCACCTAGCGACGTAAAAAGTGGCGTTCTTTTTTTCCATATATTCCCCTGTCGTCATTTTTTAAACACCCTCCGTTGTTATAATGGGAGCGCGAGGGTTAGCTTGTTTCCAGAATCTGGCAACACGAGTTGCCAGGTTCTGGAAAGAAACAAGCATCCAGTGTTAAATCGTTCGCCATTAACGGCAGGCTCGCAGGAATTTTCAGCGCATGTTTGACTATCATGAGACTCTACAATGAATCGTAGTAGAGAAAAAAATAACATTGCGTCGGTTATAATAGACGAACTTCACTAACCCTCGCGCTCCCATTATAACAACGGAGGGTGTTTAAAAAATGACGACAGGGGAATATATGGAAAAAAAGAACGCCACTTTTTACGTCGCTAGGTGAGTAACGAGACATGAAAGATAACACTTAATTTGTCCGGAATTCTCCTTTAATGCTTATCAACTTGGGGGTCCCTTGACATGAGAATGTTTGAGAACCACTGCTCTAGGGTACATATGCAAATCCTCTGTGTTCATTTTAACTCTGAGAGTGTACCAAATGGACCCGTAAGGGTAAGAACATGTTCATAACGGGCCCGAAAATGTGTGTGTTTTTTTCAGCCAGTATTGCGTGCGATCAAAATGTTTTGGCATCGATTTACATAGTTGATGTCAAAAATCGACTAAAAGCATCCACGAATGTGACAGTGGGTGGAGCACTATTTCAACGTGCTTAACCAAAGAATCTCAAAGGCTGTTCCAACTGCACACAGGGAAGCTAAGGCGTGCGGCCAAGGCTAGCGGGAGACGGCAATGTAGGAGCAGATACATACTGTACAGTAGACCTGCAGCTTTGTAAGGAGCAAGCGTGTATGATGAAAATAAAAAGACAACAATAAGGTTTCCCTTGAGATTGGGAGTTTAATGTCAAGCCTGTAGTGTATACTGTGCACCATGACTACCGCATCAAACCGTATCGTATCAGGGATGCGAGACACATACTACCTCCCTCCCCCCACCTAAAAAATTAACCTCCGTTTTCAACCATGAATGGCTTCTCTGTCTTAAACTCCAATACGCCTTATCTCTATTGTGTCTTCCTGTTTCTGTACTGCATCCCCCCCTCTCTGTGCCTCTTGTGATCTGACCGGCCTCTCCACACACACACACGCACGCACGCACGCATGCGCACACACACACACACACACACACACACACACACACACACACACACACACACACACACACACACACACACACACACACACAAACACATACAGTACAGACACTTTCCCTCCCATGCTGTCTTCTGTTTATTCTTCTCATCTCCTCTGGCTCGCACCTCTTTTTTCTCTCTTTTATGTACTCTCTCTCTCTCTCCGTCTCTCTCTGTCTGTCTGTCTCTCCAGCTGGGCGGAAAGAAGCCCTTGTTTATTTCTCCCTACTGTCTGTCATGGGCTTGTGCTTTGCCGGTGCTGTTGCCTAGCAACTAGCGGCAGAGACTCACAGACGGCGTTGGCGGCTCGCGCGCGCATGTGCGCGCGTGTGTGTGTGTGTGTGTGTGTGTGTGTGTCTACATTGACATGGCAGGCTGAAGAGAGACAAGTGCTTGGTAGCCATCCCTCACTGCCAACGTGGCTGGCAGCCTTTGTGTGGCACCCGGTAGTGTCACACAGACACACACACACACACACACACCTAGCGGTACTGACCTTATGGAAACGCATGGGAATGATACACCAGGCGGCAAAGAAATCATGTCAAGGACCCCCAAGGAATCTAATCTCATTTTACCTGTAGTAGTCTACACCAGTGGTACTCAAGGACCCCCAAATTGACACTTATTAGCCTGCGGACCCCCATTTGAAAAGATATGCCAGGGACCCCCGTAAGAGAAGATTTTTTACAGCTCTAAGCAGTGATTCTCAACCATTTTAATTTCAAGGTCCCCCAGTTTGACATGCATTAGGCTACGGACACCCATTTAATGGCATTTCTATCTCTTGGACCCCAATATATATTGTAAAATCCAGGTTAATGTAACTCTGAGAGTGTACAAATGGAACCAAATGGACCCGTTAGGGTCCATTTTGGTTCCTAATCTATCATTTTGCTGGGGACCCCCTGGAACTCCCTCAAGGACCCCTGGGGGTCCCCGGACCCCACTTTGAGAACCAATGGTCTACACCAAATCTATTTGGCGACAATAGGTCACCTACAAGCTTTTCTTATTCGTATATTGTGTTGTTGTGTTAGCACAGTCTCTGTGGAACATGTTCCACCAACATTTTGCTGCTAGTACCTGTATGAGTAAGTGACAAAAAAACACCTTGATTTTTGATTGCTGTAGAATCAGACCGGTCACGGGCTAAATCTGTTACCAAATCTATTGGGAATCGCTGCAGATAAGAGGCCATACCACAGGGCAACAGAAAGCTACGTGACTGTGACTGCTCACTACACCACAAAGCTGGCACAGGTACAGTGTACTGATATGAGCAATAGCAGAGTGGAAGCAAGAGAGACCCAATAGCAATATAACCAGACCTGTCACCACAGATAATGCCAAGAATAAAGTACAAGCAGAGATAGTAAAGCTAGGATGGGGGCTACACAGTACAGATGCTGCTTTGCACTTGTGATCAATTTAGCATCCCAAAGGAGAATCTTGGTATGCCAGATGATGGAGCACCTCCGTGGCGGGGGGGGGGGGGGGGGGATCAGGAAAGGTGGTTTCCCATTTCCACCGAAGCACAACAGCCACTCGTGTTTAAGAGCAAGCAAAGAAATGCAATACCGACCCACAAGCCCATACCCAATTTCTAAGTCCACTTAGACATGTTGGAGCACTATCTTCACTTCGGCAGTCTGGCAGCTGTATACTACTCTGCACTTACAGACATCGTCACCTCGTCTGAGGATGACGTGAAAGTTGCATAGAGGTCCTCCAGGTGCTCAAACTAATCAAAATGATTACCACACGCATATTTCCACCTTGAATTACTTAAATTATACATTTACTGCAGTCTACTCGTAGTCTATGCTATTGCTATTACCATAGAATCATCTATTTCTTATTTTTGCACCACATCGGAGGTCTTAGAGCCACCACCAACCAACTCTCACTACCTCTGCCCTTCTACGAGCCCTTCATCCTGGGCATAGGAGTCAGCACATCCGCCTAGAGCAGGTCCTATATTTTAACTGACATAGTGACAGCAAAGACCGGTCTACCCTTACCCCCAGACAATGTTGTTTACTTTTTGTTTTGCAGACGCATGCTATTTTTGTATTGAATAATTTATATATTTCAAGATGTATCAAAACATAGGACATCTTGAATGTTTTATATACTTCTTTGACTGCACTCCCCCAGGGGGTCTACACACTAGCCCCCCTCATTTTTTCCCTCTCCAAAAAATAGCTGATCTACAAGCCCACAATGTGGCACGTTGTGAGCTCAGATAGTCTATTTTTGCTGAATATTTTCCCCACAATAGGGACGTAGTCCATGGGCAAAAGTACCTAGCTCTAAGTGTTATAGAGAATACATGGAAAGCAGTTATATTTGTCTACCCCCCCCCCCTTTTTTTTGTTGCTGATCCTTAAAAATAATGCGACTCAAAACTGATGGGATATGAGCTGTGAGTTTGGTGATACGTTGCACCCCTCCTCTGCAGTGTTGCCATGTCTGCTTATTATAAGTGACTTTGGGCTTGTTTTTCTGTCAAGTCGCTTGTAAATGTTGGCGGTTGCCGGTTGCGGTTATTTTTGCTTGTTTTCTAATGTTGTTTAAACCAGTGGTTCGCAAACATTTTCATGTCAAGGACCCCCGTTTTAATTTGTATTTGTTCACGGACTCCCCCCACCCCATTTAAAAATGTATTGTGCCATGGACCCCTGTACCAGATTTGTGTTGTCAAAATATCTCAAAATATTCTAAATGTTTCCTTTTTTTTTTTTTTTTTAGATCTACAAGCTCACAAGTTGTGCGCTTTTAGATCTGCTATTTTCAAATAGCCGATGCATATAGGTTTAAAGTGCTCATGTAGTCGCTTCTTTTGGGCTTGTTTTCATAGACCTAGTTGCTTATTTCTTTCACAAAAGCTGGCAACACCGCTCCTCTCCTAGGAGAAAGAAACAATGCATTGTGTGTGTGTGTGTGTGTGTGAGTGTGTGGATGATTTAGGTGTCCTCATTATCTTTCCCCTGCTCATCTTATCTCTGATCAGCTCCCGCTCGCTTTGGAAGCAATCAGCAGCTTCATGCATACTTTGCATAGAGATGCTCGCTGCGGAAGAGAGAGACGGTTTTTATATAATACATATTCTAAGTGCAGAAAGGAGCGTTTTGGGCCAGCCATTGCACGATTGGGCCCTGGGGACTGCGACAGTGTGCTGCACACAGCATCTGTCATACCATAATACTAGGATGGCACAAAATGGGAGTGTGTGTGGTATATACAGTGTCTGTGTGTGTGCGCGTGCGTGCGTACTGTATGTGTATGTGCGCGTGCGTGCGTACTGTATGTGTGTGTGTGCACGTGCGTACTGTATGTGTGTGTGTGTGTGTGTGCACGTGCGTACTGTATGTGTGTGTGTGCGTGCGTACTGTATGTGTGTGTGTGTGCGTGCGTACTGTATGTGTGTGTGCGCCGTGCGTACTGTATGTGTGTGTGCGAGTGACTGGCTTGGTCGATGAGTGGTAGGAGTTGTAAGTCTGAGAGTCAGTGTGTGTGTGTGTGTGTGTGTGTGTGTGTGTGTGTGTACTACTCGTGCCTGCTTGTCTTTGTGTGTGAGTGTGTGTGTGTATGTATGTATGCTTGCTTGGCATGTCTGTGTGTTTGTGTTCATGACATAGACTATAGGTTTACGTGTGTCCGCTCGCTGTGTGCATGGGTTGGGGTTGTTTGGGTGGCTGATAAGCATGGCCATCAGCCCCCCAAAAAAAATCCCTTCCTCTATTGAAGCCCCATCGAGCAGCAGTGGCCTGGGCATGTGCAGACACGTTCCAAGAAGCCGCTGCGTCCTGCTCAACACTGCCCCCCCTTGTCCAAACAATCTTAATTTCTCAAATTAATCCAAGAATAACACATATACTGTATAGTATATATCTTTTCATAGAATTAGTTTTTGTTTAACTTTTTTCCTCCTTTTGTTATAGATATTATATAATGGAGGGAGAAGAGAGGTGTGAGAGAGTGAGAGAGAGAGTGTGAAGGGAAGGTGTGCATGACCAAACAATGAACAGAATTCTGGACCTGAAACCACAGCATATGGAGAGAACACTGCCTATTTTTTCTCCTCCTCCGATCTGCCTGATTGAGTTTTGTCTGTCTGACGTTATTATCCTTTTACATAACGCGATTAAGTGAGACAAAACGGCCCCGCCGCCGGCAATATATGTAAGGAAATGGCTGGTTTGCTCCGACACACACACACACACACACACACACACACACACACACACACACACACACACACACACACACACACACACACACACACACACACACACACACACACACACACACACACACACACACACACACACACACACACACACACACACACACACACAGAGAGAGCGGGGTGGAATGAACCCGGGCACGACATCGAGGGACCGCAGTGTACGCTGCTAGCCTCAGATGACCCTCCTGTCAGCGCCGAGCCGTCACGCGCCCGCTCTCTGAACCCACAACAATCCCCCCCCCCCCCCCCCCCCCCGCTGGTGGACATTTGTCTGCCTTATGTCTCTTTGGCTTATCTAATCATCTGTTTTAGAAAAACTACCCCCGGGGGGGAATGGACAGCATTTATTACAGTACTGTATATCAAATAAGTACATTAAAAGATGATGGTTCAGCACTAACAGTCGCCGAAAATAGCCGACCTACAAGCTCACAATGCGTCGCGTCCGCGACGCATTGTGAGCTTGTCGGTCGGCTATTTTAACCGCACGACACCGTCGTGCGACGAAGCATGAATCAGGCTTTTACGTCTCCCTGCCTGTCAGGGAAGGATGATGTCACACGCTGTCCTCGTAATACCTCATTGTCCACCGGATGACCTCATTCCCCATCACTCTTCCTCGGGACCCTTCTTCTTCACGCCAACTCGTCCCCCTCCCGTCCCCCCCAACCCGCTCGTCTCTTTTTACCCATAATGCCCTCTGCCCATTTAGTTATTTAGCTAATGGGCTGCCTTAACACTGTGTGCTCTGCCGTCATGAATCATGCCTCGTGCCTCTTTTCACAAGCTCCTTCTTTTTTTTTTTGCACTCATCCGTCTGCCGGTTTGCCTGAGCGGAGACCGACCGCCCACCCGGACGGGCCTGGCTGGCTGCCGCGCCGTGCCGCCGGCATTAAGTCTCGCATCGGTTGGACGGCGAGTGTGTAAAGGAGGCATTTTACTCTGGACGACCCTCGCCGCTGATGATTTCTCTGCTGCTTGATTTCTCCAAACCCCCCCACCACCACCACATACCATCTATCTCAATTGGGACCTGTCACTGGATTTAATGGTCTCTGTAAAAGTCTTCACGACTTAGGCCAAAGCATCTCAAGTGTGCGTGTGTGGGGGTGTGTGTGTGTGAGCGTTTGTATGTGTGCACGTTTGTATGTGCGTACATACGACTAGTTCAATGAGGACACTGTGTGTCACCCATTAATTGAATGAGTTGTGGCTTGAATGTCAGATTGATTTATGTGGCATTGGAGGGCGGAGTTATTTTGGACCCGCCGTGAAGTAGCTCTGAACTTACCTGATTAGTAAATAGAGTGGGATTAATGCTTGAGTCAATTGTTTTTTTGGCCTTTTTGTCCAGAGTCACAGGGGTTAGCGTTGTGTTCCCTTAGCCCTACGTTTCCCCGGGGTTGGGGTTAACAAAGGGCTAAGGGATCATAGATGTGCGATAACTAAGTCCTGGCTGTGGACCTGTGTCTACATCTAGCGCTCTTGATTTTGACATTGAATAGAAATGTTATATACTCAAGTTAACTGAACTTCTGAACAATGCAACAAACACGTGACCTTCGCAGTTTGCCCTGTTGGTGCATGCAACTCCATAGGCTCAGATCTGGCCCCTCTTTCCAGACCCATTGTCTCTCTCTGTGCTATCCCAATAAAGTTTATTGGGATAGCACAGAGAGAGAGACAATGGTTTATTGAACAAACCTTAACCCATTAAGACCTGAGGCCGATCGATTCTACAAATGTCTTCTAAATCCTAACCGTTTTCTGAAAAAAACGTATGTGGCTATATCAGTGGTTCTCAAACTTTTTCATGTCAAGGACCCCCCAAATTATATGTATTTTGCCGCCGAGATTTTAGTTAAAAATGTTCGCTTTAAAAAAATTATATTATTCAAAGATTTGCACAAATGTTCACGATTAATAAAAAATAGCAGATCTACAAGCTCATAGCGCGGCACAAAGTGACGCGCTATGAGCTTGTATATCTGCTATTTTTGAATAGCCAATGTATAAAATATGTCTAAAAACTAAAATGACAGATGCTTTCCCGGTTTCAATTGGTGAACTGCCCTAAAGAAAATATTTTAAAAACAAAAACGTAACACTTTTTGCTTTCCTCTGTCCCTGTCCTTCAGGTCAGAAGACTTGTCTGCACATCCACGGTGTGTTCCCCTACATCTACGTGCCGTACGATGGCTACAACCAGGAACCGGAGCGCCACCTGCGCCAGGTGGCCTTCAGCATCGACAGGGCCCTCAACGTGGCCATGGGGAACCCGGCGTCCAGCGTCCAGCACGTCTTCAAGGTGGTGCTGGTCTCAGGCATGTAAGTACCACCACCTGACCCCACCCCCCGTTAAAACCTGCGTCCCTATTTTGGGCATTTCATTATAAGTGAAATTTGTCCAAAATAGCAGATTGATGAGCTCACAACTCGTCGCACGTGAGCTTGTAGTTGGCCTTTTTTTGTGCTATTTTAGAAAATTTAATAAAATAAAAGTGATATTATCGTTACAATATTATTGTCACAATATTGATATTGAGGTATTTCATCAAAAATATTGTGATGGTCTGATTTTGTCCATATTGCCCAGCCCTAGTGTGCTCTACATGTGTCAGAGACGAGAGCTGCAAAGATGGGGAATGGGGATCAATAAAAGTGTAGAGTGAAGTGACTACAGAAGAACTATGTGGCGATGTTTTCTGCTTCTAATTCGTGTGTTGTGTGCTGTACCTCTTGTCCCTGTCCTCCATCCAGGCCTTTCTATGGTTACCACGCCAAAGAGAAGCAGTTCATGAAGATCTATCTGTTCAACCCTCAGATGGTGAAAAGGTGAGCTTCTGCTATGGATCGATGTGCTTGAATGCAGAGAGAAACCTTGTCCTCGGGACCCCATTGTTTTCATGGCCGCCAGTCCTCCAGCTCACTAAACAGGAATGGATCGCCGCGTATTCTATTGTACTGATTATTTGTGTGTGTGTGTGTGTGTCTGTGTGCGCCTGATAGCACAGACAGACAGTTGGTTACTTATTTGTCGGAGATATCAGTTGGAGCAGCAGTGTGAGGCTGCATTGATACTGGGAGAAAAGCAAGGGCCAGAGGTCGAAAGAAAGAAAGGCTTTGCGTAAGGAACAGTGTGAGAGAGATAGAATGGGGAGGGGGTGCAGGAAGAAAAGGATGCATAGTGAAAGATGGAGCAACAGAGAGAAACTGGCAAGGTGTGTTAGGGAGGGATACTGACAGAGAGGGAGAAATCAACAAAGAGAGAAAGTGAGACAGCGAGATGGACAGATTAAGGCTGAAAAGGATGGGAAGAGTACGTGTGAGGGAGGGTGGGAGGGAGAGGTGCGAGAGACATGAGGGTAAAAGGAAAGGAGAATTACCCAGACCATTTAAGGTTCGCTAAATTGGGGAAGTCTGGTGGCTCATCCAAAGTTAGCACACAGTCCGTACAGCACTGCTCCTACCGAGCTCGAGGAAGGGGTTTGAATCGGACCACCGTCTTGTCTCTCCTCTCTCTGCCCTTGGTTTCCTGTTCATGTACAACACTGACCTATCTGAAATAGCATAAACAATACAACAATACATCTTTTTTTTTTAAAGTGCTGAAGTGAACAGTTACATCTATATCAATCTTTCTTTGCCATCAGTAGTTGTAACGTTCTGAGTAGCACAGAAGAGGAATGGATTTTTGAAGTGAGGTGTTCACTGGAGAAACGGGGCCATACATTCAAAAGAGGTGAAAAGGGCAATCCAAGGCTCTCAGCTGTTGAGGAAACCGCTTTATGATTGTCACCTGAAGGTCATTCTTGTCATCCCGTCTTAAAACATATGCCAATCTTTTTAAAGCCATTCCAGCTGTCTCTCACGGGTATGTATGAATCGGGCTTAATAACCGAGCTCTTTGGTTTGTTCCCAGGGTGTGTGAGCTGCTGCAGAGTGGAGCGGTGATGAACAAGAGCTACCAGCCCCATGAAGGGCACATCCCCTACCTGCTGCAGCTCTTCATCGACTACAACCTCTACGGCATGAACCTCATCAACCTGGGCGCCATCAAGTTTCGCAAGAGCCACCGCAAAGGTAAGGAGGAGTGGATAGAGACCGGACAGACCGACTACACCACTCGGAAGTAGGGGTTGAACAGTTGATTATATAAAATAATTGATTGTAATACTTTTTTCTTTCTTTTTTAAATACAGTAAGCAAAAAATGCAAACCTACACGCTCACAACACACCGAGCTTGTAGATTGGCAATTTTGGCTATTTTTGTGCTACACTGCTGTACGACGAACTAATCAATTTAAGTCGATTATAAAGAAATCTGTTCAAATTTGTTCATGTTGATTCATTGATGCTTTGGCCCAAGTTAGCGGTGCCCTGTAGTGGTCACAGGTGTGTTTCGGCCCCATTTTTTTTTATTTTTTTTTATAACTTTGTTTTTATTGAGGATACTTCCAAACAGTTACATATATCACTTCAAAAAATAAAATAATACAAAACATAAAAGTCAGACAATTACACGTACTTAAAGACAAACAAAAAATAAATTAAAAATATAATAAAGTAAATTAAATAATTATAACCTTTGTGAGGGTGCGCATGTACCTTATTTCCTCCAGTTTCACATCTCTCCTTTTTGGAGTATATATATCAACCATTTCTCCCATCTTTTTTCATAGAGATCTTCCCTTATTCTCAGTTTGAATGTTAACTTTTCCATGTCCTGAATATTGTCCACTATGTTTTGTTTCGGCCCCATTTTCACACTCCCAGAGTTAAATGAACACGCTGTATTTGGTTGTGTATAAAGCAGCGAATAGTCTGTTTGTGCTGTATTTCACTGGGGCTCTGGTTGCTGGCTAGCATGGGCAATGTTGGACCTCCCTCGGCCCTCCTCCGCAGTCCATTGTCCCGTCCTCTTGTCTGTGTTCTATGTGTTGGATTGGATCAATTCCCTTTCTCACAACCTCATCACACCTTGGCCTTGCAACGCCTCTGTCTTTCGAAAGCATTCTTCCGATCTGTTCTCTTTCTTCCCTTTCTCACTTCTCCGTGTTCGCCATCTCTCCCTATTACTCTCTTGGTCAAATGCAGTGGTGGAAAGTACATTTACTTAAGTACTGTACTTAAGTAGGATTGAGGTATTTGTACTTTACTTGAGTATTTCCAATTTCCAATACTTTTACTTCTACTCCACTACATTTCAGAGGCAAATATTGTACTTTTACTCCACTAAAATTATTTGAAAAATTTAGTTACTTTGCAGATTATTACATTACAGATTATTACATTCTACAAGCCCACAACGCGTTGTGAGCTTGTAGATCAAACATTTTAGTACTTTTACTTTTGGTACTTTAAGTACATTTTGATACCAATACTTTTGTACTTTTACTCAAGTACATTTGGAATTCCTGACTTTTACCTGTAACAGAGTACTTCTACATTGCAGTATTGATACTTTTACTTAAGTAAAACATTTGAGTGCTTTTTCCACCACTGGTTCAAATGCTTTCTCTCCCTTCCTCCCGGTCTTTCTGCCTCAGTCCTCAGCTTACACCCCTGATTTATGACAGCTATTGTAGGTAGTTAAACCACTTAAAGTAACTTATGTACTTCATCGTACTATGAATATAGTGAAAATAGACAATCTGCAAGCTCACAACACGTTGAAATGCATGATGTGTCGTGAGCTTGTAGATTTGCTATTCTTGCTATTTTTGAAAGAAAAAAATATATAGTGGCGTGCCCAAAATAGGGAAGTCATGTATAATGTGGTAAGTGTTGCTCAATAAATCAGAAGTCAATTACAAATAAAATAAAAACATTTAATGATTAAATGACTGATAACCATCCACAGAAAAGACCTAGGTGTGGAAAAAGTAGTGAAGAGCGAGCGAGAAGCTGCAGGAGCTATAGTGTTGGTAACAAGACACTCTGCAGCTTTCCCCTCGTGTTCTACTGAACCTCTGCAGCTCTCTTGAGGGAACAGAACGTACCAGCACTGATATAGAACAGAGCCATGTCGAGTTCTGTGCAACAGTACCGACTCACAGTTCTTGTTCAACTCCCATTGGTCTATGCTAGGGAACGGAGCTCTAGCTACTGCACACACATTTCTGGGTGCATGAAGACGGAAGCATTAGCATAAAGATATGGGCTGCATGTCCTCTGGGAGGTTTTAGCTCTCCTTAGCAATGCAACTAGCGTATAGATTCTAGAAGATTAAAGACGGTTTATTTGTCACATACTCGTACACGTACAAGCATGGAAATGTTGGTGTGACATGCTTCGCAGGACTGTTTTAGCAATAACAATTACAATATAATAACAACAAGATGATAATGCTAACTGGATATAATGAAAAAAGAAAATATTATATTAAAGATGAGAAGTAGAAAGTCGGGTAAGCGAAAAAAAACTGTAGCAGCACTGGGTGCAGAATATGGGAATATGGGGGCTGAATAATTTAATAGCCGGATAGATCTGTGAAAGATTTTCTTTTTCTAAATGTAAAATGTACAGTAATTACAGACTTATTGAAGACTGTTGAAAAAACTACCTATGATCACTGCCCTTTGTTAACAGGGACTGATTAGATAAGATCATTCAACCACATGTCCCTATTCCGGGGCAAACATTTGGCCGAAAATAGACGATCGTCAAGCTTAAAATCCGTTTGTAGATCAGAGAGATTTTGTGTAGAGGGAATAAAGGGAGGGGAAAAGTACGGACCCCTGGGGGACCCCGGTCAATGAAGTATATATGGTTTATGTGGTTAATTGAATTGTCTGTTGCACAACAGTTCGATGCTACACAGTTCTTGAGTGTTGAGGATGCGTCTACAATACATGAAAGGAGAGTTTATGACCAGAGTGCAGGGGAAGGAAGGAGAAGGAAAACCTGGGTTTAACTGGTTACCTTCATCAGAGGCAGTGAACCCACAATCCCATCACCAGGGCCTCTCTCTCTCTCTCTCTCTCTCTGTAGGAGAGCTTTAACTTGAGATCTGGGCTGAGATTGACCTCCCCCTGCAAAGGGATCTCGCCCGCCTCCCAACCCGGGGGCGGAAATACCCTTGGGTAGCCAGCTCTGTTTGATCATGGCATGCCATTGTAATCCTGGACACGTACCTCCGCTTATTATGCCTGATTGGGGCCTCTTGCCTATCCCAGGGTTTTTTAAAACACACCCGATGACACGAGTGAATAAGTGCTCTCATTCGCACACACACACACACACACACACACACACTCTCTCTCTCTTGCACGCGCACTCTCTTTTTTTCTCACACATGCATGCACTCTCAAGGAACTGTCCAATCCAGCAGGACACAGCATAATGTTTCAAGGTGTTAATGAATTGAGAGAATCGAGACAGGAAATCCCTTTCCGTATTTTAAGGAAGTTTAATAACGTTCTTCAGAATCCTCATGCATGCCTGACTCTCCCCCGACAAAGGAAACATTCTTATGTTTGATCCACTACCGGCCTGATGCCATCAATGGAAAGAGTTAACCCATTAAGACCTGGAACGCATCTGTGTCACTTTTTGATTTAAGCTAAAAGGCATTGTTTCTACACTTTGGCTATTCAAAAATAGCAGATCTACAAGCTCGTAGCGCGGCACCGAGTGCCGCGCTACGAGCTTGTAGATCTGCTATTTTTTTTTAATCGTGAAAATGTGTGCAAATCTTTGAATATATATTGTTTAAAGCGAACATTTTAAACTCTATTCTTTGCTTCTGGGGGTCCCTGGAACAACATATTTTGAGATGGGGGTCGGCGGCCAAATACATATACATTTTGGGGGTCCTTGACATGAAAAAGTTTGAGCACCGCTGATATAGAAACATAGGTTTTTTTTTTCAGAATACTGTTGGGATTTAGGAGACATTCGTAAAATCGGCTTCAGGTCTTAATGGGTTAAATCCCATGCCCCCCCCCTCAAACACCAAAGAGAACAAAACTGCCCTGTTGTATGTACATCTGGTCATGCTGCCCCCCCCCCCCCTCCCCCATCCCACTTGAGGCTCAATCTCAAACCTCTAAAGCAGGTTTGTAATCGAGGATCAGGTGCAGGAATGACAAAAGAGCACTGAGATGGTAGAAAAAAAGAAAGGCTTAGCTGAGATGAATAGATGGCCTGGAAGTGTTTTTTATGAAGGTGGTAAATGGTCGTATCCCTTCCAAATTCTGCATGTTGAAATATGTGACAAGCATTGGCCTCACGTGAATGTGTAACAGTGTTCCGCCATTGCAATGTGTGAATGGGTGATAGTAAAGCACATTTTGAGTGGGCAGAAAGACTAGAAAAAGCGCTATATAAATGTAGTCCATTTCCCATTTCTGTCTCTGTGCTGAGTGATGGTGTCAGACTCGGTGATGCCCTTCGCTGAATCCCCAGGTACCACTGCTGGTCCTGGATCCCGTATTCTTATCTAGAGCTCACTCTACCGTGCGTGCCTTACCTGCACTGTCCTGCTATCAGCTTTCCCACGCTTTGTCTCCTACAAGCCAAGCCATGTTTCTCACTTAGAAACATGTTAATAATGGGCAATTTACACAAACAAATCATTGGTTTGATTTGACATGTTAGATAAATATGATTATTATTATGATTATTATTATTATTATTATTACTATTTACTATATACTGTATATGTATTTTTTAAGGCACTTATTGTTTTATTTAGACTGGAAAGTATTAAGAGACTGAACCGAAGACGTTACAACCATATGGTCCGAGCACTAATCAGTCAATCCCAACTCTTGTGTATTTTTGTGTACGTCATTGTAAAAGCACGTCAACTGTGTTAACAGACGATGTCTATATAATGTGTGAACTGTGTGTTCCAGATGGAACGATGGCCTCGTCACAGGACCGCCTGGCTTCTGGCGGTCGTCCCGCCAGCAGCCTCTGGAAGAGCCCCTGCACCTCCAACATCAACGACAGCAGCCTGGGAGGCACATTTGTTCGCTGGGACGAGGACGCCATACCCTGGTGAGTCCCACCTGCTCATCCACCTCCTCTCATGTAGCCTGTGTGCTACCTGTTGCTACTGGCACAGCTGTTCTTTTTGCTGGGAAACCCCCACCTGTGTGAGGGAAAGTTAAGGAGCATGTCATCACCTTCTTTAGAGTAATGGCAATGGAGGAAAAGGAAGGAAACTATTTTTTCTTCAAGAATGTTTTTATTGTGATGTTTATTTTACTTGGAAATATGATGTAGGCTATTATTTTAAGAAGATGACCTACTGTGGGTTGTAGGACATTGTGTATATGATATTCATACACATTTACTGTATACATTTATATATTGTATTGTATTGTATTGTATTCTATTATTCCAAATCTATAAAAGAAAAGTTACTTTATTTTAACGATCTTTTTCTTATCGCTATGTTTTCAAAAGATAAGGCATGACTTATTAGCTGGTCTTTGGCCCTCTTTATCTTCTCTCAGCACGCTGCACTTAAATTTGATTTGTGTGTTTGTGTCTGCCTTGCTTCGCTGAGTTTTGATAACTCACCATGCTTTTCTTTATTACCCCTCTCCCCCTCCAGTTCTCTCGTGTTGGAAGAAGTGGAGAAGCAGAGCACCTGTGAGCTGGAGGCTGACGCCGTGGCTGCAGACATCCTCAACCGTCTGGAAATTGAGAGTAAGCAGCATAACAAGCCCTGGGCCGCGAATACTTTCACAGGCTTTCTGACTGGCTGGCTCTGGTGAGCCAGAGGAGGCAGAGATAGAGTACGAAAGTTAGTGTGAGAGATGGAAAGACTGTCGGCTTGGGCGGTGGTAGCTTTGAGAGGTTGGAGAAACAATGCTTGTGACCCAAAATCCCTCAACCGTGTTTAGGAAAGAGATGGAGAACAGCCCCCACTGAGTTGCCGTTGAGCCAGTAAGCTCCCAAAGTGCGAGTCCATGGAAGAATGGGCACGCGAAGCAGGATGTTGCTGCAAAAAATTGAGTCCACGCTCACTCAACTTTTCCCCAAATAAAACATAACAATTGGAACTGTATGTATGTGTGCACTCGAAGCTCTCTATGTTTAACCCATTAAGACCTGAGGCCGATTCTAAAAATGTTTTCTAAATCCAAACAGTTTTTTGAAAAAAAATAAAAAAAGAATCACGATTTTTCTAAAATAGTAGATCTACAATCTCATAGCGCGGCACTCGGTGCCGCGCTATTGTATATCTGCTATTTTTGAATAGCCAAAGAAATCTTAAAATGACACGGATGCGTTCCCGGTCTTAATGGGTTATGAAGTCAACAAAACACGAAGCGAGAGTTTTTTTTTTATATGCAGGCAGTTGCTGCAAAACGGCATCTGTGTACATTTCACCCCCTTCCACGCAAACACACCCTGAGCTACGATCCCTTTCACAGGCCCTAACAAGAGTTGTGACTCAGGCTGGCACAGATAAAGGAGGCATGAGGAAGGAGAAAGCGTCTGTGCTTGAATCGGCCCTACTTGTACGCAACACACCTCACGCTCAGATGAGCGAGTGAGTGAGTTCAAAGCGTTTCTGTCCTGCACTCCTCTGCCAGCCCTGTTGCCTGTAAAGTTACTATTTACAGTTACAATTGAGGCGTTTAGCAGGCGCTCTTATCCAGAGCGATTTTACATGTGCGAGATCAGAGTAAGACAACAAACGACAAACAACGATGTAAATAGTCACAAAGGTAAGAGTGAAAAGAGAACAATGTAGTGCATCAGAGCAACTAGGATACCAGATAAACTTCAAACCTAGGATCTGTCTAAACAACATTCTATCTAAATATATTCTTAACATTTGAGGGCAAGAAAAAAGAGAGAAAAAAAAAAAAAAAAAAGTAACCAACGTACAGTATATCTGCATATTACAGTATATCTCTCTCGCTTTCACTCTCCCTGTCTCTCAGCGTCTCTCTCTCTCTCTCTGCACATCAGATCAGTTACCTACTCAAAGCAAACACGGTTCACTCACTCTGTACCTATAACAACACCTCCTGTCAGGGGAGAAGCAGCAAGAGGAGAGGTGAACCAGAAAGGGGAAAGGAGTCCCATGGCTCTTGTCTTAACTTTTTTTTTCACCATCCTCCCGGAACCATCCCGTAATACAATCTAAGCCATCCCTAAATTAATTTGGACCGTCCCAAAATGTTTGATTATTATTGTTATTTTTTTAAATACATTATCACTGACAAATTACCTAAACTGTACACACAGTGCAATGCTGCATTCACAGCTATACTGCAACTTCACATTCTCTCTCACTCTCACTCTCTCACTCTCACACACAACCTACATTTTGACTGGCCACCGGGAGTCCACAGGCGGATATAAAATAATTTATATCTGCCCCGATTCTATCATTATCGGTTCCGGGAGGAGGAGGGGAGGTCCTTAACCACTTAAAACCCGGATCTGTATAGTGGGGAAAACCGTTGCAAAAAAACTGCGAAGATATTGAATGTAGAGCGAAAAGAGAAAAGTCACTAGTATAGAGGCCCAGTAGCCCTGAGGGACTCCGGTCAATCAAGAATAAGGGTTTAAGTGATTAAGCTGCTAGCTAGAGCCTGGCTGCCACTGGAGGGATTCAGGATGGGAGGTTTTCACTGGGCCGGACAGGGAGGAGGGCGGGGAATTGAACATAAGGCAGACAGTGGTGTTACCTGTCAAAGTCTTTCTGTTTAACCCATTCAATCCTGGAACGCATGCTGTGTCATTTTAGCTATAGCCATTATTTTATACTTTGGCTATTCAAAAATAGAAGATCTACAAGCTCATAGCGCGAGTGCGCTATGAGCTTGTAGATCTTCTATTTTTTTAAAGCGAAAATGTTTAACTAAAATCTTTGCTTCTGGGGATTCTACAAATGTCTTCTAAATCCTAACAGCTTTTTGAAAAAACTTGTGTTTGCTATAATCAGTGGTTCTCAAACTTTTTCATGTCAAGCCCCCAAAATGATATGTATTTGGCCGTGGACCCCTATCTCAAAATATGTTGTTCCAGGGACCCCCCAGAAGCAAATATTTGAGTTAAAAATGTTCGCTTTAAAAAAATATATATATTCAAAGATTTGCGCACATTTTCACGATTTTTCAAAAATAGCAGATCTATAAGCTCATAGTGGCGCTATGAGCTTGTAGATCTGCTATTTTTGAATAGCCAAAGTATAAAATAATGGTTAAAAGTGGTTGCACAGATGTGTTCCCGGTTTTAATGGGTTAATTATGCATCTCTCCGCAGTCTGCAGAATGTCTGCGCAGCATCTTTTATTAGTTCTCTGTAGTTGTTCACTCGGACGTCTCCCTCCGCATCTTCTTCTTGACAACTACTACTAAACACTGAGATACAGCAGGGACTGTTGGCGTGCACCTCAGTGTGTTTTAGATTTAGACTATGAGAGAGCGCTACTGGATTACTCAACAACAGCATTTTGAACTGAAAAGTTGCTGCAACGTGCAGTTTAAAGCTTTGTGATTTTGCCTGAAATGACAATTCATTGGTAATACATGAGGCGATGATAATGAACTCAACAAAGGGCCGTCCCCACATAGCGCCATCACTATAATTATAACGATGAATATATAGTAAAGAAAATGGTAGTAACTCAAGTGGATGGCAGTGTCCTCACCACATCTATGAGGATGACAGTGGTGAACTATACAGTTAACTCATTAAGACCTGAGGCCGATTCTACAAAATGTCTTCTAAATCCTAACAGTTTTTGGAAAAAAACCTATGTTGCTATAGCAGTGGTTCTCAAACTTTTTCATGTCAAGGACCACCCAAAATGATATGTATTTGGCCGCGGACCCCCATCTCAAAATATTTTGTTCCAGGGACCCCCAGAAGCAAAGATTTGAGTTCCAAATGTTCGCTTTAAAAATGCATATATTCAAAGATTTGCAAAAAAATTTAAGATTTTTCAAAAATAGCAGATCTACAAGCTCGTATCGTGGCACTCGGTGCCGCTCTATGAGCTTATATATCTGCTATTTTTGAATAGCCAAAGAAATCTTAAAATTACACGTGTTCCCGGTGTTAATGGGTTAATCGTTGTAATTATAGTGCTTGGTGTGGCATGGACAGCTCTTAATTCACAACTGTTGTGCAATTCCCTTTCGATACATGTGACTCTGCTTTTCCAACTACATGCGTTTTAATTTGGTCGTTAATTTATGTTTTGCCCCAAGGAGGTGAATAAGTATTGTTTTCCAGCCACTAAATTAAATATTTGCATCAAGGCAAGCACGGAACTGTAGAACATAAGCAAACAGTTCCTCAAGGCATTGGAGGCCTGCACTAGGGCAGCACATGTTCTCAGTATTATGTTCCTTATCTGTCCACTGGCGGACATACTGGCTCAAATACTGTGGGAGGAATGATTGCACTATTTGAACTGGTGCCCAGCTTTGACTGGGCAGCACTGTTTAATGTGAAAAAAGTCACTGAACAAACAATAAAGTACATAAATAAAACAGACTCTCACACAAGATGGATATTTTGTGTCTTCTAGGTTGGATATTTGAAAAAGAAAATGCTGTGGAAAGATTCCATGAACTGACATGTGCCCAGCTTTTGACTGATCAGACATAAAAACACCCCAAAGAGTCTTTGTAACCAAAGAATCCCACAGACCCAAGTAATTTAAGTCTACATGTCCAGATGGTGCTATAACGGTACTGTTGGTTGACTGCACTGTTCTGTTACACTCTTCTCTCTTTCTCTCGCTGTCTCTCTGTCAATGTAGATCAGATTGGCAGGAACCCAGGTCTCCAGGCCATCTGGGAGGACGAAAAGCAAAGGAGGAGAGAGAAGAACCAGGCCTCCCAGATAGAAACCCCCGAGTCGCAAGGTGAGTATCGTTTCTGCCGAGGATCACAATGGTTCCACAAATACCTGTTAATATATCGTGTTATTAAAATCGAAATGCTCCATCCTCTGTACACACAAGTACTGGGGGCGGCAGTGGCTCAGGGGTAGAGTGGCCGGGTAGAGTGAACTGGAAAACCGCAAGGTTCCCAGTTCGATCCCGGGCTGGGGCGATCCCCTAGAGTTAGTGTCGAAGTGTCCTTGAGCAAGTCGCTGAACCCCTAATTGCTCCCGATGAGCAGGTTGGTGCCTTGCATGGTTTCCTCCGCCATCGGTGTATGAATGTGTGTGTGAATGGGTTAATGGCACAATCAATGTAAAGCGCTTCGGATAGAAGCGCTATATAAATGCACCATTTACCATTTTACCATTTACAAACATTCACAGACCAGCATCACGCACACATGCACGTACAAGTTGCATGTAGACGATATTATTCTATTATCGTAAACTTGATGATTTGCTAATATTTTGGGTATGTGTTCTTATTTTAAGACTTTAAACCGTAGTGTCCCTATTTCGGTCGTTACAGTATTGGTGAACATTCACCAAAATTAGGTGAACATTTGCTGAAAATAGCCAATCTACAAGCTCACAATGCGCCGTGTGACGCGTTGTGAGCTCACTGGCTGGTGAGCAAGTATGGTACAACAACAGTGGCAAGCAGTGGGAGGAATTAATTGGCATAACAACAAAATTGTGAGAAAAAGGGGTAAAACGTATTTTTTTAAATATATTTTTTATTTCTTTTAAGAAGAAGAACCTTGTCCAAGGCCTTGTCACATTGTGTCCCTTTCTGTTCCAGACCGCGGCTTCGTCACCTCCACCGAGAGCGAGAAGATCTTCATGAGGAGATTCAGGGAGATTCTGAAGGAGAATGAGTTTGAAGTGTAAGCCGTTTCTTTTTTTATCTCCCTCTCTCTTCCTCCACTCTCACTCTCACGATGCTACTCTTCAGGTCACACTGGCCCCAAAGTGATTGTCACATAAACGGCTCCATTTCTCTTTCTCTGACTGAAGCCAGCAGCGTGGCTGGCTGGAGATCAGAGGAGAGCTGGAGATCTGTGGGAGGGGACGGGCGGAGCGAGTTATCTGTGAAAGTAAACCATAGAATGCTTCCAATCACATTAGCGAGACAAGTTGTCTACAGCTGCAGACCACAAGCGTTGCACAGAGATGTCGCATCTGGTTCGTATATGTACGTTTTTATGGTACTTTATGTTGAACTGTAAGAAGTGTGTCTCTGGTTAATGTGTGTCCATGTGACTCTTCTGGTTCTTCTCGGGGCAAAGATGAAGGAGTGGAAGGAAGGAGAGAGATGGAAGCACCGTCGATGGTTGAAGAGGAGAGGGAAGTGTGGAAGGAGAAAGGGAAGTTGGCACACAGAGTGGAGGAGGGAGGAAAGAGAGGGGAGGAAGGAAGTGATGTAAGCTGTTAGAAGAGATTATGGTAATGATGGAAAGGGTGACTGAGATGGAGGGGTGTTAAGAGTGACGACAGAGGAGTGAAGGAAAGATGTCCATGCAGAGAAGGAGAGACGAGCATGGGATCAATGGCCGATCAATAGCCGATCTACAAGCTCACAACGCCTCGCAGCGCGAGGCGTTGTGAGCTTGTAGATCTGCTATTTTTGGCTCAAGTTCTCTTCAGAATAGGGATAATGGGGTTCAAGTGGTTAATGTAAAAAAAAAGAAAATCCAATCGCAAAAAGATTTGCCGGCCCCCCTGTAGTAACTCTGAGGACCCCCCCAAGGGGTCCCGGACCCCCTGTTGAAGACCTCTGTCTACACCAAATCTTTTTCCCGAAAATAGACAATCTGCTATTTTCGGCGAATGTTCCCCAATTATGAAATGTCCAGAATAGGGACGCTAGGGTTCATCTGGTTACCAGTCCTGCTCCCTGCCTCCGTTGCCCCTTCGGCACGAAACCATTTCCTGTTACACATACTGTAACAAAGTACAATCGGCTCTGTGTGCATGTGTGCAGCTTTGCATCAGATCCAGACTGTTCCCTGTTCCCTGTTCACTTACAACTGGATACTGATGAGGAGTGGAGAATGAAAAATAGACGAGAGGTGAAGTAAAGCAGGGAGGGGATGATGGGAGGTGGAGAGTTGGAGAAGAGAGCGCAGGAGGCGAGCTGGAAAAAGTGACACAGATCTATCGCAGGCCGTATGGGAGCGTTTTGGGGGTTTGGCACGAGGGCAGGGCTGGCCTCACGTGATAGAGCTTTGGCACCGTCTAGCCACACAAACACACACACACACACACACACACACACACACACACACACACACACACACACACACACACACACACACACACACAGCGTTCACTGTTCTCCCACAGCCTGGCTTTCCCAGTCACTCTGGAAATCTGGAGTGCCAAAGTGAAATCAGAGAGTGTGAAAATGGTCGGGTCCATTTTCACAGTCTAGGGAGTTAAATTAGCACTCCAGGTTTTACTGCGTACACACAGTGTCTGTCACCTCGTTTGGCTGGCTGATAGTATCTCTCTCTCCCTCTCTCTCACTTTCTTTCTCTCTCTCTCTCTCTCTCTCTCTCTCATTCAGCACCACTATTCTCACTTCATTTTCAAGGTGTCGCTTGCCACTGCATGCTTTGTTGCTTCTAATTTTCTTTTCACACGCCTGCCTTTTTGTGCTGTACGTCTCATTTTCCGTCCCTTTCTTTGTCTGGATTATTTTACTCCCTTTCTTCTACACTCTGTGCCTCCGCCTCTGTCTGGCTCCATCATTTTGACTAGGGATGCAACCGCAAAACATTGCCCCAAAAAATATCGATTTGAATAAAATGAGCACATTTTTAATTATCTTTTTCCGTTTTAACTACAATAGAAAAAAATAGCAACACGTCATAATGCAACGCGTTATGAGCTTGTAGGTTGTAGCTATTCTTACACGGCCATTGTATAACGTAAGTATAAGTATCAAATAGAGCTTACGTGGTTAATCAGACTAATCGATTTAGTCGTTAATAAAAAAATCTATTTAGAATGTTTTTGCGTCGATTCGTTGATGTATAAATAAATAAAAAAGTGCTTCTTGTTTATTCGATTAATTGATATAGTAATCGTTGAATAATAGCTATGGAAATAATCCATAGCTGCAGCCCAAATTTTTAGTCTGATTGTGTGTTTCCGGGCTCGTTGGGAGGGGGCTTGTATGGGAGATGTCGTCGCTATGTGGTGAAAACCTTCTATGTCAAAAACCATTCCTTTTTTATTATTATTTAAAAAATAAAACAAAATAGTGAAAATAGCTGGTACAAGCTCACAACGCCTTGTGCGACAACCTTGTATGGAAAGTGGAGATACAAGGTTTCTGCCCGACAGCGACGATGTGTTAATCAGAGCAGGAATATCCCCGGCGACCGCTGTGCCGGCTCCCTCGTCGGTGTTAAAGTCGTTAGCTACCGAGACTAATTAAGAGACGGAGCAGACAGCCGCACGCGACCGCACATGCCTCTCCGGAGCCCCTCTTTCCTCCTCCTCTGCTTATATTAGGTTCATCCTAGAACCAGGACCAAAAAAAAACAAATCTCACTCTCTCAATGCTCTTGGGGTTATAAGAAACAATGGGATGAGAATGAATGCCTGAATGGGAATCATAGCTATTTGTTTGTGTATATATAATATAAATATAGTAGTACTAGTAAGCCTTGCCAAGCCATGAGGCCCATTGGGCAGGAGCAGTGGTGGAAAAAGTACTCGAATGTTTTACTTAAGTAAAAGTATCAATACTGCAATATAGAAGTACTCCGTTACAAGTGAAAGTCCGGAATTCAAAATTGACTTGAGTAAAAGTACAAAAGTATTGGTAACAAAATGTACTTAAAGTACCAAAAGTAAAAGTACAAAAAAAAATTATGCGACGCGTTGTGAGCTTGCAGATCGGCTATTTTCAAATAGCCTATGTATAAAATAGGGCTAAAGTGGTTAATTAATGTTTTATAATATGATAATTTATATCTGAAAAGTTACTAGTAACTAAAGTTTTCAAATAATTGTAGTGGAGTAAAAGTACAATGTTTGCCTCTGAGATGTAGTGGAGTAGAAGTGAAATATAGACAATTGGAAAGTACCTCCAAATTGTACAGTAAAAGTACAGTACTTGAGTAAATGTACTTACCGGTAGTTACTTTACACCACTGCTAGTATGTCGCAGGGACCAGTTCAGTCCTTGATGCTGAGTACCAAGCAGGCAGTCATTGGGTCCCATTATTATAGTCTTTGGTATGACCCGGCCGCACATATATAATCACAGTACATTGTTCCACCTGTGCACCGCAGATGATTGGTGTACATTTCAATAATTCAACAGTCGCTAACTGGTGAGTTGCTAAGCAATGCAGCAGGGCATCCTGGGTAAGGGACCGTGATAGGCAGCCTGTAGCTGAGAGGCATCTGGCGGGAGCCCAAGTCCCATTGGCTGGCCGCCCTCTTTCCGTTCAGATCTCTTAATTGCATGCTACACACAGTCTCGCTCTCTCTCTCACACAACACACACACACACACACACACACACACACACACACACACACACACACACACACACACACACACACACACACACACACACACACACACACACACACACACACACACACTCTTATTAGAGGTACACAAGACTATGGAAAACACTCTTGCCTTCCTGATAACTTGCTGTTCTTGTGTGTGTGTGGAATAACCACACTCAAATATTGCAAACACACTGGTTAGACATCGCATGATACAAAGAACTGTGGCCCTCTCTTGCTCATACACACACACACACACACACACACACACACACACACACACACACACACACACACACACACACACACACACACACACACACACACACACACACACACACACTAACCAGGCCATTTCCCATGATTAAGACCACATTTAAGGAATGATAATAAAATAAGACTGCCTGAGGCTGTGTCCCAGAAATCCCTCCTCCCGGTGACTCAGGTGACACCAGTCGTTAGTTACCATCTTACTGAGTCTGTGTTTAAGAGAGCTGCATTACAGATAAGACATTGACCTTTGTGTATTTATCCTTGATGGTTATTAATGTGGGTACTGTGGCTCTAATTGCTAATAACTTGATGAGCTGCTTTTGCACAGTGTGTGCAACACACACACACACACACACACACACACACACACACACACACACACACACACACACACACGGTGAGAATAGCTGATCTACCAGCTCACATGTGTTGTGAGCTTGTAGATTGTCCATTTTCGGCAAAGATATTTGGTGTAGAGGGAAAATGTAGCTTAAGATCTGTGATCCTAGGCCATGCTGAGGCACTACACTGTCTCTCTGCATTCTATGTATGTGATTACCTTGCTTATTGCAAGTCGCTCAGGATAAGAGCGTCTGCTAAATGCCTAAATTGTAAATTGCCTAGTGTTCAGTTGAAAAGAAGCAGCTGGAGACTCCATCCATGTGTATCGGCGGAGACGTGATTGTCTGCACCCTCCCCAGGCCAATTATGGGGGTTGGCAGCATCAAGGACTGTGTAGTGTACTTGTAGGTCATTGTTCAAGGGGAATTATAAAAAAGAGAACATATCATTTATTTAAAAAACTATTCTAATAAAAGATAAATCTATTCTGAACGTGTATGTTTCTGTACAGGACTCAGGCGGAGTCTGCTGTGGGGGAGGAACAAGACTCTTTCTCTGGAGACCTGTCTGTCCATCCAGACCTCCTCTCACCAGAAGGACTCCAGTGTACACCTGCAAACATGGTGGAGGTGCACAGAGACTCCCACACAGGTAGGACAACGCGTCCTGCTTATTGGGCCAATGCATGGACCCTTAACGGGACAATTCGCACACTCGCACAAAGTTAAACACTGAGGATTTTACTGTGTGTGTACCAGTGTTGATTTTGACAGCTCATAGTCTTTTGAATAACATTTTCATTTAGTTTCAGTCATATTTTAGTCATCTGAATTGTTTTAGTTTTAGTCTAGCTTTAGTTGACTAAATATCGTAAGATTTTAGTCAACTAAATGTACAGTTGATTTAGTCGACTAAAATGTATTTTGGCGGTGCCTTGATGGTGTCGTAATGGCTGATTTTACACTTGGTTGCATGCTGAAAATAGCCGATCTACAAGCCCACAACGCGTTGTAGATCGGCTATTTTCAGAGCGTAACACCCGAGCGCAAACAAGCAAAAAATGGCTTGTCGACTAACATTTTTCGTCATAGTTTTAGTCGACGAAATCAACACTGGCGTGAACCTCAATGATGATAACAGTGTCTCTCCTTTTTCTCTCTCCTCCTTATCTCCCTCTCCCTCCCATCCTCTGTCCTCGTATAGGCCCAGTGAGAAGCAGTGGCAAAGTTCAGGAGGAGGCCATAGTTGACGAGGAGGCCATTCTGAGTCTACTGGAGAGCACTCAGACATTCCTTCCTCTCTCCCAGAGATCCAACGACTCGCCTCTATTAGGTCAAGCTACAACACTTGTTGAGAAACATACAGGGCTCAATTCAGAAAAGAAAAATGATATTCCATGAGTGCCGACACTTAATTCCGCCACTTGTGATATCAAAACTTTTTTTACATCAATGCACCAGTTCTGAGCGCAAATAATGATTACCTTGAAGGCTATCAGATTGAGCTCCCATTTGAGGCCAGATAACCATCACAGGTGGTAGCCATGATAAGCGCTAACCTCTTGATCCAACATTGAACCATTATTACCATTAAAACCAAGTTACCGGGAACGCATTTGTGTCATTTTTAGATTTGAGCTAAAAGGCGTTATTTTACACTTTGGCTATTAAAAAATGGCAGATATACAAGCTCATAGCGTGGCACCGAGTGCCACGCTACGAGCTTGTAGATCTGCTATTTTTGAAAATGTGTGCTAATCTTTGAATATATATATATATATTTTTTAAAGCGAACATTTGTAACTCAAATATTTGCTTCTGGGGGTCCCTGGAACAAAATATTTTGAGATGGGGGTCCTTGGCCAAATGCATATACATTTTGGGGTCCTGACCACTGACATAGTAACATACGTTTTTTCAAAAAACTGTTTATGATTTAGAAGGCATTTGTAGAATCGGAACCTCAGGCCTTAACACATTGACCGCCAGAGGTTAATCTCATAATGTACTCACCAGTGCCAACGTTTTATTGTTGTTTTTTGTTTTTTTCACGTCGCCATAGACGTCGTTAAAATCCTTAAGATTGATCTGTGCACTGTTTGTAAACATCGCGGACATCTCCCTGTGTCTACCAGTCCAAACCACGTGTCAAACGGGGCATCCATTGTTGAGTTAGAACGGTTTATGTTAAACAGTGATCAGCGAGGAGAAAAACTACAATCGAAGAAAATGGCGTTTCAGTGTAGACTTTAGAATGGGAGCCGGCGTGATCGTCAAAACCGGATCCCAAATAATTCTGTTTCCGGTGGTGTTACAATGAAATGTGCCGTACCGGAAAATTGAAAAAAAAAAACCACCACAGCCCGTAGGCTACGGGATCGGCGCTTAAGCGTTGGATTTAACGGCCCGTAGAACTACGGGCCCGGCGGTCAGTGTGTTAATGGGTTAAGCTCAATCTGTGGATTCGCTGAATGAATTATCATAATTTCTCTTTCTTCTGATGTGCAGACAGCCAAGACCATGCCATGGCCGACCTGCTGGCAGGCCTGGAGGACGACGGTTTCCAGGGGGCTCCCATGAGGCATAACTCCCAGCCGCATTCACTCCCCGGATCCAGCATCTGTCTCTACAACAGCGACGAGGAGGAGGCGGAGCCAGAGCTGGACAAGGAGGAGGCCGAGCTCAGCGTGATGATGTCACAGAGATGGGACGGCGACCTCCCGGGGCAGTCCACCAAGCGGAGGTGTGCAGTTTGTTCTTGTTGTTTAACCGGCCTGACTTCTCGTTAAACCTTTTGTCAGAGCAGTCAGTAGTTATCGTTCTTTGCTTAATGAACTTCTGAGTTATTTGATCTGAATCGTGTAGAACAGTGGTTCTCAACCAGTGGTCCGGGGACCACAAGTGGTCCTTGAGGGGGGTTCCAAGTGGTCCCCAGCTAAATGATGGAGAGTTGCTAACCAAATGGACCCGTAACTCTTGAGAGTGTAAAATGAAACCAAATGGACCCTTACGGGTCCATTTGGTTTCATTTTACTCTCTCAAGAGTTACATTATTGTTAAGCATCAAGAAGTCTACACAATTAGAAAATGTAGACAATTTTTTATTTTGATCAACGTTTGCCTTTTATTTCTCCTATGGCACCACGTCAATACAGCATGGAATTGTGGATAAAATCTTATCCAACGATAACAAAATATTCGAAGTCTTTGGGTCTGAGAGGCAATATCTCATCAAACGGTGGTCCGTGGCTCAAATGCACATTTAAATAATGGACCTTGATATGAAAAGGGTTGAAAACCACTGGTGTAGAATATTGGCCACACATTGTTTATGCTTCCACATGCATAATTAGTTTTTACAATTTAGCAGACTCTCTTATCTAATCCGTGCGAGATCAGAGTAAGAGTAAATAGTCATACAGTAGTAAATAGTGACAAATAACAGAGATCAGAGTAAATAGTCAGAGTGCAAAGAGAACAATGTAGTGCCTCATAAACTAGGATACCAGGTACTGTAAACATCAAACCTAGCATCTGTCTAAACAATCAAATATTTTGTAACATCTGTAATCGAGAAAGAACTAATTTAAATGACAGAAATGTGAGCAAGTAACCAACATACATCTGCATAGAAAAACTAGCATCTATTGAAAGAAGGTGACAAGAAGGGACGAACTAGAAGATAAACTAGCAATTAGTCTAATTTAATTAATGTTCCTGTTATCTATGCCCATGCAGGCCATCGGTCAAGGAGCTGGAGGACAGCTACAGCGACGAGCAGCAGGACTCCTCTGATGACGAGATGGATTGGAGCGGTACCAACTCTCTGTTTGCCAACCTGTCCATTCCCCAGGTCGATGGGGCCGCGGATGACAGCAGTGGTGAGCTGCGCCAGACTGTGTTTATATGATCAGATCAGTGCTTAAATGTCAAATGTCACAAATTCACATCACATCTAAGTATCAAAAAATGCAGATCTACAGACAATCTGTTACACCTGTAATGGCCTCGATCTCCAGGCTTTTATTTTCCTTCGCGTTTTGCTCAAAAATAAGAGCCTGGACCAGCCTGTTGATGTTTCTGGCATAGGAAGTGTTTCATTTCCCCAACCAACCAGAGTGCAGTGGGCGTCGCTCCAAATGTTGTGATGTCAGGGCTCTCAATGCCATAGACATATAAAGGTAGACGCCTCATTCGGCTCTGAAGCGTCTGTATCTCGGGCGCGCTTCCTGCTTCCGCAGGGCTGTCGTGTGCGTCACAGAAGCGGAAGTTCGGTAGGCCAATCAGAGGCAGGTGGGGGCGGGTCTTTTTGTAACCCAGCTCTTAACCCTTTGAGAGGCAGCAGCTGTGCGCAGCATCTAGTTAGTTGGAACTTGGCAAACTCCACACTCTATTTGTGAAATTCAAATAAGAGACATGGTCCTTTTTCATATCAAGGTCCATTATTTATTCAGCATTTGAGTCACGGAACACCGTTTGATAAGCTTTAGCCTCTCACACCCAAAACGTAGAATATGTTATCGTTCGATAAGATGTTGTCAAAATAACAATTGTTTACGTTCTCTAATTGTGTACCTGTATAGTAAGTAATGCAGATGTTTAACAATTTGACTCTTGACAGTGTGAAATGTTATACTCAAGATTTAAAGATCTATAAGGGTCCATTTGGTTATCAACTCTCAATCTTTTAGCTGGGTACCACCTGGAACCCCCTCAAGGACCACTGGTGGTTCCCGGACCACTGGTTGAGAACCATTGCACTGACAAGTCCCGGAAAAGACGCACTGTGATTGGCCAGTAGTCAACTCACTGTGAATGCTGTGATTGGCCAGTAGTCACTTTGAGTGACAGGTTCCCTGCGGAAGACGGAAGTGCCGCCGTGTATTGCGATACAAGTCGCCCCAATGAACTGCAGAGGCCAATGAGGTATCTAGGTTTCTAATATCTATGCTCAATGCTGCACATTGGGGCAGGAGGAGGGGCATGGGGCGGGGGCTGACGGACAGATCGGTGAACCAATGGGATCTCGCGGAATTTTTCTCTGTAGATTTTGAACCCGCCCCTCTAGACCAGATATTAGACGCGCTAGGGCAGCCTACACCTGTAATTTCCCTTTTCTCTTGACTTGATTTTCATCGCCGCAAGTCTTTGAATTTGTTGAAATAAGTGGTCCTCTTACCCACTTAAACCCTATATATGTTGTTAATAACACCTCACAACGCAACGCATTATGACCTTGTAGATCTGCTATTTCTTCCGAATGTTCACCAAATTTTTCTCTTTGTATTTTTCTCATCCCTAGATTCATCACTGACAGACAGTGGTTCCAGGACACACTCCTCCCTCACAGTCACAGACAAGATCCTGGCGAAGAGGAACAACCGACTCCCCGAGGAGACGATCCACCTGGGGCCCCCTTCCTCTGCCAAGACCCTGCTGGAGTGCAAGCACTCCGAGCACAGGCAGGCTCACTCGCTCGGCTCGGAGGAAGCGGCAAGCGACAAGCACTTCCTCTCCAAAAACAGCCAGGGGAGCGGCAGTGGCAGTGAGTGTTCCACCGGCTTCAAGGTGAACAAGGAGATCCCTTACATTCCTCCGGTCAAGCATCCTATCCCCTGCAAGGCGACCAACCACTCCGAGGTGTCGCCGGGAAAGGAGGACGTGCGGCCGTACACCTACGAGAAGAAGAAGACGCCGCTGGAGCTGGACGAGGCCGATCTGATACTACCGTTCGGCAACAGGAAGATCACCCAGAACCGGAAGAAGTATGGCAGCATGAAGAATGTGGAGCAGAACTGCCTGTCCATCCTCCAAAACCACCGGACCTTCTCCTTGTGCTACTCGGAGCTGAGGAACCACTCCACCAAGACGGAGCTGGAGCTCAGCCAGAGGGATTGCAAGAGCCCCATACTCAGGAACATCCCCTCCACCCCGTCTCCCCTGGACGAGGAAGAAGGGGAGGAGGACGAGGATGGGTTTCTTGACCCCCAGGAGGAGGAGATCAATCAAGACAGCGAGGAGGGAGACGTCGGTGAGCTCAAGATCCGGTACGAAGACTACCAGGAGAACAAGACGGAGAGGACCATCGTGGCACAGCAGGAGGCACACTACAAATTCTTCCCCAGCGTCATCCTCTCCAACTGCCTTAACAGGAAAAAGGCTGGGGCGACCAAGCTGACCGACCCCTGCAGCAAACTGGAGCAGGTGCAGCCGCGTAGGTCGCGGCTCAAGCTGAACAAGAGGAGGTCCGGGGCGGCGACGCAGAGGAGCAAGTTAAATACAGCTGAGAGTCCGGTCTCTGACAGCCAAATCAGCACCGGCTGCACCTCAGTCTTACCTGCGTGTCCAATGAGTACAGGTACCGACACGCCAGTCACAGACGACACACCAGTCACAGACGACACGCCAGTCACAGACGACACGCCAATCACAGACGAAGCGCCAATCACAGACAACACGCCAATCACAGACGACACGCCAGTCACAGACGACACGCCAATCACAGACAACGTGCCAACTCCAGACAACATGCCAACTCCAGAGGATAAGCCAACCCCAGAGGATAAGCCAGCCAAAGACCCGCCAGTCATGGAAGTAGAGCCAATCACAGAAGAGAAGGTGATTAGTGTGGAGACGGCAGCAACGGAATGTACGAAACCATTTCTAGAACCTCCCGTCCCCTCGCTCACCGCGGTTCCCAATATTACTGTATCAGCTGAAGCTGCTGTAGAGGACAGTCCTGGCTCTATTCCTGAGCTTCCTGCACTCTTTGCCAGCACTAAGCCCACTGGGCTGCCCGCCAGCAAATACACCCTGAGGGCCAAACGCAAAATGACCTACGACAGCGATGATGGAGAGCACTCGGGTGCTTTCCGCTTTAAAAACTCCCCCGCCGCCAAAGAGCGGCTTAAGGATGACTCCCCCTCGGCTGCGCAGGAATTCAAGTGCCAGAAGCGTCGCAAGAAGGAACCTCCCATCATCATCAAGTACATCATCATCAACCGGTTCAAAGGTCAGAAGAATATGCTGGTGAAAATGGCCAAAGTGAACGCAGAGGAGCAGTGGGTGGTGCTGACGCCCAAGAAGTTGGAGCGGTATGACAAACTGGCACCTCTGAGGGAATATTGGCCCAAGGTGCCAGAATCTGCTGCCGTCAAGTACCCTGTCAGTGAGCCAAAGGTTAAGAAACCGGCCAAACGAAAGGCAAAGGCCAACAATATCACAAGCAAGAAAACGACCGGCACCGCCTCTAAACCTCCGGTCAGAGAGGGGGAACAGCAGGTCAAAAAAAGGACTAGAGGAGGCTGTCAGAGGGGCTTGCGTTTGCCTTCCCTGCCGCCCCCTGGACCGTGTTACTGTGAGCAAGCCGAAGACCATGACTCGGAGTACACGGACGTAATGGTCGAACTGGGTTACCTCTCGGAGAGATCTCCGAGCTCCGTAGACTCTACCCCGCCTCGCTGTTGGTCCCCCAGCGACCCACTCATGGAGACCCGATCTCCGAACCAGCTGATTAACCCTTTCAGTGACCCATGCCTCAGTTCTATCCATCAGGAAATCCCCACTACGTCTTCGGCCCGAGGGGGAGCGTTGCGTCTCGGCCAAACTGATAAACCTAAGAGAGCTGCAAACCCTAAAAGGAGGGCGAGTAAGTCTGCCGGGAAGCTTTCTGAAGAGGAAGCAGAAGAAGCCAAAAAGGGGAAAATTAGACAGAACAGTGTTACTGCTGCTACGAGGAGGAGAAAGACTGAGACGGAAATGTCACAAGGCACCATCAGCAGCACTGCAACAAGACCGAGAAGGTCACGGAAAAAGAAGGCTGTGGGGCCTGAAAGTCCATCAGCGAATAAAGACTGTGACAGCTCCCTGGTGCTTTTCCCTGAAGATGAGCTGCCTCCCTCAGATAACTCATCGCAAGCTGTCCCCCCCTTTCAGCGGCCAGACACCACAGGTAGTCGAGCCCCAAGCACCTCCCAGTCTGCTTTCCTGTCAGGCTCTGACCCGACACCGTCCCAGTCCATAGTGCCGAAAGCCGAGGACTGTGAGACCTCAATTATGGAGGTCAACCAAAATATTTCACTTCTAGGTCCAGTGCAGCAGAGCCAAGCATGCCAAACCTCGGTTGTTAAAATGGAGGCCACACCTGAGGATCTCACAGACGCTCAAGTGAAATCTCCACATAGACCTTCACTGGAGGCAGCAGGATCATCCCCCACATACTCAGGCCCTAGAAACGGGATGATACCCACTCTATCGGAGACGCCATCTGGCTTGGCTGTTCTGAAGAAGCTTCTTCAGAAGAGGCGGCAGGGACAGGCGCTTCCTCTCCAGGCAGTCGGCACAGAGGGTGCCACAGTAGACCCCACAAGCAAGGCTGCGAGATCTAAGAGAACCCCTTCTACGACGCCCAAGAAGCCCCGCGCCCCCAAATTGACCACGCCCAAGGAGAAGAAGCAGAGGGGCAGGAAGGCCAAAGGCGGCAGCACCCAGCCCGAGGTACCGTCGATGCAGGAGGCCATTGCCTCCGACGACAGCCCCATCTTCCTGTCAGACCCAGGCCTGGACAGCAGCTGCTGCTTCATAGAGGACAGCCTGTCCCCGGAACTCCCTCACAATTACAACTTCGACATAAACGCCATCGATCAGACGGAGTTCTCCAGCCCCTACGCAGGCAGTCAATTCGTCCTAACCGATAAGAATCTGCCGATCAAGTTCCTGAGTGACGTCACCCAGGACGCGGTACCTGCTCTGGGTCTCGAGAAGAAACCCGATAAGCTGTCCAGCGCGGGGGAGGAGTGGCATAGAGCTGAAGACCTGAGTCCTGAGCTCTTTGACCGAACGGAGAATGGGGAGTCTACGTCCAATCAACTCTCTCTCTTTGACTGTGAGAGAGTCATCAGAGGCAGGGAGTGGGGCTCCTCTTTGGGCAAGGGCCACAACCTCAGCCCATTTCAGGATTTCCACTGTGAAAGAAAAGAGCTGCTCTTTTCGGCCTTTGACCCTGTTCTGCCGTTGCCGTTGAGCTCCAAGTCCTTTGTGGACAACGAGGGCTCGCCCAACGGGGACCTGTTGGAGGGTATTGACGCAGTCACTTCCACCAGTAGCTCCCCACGCTCCATCAGCTCTCTGTCCCAAGTCAGGGCCAGTCAGCTGCTGCGGGGGGGAGTCGGAGGCACCCACATCCTTAAGCCTCTCATGTCCCCTCCGACCCGGGATGAGATCCTTAGCACCCTGCTGGACCTGGAGATGTCTGAGGCCACCTTCAAGGAGCCCTTTTGCAGTGACCCCTCAGACGCCCCCGTTAAACCCATGTAAGATCACATTTAGTTACATAATTTGACTCTTATTTTTAACTTGCTGCTTAGTTATATTTGAAGCAGTGTTTCAGCCAAGTCACGTAGCTACAAGTCCAAGTCAAGTCATTAGTAAGTAGTAAGTATTAGTAAGTAGTAAGTAGCCTTGGGAACCTATGGTTCCCGAGCTGTGTGGCCCGTAGGGCAGGTCCTTTCTCATGTTTCTGTAGCGTGAGGTGGCTCTCAGGGCAGACACTCTAACTACAAGGCCCCTGAGCTGCTTAACATAAGCCCAACTAAGTGTATTTTTTGTGAAAAACCTCAGTCAAGTCCAAAGTTACAGATAGTTGAGTACAAGTCATGGTTTATTGAGTACAAACGCCTTGACTCAAGTATATAACACTGTCATCTCACTGATGAAGGCTGCATAGGGCCAACACGTTGATCTACAATGAGCTATTTCTAAGGCTTTTTATTCTTTATTCTATAAAGACGGCTTTGGCCTAGTTTGGAGAGTGCTTTGGACTCTCTCCCAGTGTCTTTACCAGTATTGCCAAACAGCATCTTCAATCACTTCTTCATTTAGACACTGTAGCCCTCTTCACTTCACGTTTTATGGATACTACAAAATGTATGTTACGTAGTATAATATATCAATAAATATAGACACATTTTTTGTGTTGAATAATTTTCCACCTAATACATCTTGAGGCCCAAGTCAGTTTGGTTAATTCATTGCACAAATGTCTATGGTGTTCATGAGTAAATGTATTTGAACCCATTTAGACCTGGTACTCCAATTCGTTGTTATACCTTTCAATCCGGGAACCCCTTTTTGTAAAAAATAATGTCAGGATTTAGAAGGCGTTTTTAGAATCGGCCTCTGGTCTAAATGGGTTAATGTATTGTATTTGATGGAATAATTACTACATGCTGTAAATTCTGCTCTTGCATGGCTGTGAAGAATTACAGTGCACTGTTGAACATAAAGACATCATTATGTGCTCCTGTCTTGCCCCATCTCTTGTCCAGGGAGGTCGGTTGCCGTAAGCTGATCGTGGAGACCCGGCTGGCCAAGGAGCTGCCCGAGTTCAACGGAGACCTGTCCCTCGAGGGCCTCGATTTCTGGAAGACGGTCTTCTCCGCCATGACCCGGCCCGCCGCCGCCTCCTCTTATGAGCCCCAGCAACCTCAGGGAGCCCAGCAGTCCTTCAGTCGAGTAGTTCAGGGTGAGCAGCTCGGCTCTGCGGCAGGTGACCAGAAGGTCGCCCTGCTGCCCTGCAGAGACCCGCCGAGCCGCGAACGCGTGCAGCTTTGGTTGGAGGCCAAGAAACAGTACGAGCATCTACAGCAGCGGGGGAGGAGAGAGCGGGAAGGCGCGGTGAAAGCGGGGAAGGTCGCGAACGACGCCGCAGACAGGAATGAGCAGCCAACTGGTAGCCCAGTAGTCAGGGACGATGCACTTTCCAGCAAAAGGACTCAAAGGCTTAGGAAACACAACCTGTCCCTACGTATATCTCCCCTCAACACCACAGCCTCTCAGGACAGCCCTGCAGGGGTGAGTCCCGTGTCGGATGCCGGTGAGGAAGAAGTAGAAGAGGGTAAAACCGACTCTCCGGATTCCCCAGAGTTGCCTCCATGGCAACAGTCCTCCCAGCGCAGCCCGTTGGGGCCCAGCAGGCCGGAGGTGGAGAATGAGGAGGAGAATGAGGAGGAGGTGGCTGAGAGAAGCGTGAGGTCTCCGGAGCCCCTGTCCCCAAGGCTCTGCACCTCCCCGGAGGCGACGGAAGCAAAGCCACTCCTCAGCCCCTCGCCTTTTCCCACCAGGGACGACGAGGAAGTGGGGAGGAGCAGTCCCCATCTCCTTCACAGTACCCCTTTCCTCAGGAGACGGCGGGGGTGCAGGGGAGACGTAGAACCACCTGTGTGCAGCAGCACCCCCGTGGCTGACGGTAGGGAACGTGGATTATTCTGGGGGGGAAATGTTTGAAAGGTACTCTTTTAAGTGGCATGGATTGCATTTTGAAAAGGAAAATGTGTTTCATTTTATTTATATAAATCAGAACTAGACTAGACTTGAATTTTCCATCCATACCCACATTTTAACCCATTTAGACCTAGAACCCCATTTCGTAACTATACCTTTCAAGCCGGGAACCCCTTTTGGGGTTCCTGTTGTCTGTACATTTTTGAATAAATAAAAGAAAACTTAGGTCAGGATTTAGAATGCGTTTTCAGAATCGGCCTCAGGTCTAAATAGGTTAAAGTATTATTTTCTGGTACTGAATAAAAATGGAAAATCCCAATGCTATGGCTGACATTAGAAATGGCTGTAAAAGAAATGGCTGTATAATTTGCTAACGAGTTGGAGGTGCAAATTCAGTTTCTAATTTGTCACGCCACATTTAATTCACCGAATACATTTTTAATGTGAGGAAACCTTCCTCGTACAGTTGCATTTATTAACGTTGTCCCGTCCTCCTCCTCCTGTGTCTTTCAGAGGAGTGTGTGTCCCAGAGACGCCAGCAGAGGAGAAGGAGCCAAGCAGAGCCTCTGAGGAGAGTCCTCCTCACTACACAGATGAAGGTCACATAAGAAAGACTTGCTCCCTAATACTGTATATTCAAACTTAACCACATGAACCCTATAGCATCCCTATTCTGGGGCGAAGACATTTGGTGTTGAGGGAAAAAAGGAGCCGACCTAGTTCAGAGCCCTGGGGGACACCGGTCAACTAAGTGTATAGTGTTTAAATTAATACCGTATATACAGTATACACGTATCGTTTCTATTCTATTCTGTTATTCTGTAACAATTTATTTTTACAATAAACCACCCTTTGCCCTATAGTGCTCACTAGGGTTTAACAAGGCAATGGAATACAATATTAATTGGAAGGTCGCTCTTCCAATGTATTCAGCAACAACCTCATTTCAGTCCGTTGAATTTACGTTATTGCTTAATAAATGTCTATATAATGTCTATCAATATTCATATCCTCTTTATTGACACAACTTCAGGATGTCAGTAATGAGATGGCTGAAAAGGAAGTGAACAGATACGATAGATACTATTAGGCTTCTCATCTTGTTACTTTGGTTAACCACTTAAACCCTAAATACTTAATTAACAGAGGACCCCCAGGGATGTATACCTTACCCTCTCCTTTTTTCCAGTGTCTTTGCCAAAAATAGCTGATTTACAAGCTCGCAATGCAACGCATTGATGTGAGCTTGTAGATCGGCTAATTTTGCAGAACGTCTGCCCAGAATAGGGACGCTAGTGTTCATGCGGTTAGTCACTACATCATCTGGTTCAATACATGTTTTCAATGCACACACACACACACACACACACACACACACACACACACACACACACACACACACACACACACACACACACACACACACACACACACACACACACACACACACACACACACACACACACACACACACACACACACACACACCTTTCCAGTGAATTTTGCATGCTTGTTCGATCTGACTCGGACGTGTTGCTCATTCTGACGTTTCCTCGTTTACATTCCACAGAACCAGTTTAGCGCTCTGAATGTGCCAAAGAAAGACACCTCTGGAATCGAGGGCCCCAGCATCAGCAACTCGTACGGCTTCAAAGCCAGCATGCAGAACCTTCAGGATGCCAAAGCTCTGCATGAGGTCAGACACACCATATTAATACACACACACACACACACACACACACACACACACACACACACACACACACACCCACACACACACACACACACACACACACACACACACACACACACACACACACACACACACACACACACACACACACACACGAAAATTGAAATTTGACATTGAAAAACCCATTCGTTAGTATAACTTAGGACCCTCAGGTCCTAAGTTATACTAATAAATGTAAGGGAACTGTGACCACTGCCAAGGTGTAAAAACACTTGTATCACAGCAATGTTTTTGGACCCATCTCCATGGACCTTTTATACCATCTATTTATTTTGTAGCTCTACATGCACCACTATTACTGTGAACCCTAATGTCTTAAATTCATGTCGCGCTCAATTTCTCACACATGTTTGTGTCCTTTTCCGCTCCAGGTACAGTACCTAACACTGATGGGCATGGAGCTCCATGCGAGGACCCGCCGGGACCTGGAGCCCGACCCAGAGTTTGACCCCATATGTGCCTTATTCTACTGCCTCAACTCCGATGCTCCCCTGCCAAACTCAGACAAAACCCAGCTGACTGGTGTCATCGTGGTGAACAAGGAGGACCAAAACAGTGACCAAGGTGAGGTCTCCAATAAGTGCGATGTCAGAGAGAGATTTGCTTTGTTTTTAGGCTGCCTGCAAGTCCTGAAAACCTCTTAATTCAATTCAATGCATTCATTGTCATTGCACATAATCATCCGGAAGTTGCTGTGCAGCTCCTAAATTGGTTCCATCCAACGCAGGCGCGCGCACAACACACACACACACACACACACACACACACACACACACACACACACACACACACACACACACACACACACACTCACACTCACACCTCCCCACAAAGATAAACAACAATAATAAATAACCAATATAAAAGAAGTGTGCTTTCAAAAGTTGAGAATTGTTTAACGTTGTGAGAGATGCGCTTTTTATTAGCAATTACAGCCAAAGACGGATACAGAGCTGCTCCTCCGAGCTGATGGTCTCTCTGTCAACGATGTATTTGCTTTCCCATTGTCAGCTGTGGAGGCACCCACACCTGACTACCACCAGCCTCTTCTCTTATTCGAAATGGCCATGGCAATATAGGATATTAGGGGAAATACAAGGCTAAAATATCGACGAATGCAGAACCACTAGTCTGAGCTGATGTTATGTAAACAAAGTGTGCATCGTGCTATCCCCATTTCTTTCTCTCTTTCTCTCTCTCTTTTTTAAATTTTCAGCAGAAAAGGCACCTTTTCACTTACACATTATATACCAAATGTACCAAATGCCATTGCATCTTATAAAACATTATTTCATGCTATACCAAATGAACTAAATACTTTTACACCTTGCATGTTATATCAGATTTTACAGATGTTACTGTACATGCCGTCATTGTATAGAAATACTATTCCAGTTGTTATTCCTGTGGCGATGATGATGGACTTATGTTTTGTGGAGTTCAGTTCAGTGATGGCTCTGGGGTAAATGCTATTTTAGAGGCTGGAAGTGTGCTTCTTTAAGGCCTTGTAGAGCCGCCTTCCAGTTGGCAGCAGAGAAAGGAGATGATGCCAGGGGTCAGTTGCATCTTTCAGAATAACTTCTGGCTCTGCAGAGGAAGCGTGATCTGAAGTGTCTTCCAGTGAGGCCGGGAGAGTCCAATTATTTTCTGGGCTGCAGATGATTCTCTAGAGAGCACTCCCATCTGCTGATGAACAGTTTGCATACTATGCTGTAATACAGTATGCCTATACAGTATGCCCTATACAGAGCATACTATGCTGTAATATAGTGTCAGTACACTCTTTATAGAACAGTGATAGAAGGACACTAGCAGCTCCACAGTTTTCCTAAGTGACTACAAAAATGTTCCGCACATCCTTTTCAGTGCTGGTCGTCCGGTGACGAAGACCAAACTTGTTGTTGAAGCGTTATCTTTTGCACAGTAAATGTGGTGGAGCAGCAAGCTGTTGTGCTGACTTTTTTTAGCCACTCTTGAGCCTTTTTTTGCCAGAGCAATGGAGTTGATTGTCCACGTGAGGTCCACTGCCTTTCCTTTGATGTTTAGAAGAAGTGGAGAGGTCTTCAATTGTGTTTTCAAATTTCCAGCCCTTATAAAGATATATAAGTCTTTAACATACTGTTAGAGTCTCAAAATGTGTTTTCTTAAGGCACTCAATCCCTAATTTGGAATCCACAAGGTCAAACAGACTTGTTTATTTCACTGGTGAAATTGGTCTTATATCTTATTGTAACCGGCATTAATATTGTCTTAAAAATGTCTAATGTCTATAACTTGCTCAAACAAGCATCACCCTGTGTTTTATTGTTCATGGTGTGTTTAATTATACCACATTGAAGGCTAAAATGGAATTTCCACAAAGCTTCTAATCCACTCCACTCTGTTCTACCTCATACCAGGTCACCGAGCAACAGCGCCCCTGCTGGTGAGGTCGGGCGTCTCAGGGCTGCAGGTGACCTACGTGGAAGATGAGCAGAAGCTGTTTCAGGAAGTAGTCGCTGTCTTTAGGAGGTGAGTGTGGCGTTCAGGGATCATCTCCACTCTTTAGTGTCTTTATTGACATAAAACCAGGGCTTGGAGTAGCTTTTGTTACTTCCTGGTGGATTGAGGGGAGCTCTGCTGCCATACATTCACTTTAACCCATTAAGACCTGAGGCCGATTCTACAAATCAGTTTTTAAAACAGTTTTCTGAAAAACTCATGTTGCTATATCAGTGGTTCTCAAATGTTTCCACGTCAAGGACCCCCAATGTTTTGTGCACCCTTTGAGTTAGATTAGCACTCGGGATTTGACAGTGTGGAGACAGATCCATGATTTTGTAGCCTCTTCATTTGATTGGTGGTGGCGGCGTGTCCTTGTCCTGTCAGGTTCGACCCAGACATCCTGGTTGGCTACGAGGTCCAGATGCGCTCGTGGGGATACCTGCTACAGCGGGCCTCAGCCCTGAAAGTGGACCTGTGCCAGCAGCTGTCACGGATTCCAGGTAGGACGAGCGCTACGGCAACCCAGCCTGGGGTGTTCGCCGGCACTGCTAAAAACGAATACAACATCAAGGTTTTAGCAAGTGATTTAGTTTTCAGTGATCCTAATATAAAGGTGCTGGAAAGTTTTGTGAAATAAAATGTTGGAGTTGTTTTTGGAAGCGTCTGAGCATGATATTGTTTTGTCCGATTTTTTTTGTGGTGGCAGACCCGCTGTCACATTTGATTATCGAGTGATAATTTAGGAAACAGTCGTCGTGTCCATCAATACACATTAAGAATAAAAACATCAGCTCCATACCAGAAAAAATATGTAACTTTGAAATGATAAATATGTAGGAACCCTGCGTCTTGCATTCAGACTTACTGTATGAACTTTCTTCAAGATCAATCTGTTTCGCTCTCTCTTTTGTTCTCGCTCTCTCTCTCTCCTTCCCTGGCTATCTAATAAGTATCGCCTTCTCTTTGGTTCTTTTCCCTCTCTGGCTGTCTTAATAAGTATGAGGATTAGATCAAATCAAATCAAACGGCTTGCTTTTACTTTGCGCAGTCTGCAATAACAGAGCTCCCGCTGCCCATTTAAGCCTGGCTGATGGAGGAATATTAAGTTCCTTGCTTGCTAAAAGGAGGCCTTGACACGTCTGGGCAAATCCACAAATAGATGCGAGTGGTTCTTGAGCACAGGGCTTCACATGTCTCATCAGCAGAACTGAGCTAAAGTAATTACTGTTGGCTTATTGAATCTGGTAATGCGAACTGTAGTACGAAAGCTGTCATATCACAGTGTCTGTCTGTCTGTCTGTCTGTCTGTCTGTGAGAGAGAGACATGGAACAAGTGTGTCCATATATGGTTTTCTATCAAAACCTCAAATACCCCTTCTTCCACATCGGCTGTGTTTCAAGGGACAGTACTATTTTGTATAATTTGTGTCAATGTATACCAGTTGGGTGGGCAAGCATAACGTTATTGATTATTGACTGGACACAGACTTCAGTGTAATAATAATAAAAATTACTGTAATCCTTGAAAAGGGGGGGGGGGACAAAAGTCCTAATCCTATTCTCCGCGATGGAGATACAAGGTATCTGCCTGATAACGACTGTGTGCATTATGGGGGTCTGCTCACATGGGAGAAATGAATATGTGTGTGCTTGTGTGTGATGTGACCTGAATGCAGCGATGATCAGATGCCTCTAGCATAGTCTTGGCCGTTAATGGTCTGGTCTGGCTGTCCTCAGGCGACTCCAAAGAGAACCGCTTCACTGCAGACAGAGACGATTACGGCGCCGACACCATGACCGAGATCCACCTCATCGGACGCGTCGTCCTCAACCTGTGGAGGGTGATGAAGACGGAGGTGAGAGGCCCTGACTTCTTCTTCCTCTCTCTCTCTCCCCCTCCTTCTGCACATTCACTCTCAGACTTTAGACCTGTAGGGCGGCAGTTCTCAAATTGACACTTACTATAAAGGACTGTAACTGGAAGTGCAAATGGAACCAAATGGACCCTAACGGGTCCATTTGGTTCCATTTGCACTCTCTCAGAGGTATGGGGAGTCCGTGGCCTAATACATAACTAAACTTGCGGGTCCTTGATATGAAACAGTTAGAGAACCAGTGTTTTCAGCCAAGTCATTGTGTCCTTTCTCCCCCCCTGTAGGTGACCCTGACCAGCTACACCTTTGAGAATGTGGCCTTCCATGTGCTCCACCAGCGGTTTCCACTGTACAGCCCCCGTACCCTGTCGGACTGGTTCGACCACAAGACTGACCTCTACAGGTCTGTGCCGTCTATTTGAACATTAGACACAGATGCTGTTGTCTTTTTCTTTTTAGAGGTATTTTCTAGAGCCTGACGGATATACCGGTCTGGCTGATATATCAGTCATTATTAGACTATTTTTTAACGACATCAGTATCAGCAAGTATGCAGCCGATGTGTTCCAATTTTAACCACTTTTAACCTTTCAACCTATTTTGGGCATGCCACTATAGGGCTTAATTAGTTATATAAAATAAAATTCAGCTTCTGTGTGTGTGTATTGTATATTTATTTACAATACGTGTTGCAGTATAGAATAACTATGAACACCTCCAATTAGGTCTTGGCTAATATGTGTGTGTGTGTGTGTGTGTGTGTGTGTGTGTGTGTGTGTGTGTGTGTGTGTGTGTGTGTGTGTGCGTGTGCGTGCGTGCACCAGGTGGAAGATGGTTGACCACTATGTGAGCCGGTTGTGCGGCACCATGCAGTTGCTGCAGCAGCAGGACATTGTTGGGCGGACCAGCGAGCTGGCCCGGGTGTTTGGCATCCAGTTCTACCACGTACTGACGCGAGGATCACAGGTACAACTATCACCGCTTTCAACACCTTATTTAAGAGAGAGATGGGTCTGTCTGTCATTACATGAATTTCAGTTTCAGCTGGACTTGGACGTGAATAGAAAGAGAGTTGACCCGGCACCTCTTCGGGCGAAAGTAGCTAATCCACAAGCTCACAATGCAACGTGACAAATTGTGAGCTTGTAGATTGTAGATCTGTTATTTTGACTGAATGTTCGCCTACTATAACATGACCAGAATAGGGACGTAGGGTTCATGTGGTTGAAGGTCTCTGTAAGTGTTTTTGTTTTGCGCTTTCATTATTCTTCTTTCTTTTGAGTCATCCCCAAACCGTTGTTACAGTAATTCTAGACTGTGCACTTTATGTAAGGTCCTTTGACTTTGACCGTTGACACATTCCTACTTTATCAGAGCCAGAATTAACTACATTGTCACATCACAGGTTTACAGGTGTAAAGAAGTGGGTGAAATTTGTTTGTGTGCAAGTTTTCAGGAAGAGAAAAAGAAAAGAAGAGGGTGGGGGGACTGGGAGAGCAAGGAGAAAAATAAATCAAACTGTAACGAGAAACATGCCAAGAAAGAATAGGCAAAAATCAACATATACTGTACACATAGCATAATCCAGTTGGTACTGTATATACATGAGGTTAGACATAAGTTGCTTTACGTTGGGCACAATCAATCCTCGGTAGAGGAAATGCGTAAGTGATATCCACAAATTGCAGATAGACTTATGGAACCTACATTATTTAAAAGTTCAGTACACGTTTATGTCCACAGTACACATCCTGATGTTTCCATCCTGAGATGTGATGTGTCCTCCTCTCCTTACAGTATCGTGTAGAATCCATGATGCTGCGCTTGGCCAAGCCCATGAACTACATCCCAGTGTCGCCCAGTGCCCAGCAGCGCGCCCAGCAGAGGGCGCCGCAGTGTGTGCCGCTCATCATGGAGCCAGAGTCCCGCTTCTACAGCAACTCTGTGGTGGTGCTGGACTTCCAGTCGTTGTACCCCTCCATCGTCATCGCCTACAACTACTGCTACTCCACCTGCCTGGGCCACGTCGACAGCCTGGGAACGTAAGGCCACACACTTTGTGCACCCTCACCGACTTTACAATTTAGGCATTTAGCTGACGCTCTTATGCAGAGCGACTTACAGTGATTTAGCAGATGCTCTTCTGCAGAGCGTTGAAACTATAGGATACCAGGTAAACAATGAACAATCTAACGTCATCTAACATTGTGGTCAAGAAAAACAAGTAAACATGAGAACAAATGACCACGGTATATCTGCTTGTTTGTCATATCTGTACTACACAAGTGTAGTACACTGCTTCTCAACATCTGGGGTCCACTATGGGGTCCAAATGGACCCATACAGGTCTATAACTCTGAGATGGTTCAAAATGGAACCTTTCTTTTTCATCATTAGGACCCCAATTTGTTGTTCATTTATCTCTGTAAGCATACAAATGGAACCAAATGGATCCATAAGGGTCCATTTGGTTCCATTTGTACGCTCTAAGAGTAACTGAGCCGCAAGGGTCCATTTGGACCCCCTGGTGGTCCCTGGACCTGTTGTTGAGAACCAGTGGTGTAGTTGATGTGGATTGATACACAGGTACATGACATGTAGATGTGGATACATACACACAAACATACAATTAAAGTTCGGCAATTGTTTTCTACAAAAACATATCACTTACACCCCCTTGAAATATATTTTGCATGTTCCTCCATTTCCTCTATTCATTTACTATGCTAATCTGTCTGAACCAGTTAACACCTCACCTACCTGTCTTCACAGTTAGATCAAGATGTAACAAAACGACGGTCTCCGTCTTAACTGTGTGAACATGCATTTCTAGGCCTGATGAGTTCAAGTTCGGCTGCACGTCGCTGCGGGTCCCCCCCGACATCCTCTACCAGCTCCGCAACGACATCACCGTCTCCCCCAATGGCGTCGCCTTCGTCAAGGTACGACGCATCCACGTGACGACACATGCTCCATCTGTATTATTATGAGTTATTATAAGTTTCAGTGCTAGCTTATTTGAACTCATGTCATCTTCACTAGGGGATGGAACGATAATAGTTATTATCGTTTATCGTGATAAAAAAACACTCACAATAATCGTATCGTGGAGATTTTAATTTATCGTGAAATTGCCCTCCGTCATTCACTAGGAATTAGCTTTTGTTGATCTGCAAATTCAGTACCACTTAAACCCTCTATACCTGATCAAAGGGGCCTGTAAAGAGCACATTTGGTACGCTCTTATTTCACTCCACACAAATCGATTCGCCAAAAATAGAAGATCTACAAGCTCGTAGATCGGCTATTTTTGGCGCCCATTCCCCGCAGAATAGGGATGCTGGGTGTTCAAGTCGTTAACAAAAGCGCCATTTTAAGTTTTAAGCATATTTTGATTATCGCGATAATATCGTTAATTGCAATAATTTTTGCCACAATAATCGTGACATGTAATGTTCATAATCGTGCCGTGATCCCTACACCTCACAGTCCGCGGTGCGTAAGGGAGTCCTGCCCAACATGCTGGAGGAGATCCTGAACACGCGCATCATGGTGAAGCAGTCCATGAAGACCCACAAGGAGGACAAGGCCCTGATGAGACTGCTGCACGCCAGGCAGCTCGGCCTCAAGCTCATCGCCAACGTCACCTTCGGTTACGCGGCCGCCAGCTACTCGGGACGCATGCCCAGCGTGGAGGTGAGTTACTGTGAAGGTGCCCGTTACCTCAGAGTCAGACGCATTGTTTATACTTTGTCACACGACCCATTCAGCCAAGTGTCACTCGACAGAAATTATGCTTTGTCATTTTTGTTGAACATGTCAAAAGTGTAAAAGTATACTATCTAAAACTTCCATGTATCTCTGTATGTATGTCCGTCTGTCCTATATCTCAAGATCCGTTCATTTGATCACCTTCACACGCGGGTGTATTGCTGACTACGTGCAGTGTGAAGTAGTCAGTTTACCTACATCATCCCATTCCTGCTCTGAACGGGCACGGCACTAGCGCAGTATAACAACAAAGCTTAAATAAGCCTTTTGTTTTGTTTTACAAGAGGAAACAAAGATAGAAGGTGGAGTTGCACAGTGCTTGGACATGTCATTAGCAGGAACATTGCAATGTCGGTGTGATGGTTTGTTCAGGTTGGAGACAGCATCGTCCACAAGGCCAGGGAGACTCTGGAGAGGGCCATCAAGATGGTCAACGACACTAAGAAGTGGGGAGCCCGTGTTGTGTATGGAGACACAGACAGGTCAGTGGCACCGAGGCTTTCTGTTTGGATTCCATCTTTGGAAAGTAATTTCTCACTCACAGAATGAATTTGACCATCTCAACTTGAACTACTTCATAATAGACAGACGTTTGGCGAAAATTCTGTTAAAATAGCAGATCTGCAAGCTCACACCGCATTGTGAGCTTGTACATCGGCTATTTTTGTGTGTAGAGGGAAAAAAGTACGGGGCCAAATATCGATCCCCTGGGGCAACAAAGTACATAGGGTTTAAGTGGTTAACGTTAACACCATGAAAATTAATTGATAAATGTGCTGAAGTGGACGGGGAGAGCATTCAAGAGAAAAGCTTACTTGACTGTGAAAAATAAAAACAATCAATCAACAAATCAATGGGTCCACAAAATCCATCTCCTTTCTCTGTCTATGGAGCGGTCTGTAGACCGATACCTCAAGACATCAAAGGTGTTTTCTCTGGCTTTAGATGAGTTTGTGCCAGATTCCATTCCAAAATGGACTCTCCTATTGTACAGCACAGGAATATCATGTAGAAATGATACATTTTAGGACACGACAGGGGAATTGTGGAAACACACAAATGTAAGCATGCAATGATCAATTCAGATTCACAACAGCGTTAAGTCAAACAGCTTCACTTGCTTCCATCTGTTTGCTTTGTTCTAATCGCTGTGTGTGTGTGTGTGTGTCGGTGTGTGTCGGTGTGTTTATGGGCATTCGTGTCGCCTGCAGCTTGTTTGTATTGCTGAAGGGAGCCACCAAAGAGCAGGCCTTCAAGATCGGCAACGAGATAGCCGAAGCGGTGACCGCCACCAACCCTAAACCAGTCAAGCTGAAGTTTGAGAAGGTTGGTGTTTAGTCACAGCTCTAGGCCGCACAAAGACTGTCTGTGGATGGATTGCATCCATTCTTTTAGCACACACACACACACACACACAGTATGAGATCATGGACACTCTGTGCACGCGTGCGTGCCTCTCTGTGTATTCTTCATGTCAGTGCACATACTGTACAGTATAAATCTTCTCTACACTCTGCTCATACAGATGTGCATTAATTACCAACTGTGATGGCCACATGTGATGGCCACACCAGCTGACACACAAAGTTGGTAAAACATGGTGGACACTTGTCTTTTTTGGTTTATTAATTTAGTTTATATTTATTTTCAGCAAACTACAAACTACATGCATAAAGGACTACACACAACCGGTTAAAGGACATACTGTTTATTGCAAGTTTGATGATAAAGTTACTGACTGGAGGGTACGTCCATTAAGTTCTTGAAGTTTAGATTGCTGGCCATGGAAAGGCCTAGCTGCTTCACAGGTGCTTATAAGGAGCTGATTAGTAATTGGACTGCACCATGTCCCCTGTGCATAAGGGGAGGGGCAGGGATTTATTATAAGTTTGAATGTATTACTACACGTATGAAAATGTATTGGCATTTCAGTTGTATGTAATTTCTTTATTTAATATGAGTTAGTGCTGTAGTGGATTATGTTGTAGCTATTTGTAGTCTGTGTAAATGTTATTCTTTGTCTTCCCCTTTGTGTCAAGAGTGGTCTGATCACCCTCTATATATGTTTCCCTCATGTCTCATTTGGTTAGTTCAGTCTTGATGTCAAGTTCAGTCCTGTGTATTGGTTTCATTTGTTTTGGGCCAGCATGAATGTCCTGTCTTATATTTATTGGAAAAAGAAAAGATAAAAAAGACCTTTTAAAGTAAACTACACACTTGTCCTGGTGTCTCTCTTGCCGACCAACTCTGGTCCCTTACATATGGTGGCAGTGGTGGGATCATCCGGTAGAGAGCACAGGATATTTTTTGGAAATGTTTTTTTCATCGCCAACCCCCACTGATGAACAATGGATTGTGGCAGAGGGAGAGGACCCTGTGGAACACAGGCGGATCCAGAGGAGCAAGCATGGCACAGCCCATGGAGCCACTGGACAATGTGCTGAGGGTGAAACCAGCAGAGAACCAACACTGGTGGACCTGGCTGGCACTCTTCATACCCACATGGATGAGAAGGAGTCCTGGACTGCTCGTCTCAGGGAAGAGTCGATGGAGGTGGCCAACCTGTGGATTCTCACACCACACTGGTAGTGTGTTGTGAGGGGGGTTGTTGGTGTGCAGCTGCTGACCTGGTAAATGGCTTGTGTCGCCCTTGCATGATGGACGTGATGGACATGATGGACGTGATGGACGTGAGGGACATGATGGACGTGATGGACGTGAGGGACGTGAAACGACGTGAAGCGAGAAGCGTGAAATGTGAAGCGAGAAACGTGAAGTGAGAAGCGTGAAGTGTGAGGGGATCCAGACTGACCATAAAGCCCTCCAGTGGATGCAGCAGATGACAGACACCAATGGCCGCCGCATCACAAAGTGGTACTGGCCAGGCCAGTGAGGCCGCCCTTCCGTTTTGAGGTTCAGCACATCCCTGGTGGACTCAAGGTGACCTCCGACAACCTCTCACTGTTCCAGTGAGTTCCGAAGGGGGGGAGTGTGTGATGGCCACATGTGATGGCCACACCAGCTGACACACAAAGTTGGTAAAACATGGTGGACACTTGTCTTTTTTGGTTTATTAATTTAGTTTATATTTATTTTCAGCAAACTACAAACTACATGCATAAAGGACTACACACAACCGGTTAAAGGACATACTGTTTATTGCAAGTTTGATGATAAAGTTACTGACTGGAGGGTACGTCCATTAAGTTCTTGAAGTTTAGATTGCTGGCCATGGAAAGGCCTAGCTGCTTCACAGGTGCTTATAAGGAGCTGATTAGTAATTGGACTGCACCATGTCCCCTGTGCATAAGGGGAGGGGCAGGGATTTATTATAAGTTTGAATGTATTACTACACGTATGAAAATGTATTGGCATTTCAGTTGTATGTAATTTCTTTATTTAATATGAGTTAGTGCTGTAGTGGATTATGTTGTAGCTATTTGTAGTCTGTGTAAATGTTATTCTTTGTCTTCCCCTTTGTGTCAAGAGTGGTCTGATCACCCTCTATATATGTTTCCCTCATGTCTCATTTGGTTAGTTCAGTCTTGATGTCAAGTTCAGTCCTGTGTATTGGTTTCATTTGTTTTGGGCCAGCATGAATGTCCTGTCTTATATTTATTGGAAAAAGAAAAGATAAAAAAGACCTTTTAAAGTAAACTACACACTTGTCCTGGTGTCTCTCTTGCCGACCAACTCTGGTCCCTTACACCAACCTATTAGTCTAACTACCCACGGCATGTGTTTGTAGTCATGGATATACCTAATACATTACTGCAGACAATTTATTTGCCTGCATTATTATTTACATATATATTGTACTGTTTGTGGGGGGGATTGTACAGATTCACATAGCAATCTGTTACCCATTTACTCTTATGTGTTATTTATATTATGTATATGTATACGTACTTCTGTTTATGTACTGTGTGTGTGTGTGTGTGCATGTGTGCACATCCAGGTGTACCTGCCGTGCGTGTTGCAGACAAAGAAGCGCTACGTGGGCTACATGTACGAGAGTCTGGATCAGAAGGAGCCGGCGTTCGACGCCAAGGGGATCGAAACAGTCCGCCGCGACGGCTGCCCTGCTGTTTCCAAGGTAACCAGCAAGCATGTCAACCCTCTATCCCCTGTCATCATCCATTAATGAATACACTCACTCATTCATTCACCCTTTGTATACCCTGTCCATCTTAGAGCCCGACTGATGCCAAATGTTTGGGTTCAATAACGATCCCAATTTTGGCGAGCCCTAGACCGCTGATTACCGATGTTTTGACTGATATTGTGCCAAAACATTTTGAAGATTTTGCAATCAATTTGAAAAACTTGACATTAGATGTGATTTAAGTTTCTATTTGAGAACGTTTAACTTATAAGCAAACAAATAAATAAGCCGATCCACAAGCTCTTATGTGTCCTGATTTTAAAATCAGGACTCATCAGCCGCATAATTGCAGATGCTGATGTCACCCACAAAAAAAGTCTAATAATATATTCGATATATACATTTGGTCGATATACCAGCCAAATGTCGCTCGGGCTCGCATCCTTCGACTTATCCCATTAAGGCCAGAGGCCGATTCTACAAATGCCTTCTAAATCAGTCATTTTGAATCGTAATTCAAAATGATTCAACATTCAAAAATAGCAGATGTACAAGCTTGCTGTGAGCTTGTATATCTGGTATTTTTGAACATTTTTGAAACAGTGGCACGAAGTGACGCGCTGTGAGCTTGTATATCTGGTATTTTTGAACATTTTTTAAACAGTGGCATGAAGTGACTCGCTGTGAGCTTGTATGTCTGGTATTTTTGGACATTTTTGAAACCGTGGCACAAAGTGACGCGCTGTGAGCTTGTACATCCTCCTACACGCCTTTTTTGAACAGCCAACGCTAAAATATAAAACTGATGCTTTCCCGTTTTTTGGAGGGGTTATTCCTAATATATCCCTCTAACTTCTCTTGCATCTAACCGTCCATCTTGTTGTGTTGTGTCCTCCCTGTTTCCCAGGTTCTGGAGCGTTCCATCAAGCTTCTGTTTGAGACTCGGGACATCAGCCAGGTGAAGCAGTACGTCCAGCGTCAGTGTGTGAAGGTGCTGGAAGGCAGAGCCAGCATGCAGGACCTGACCTTCGCCAAGGAGTACCGGGGCAGTGGCTCATACAAGCCTGGAGCCTGTATCCCCGCGCTGGAGCTCACCAGGTACTATTACTACCGCCACTAATAAAACCCACTGCATTTAGTGTCTCTGTCTGAAACCGTTACTTCTCAGGATCCAATGGAGTCCAGTGTAGTCATTATTCAGTCACAAGCTCTTTTTAATACTTTTAATCTTCTACATTTTTCAAAAATATCAAAGCGCTGTGACTGTGAGCTTGCTATGTTTTTTTTTTATATTTCGGCTATTATTTTTGCACGACACTGTCATGACAAGGTATGAAATAAGGCATTGATTTATGAAAGAAAATATGGAAATATAAGGTTTCTACCAGACAGTGACGGTGTATGTGTCTGCAGGCGCACATGTTGGAGACAGAGACCATAAGAGAGACAACCAGGGAGAAAGACATTGGCTCTCAGCTACAGTATAGAGTTACTGTACACATTTACAGTACACAATGTGAATCCAATTACGCCGTCTCTCCACAATGCCCATTGTCTGCAACTGCATGCACCAGCACTGGCCTGCATCTGCTGAACCTGACTCTGTTGCCTAGCAACCCAGCCCCTTAATGGGTGGAAAAATCTGATTTGAGAGACCTGGTTAAGATGGAAATATACTCCTTCATCAGGCATGCCGCCGCTCATCACTGCCATTTCCTCCCCTCCGCAAAACACACCTACTGTAGTACCTACTGTACATGGTTCACAGTCTCAAGTCCTGGTGTTGCTGCTGTTAATTACACTAGACCATACCCGGTGAAGTGCGCAGGCAAAAGTAGTTACAAACGTGGGGTTATTGCACGTCCTACTGTGCATATATACATATACATATATGCATATACACACACACACACACACACACACACACACACACACACACACACACACACACACACACACACACACACACACACACACACACACACACATACATATATATTCTGTCATGCATTGTACTTATATTAGAATGAATTGATTACTACAGCAAAAATAATTATACAACACTGTTATTACAACTTGTACAACTATTATTTCAACTTAACAACAACAATATAATTATGTGCATGCAGATATGCACGTAAAGGGTGCACATTCAACAGTGGAGAATGTATGGGCGTCCTTAACAAAGAAACGCTCTCCACCATTCGTTGCGATACGGGGCGACCGTGTTTAGGGGCGAGACAATTAGGCGCAGATTGCTCACCCCAGACCGTTCGGTGCGAGCCTGGGCGACCGTGTTTAGGGGCGAGATTGTGGAACGGTCGTATCGTTAGCTTGTACAGATTTTCGGAGAGTCGACATGGTGTAATGGCTAGATGAGATTAACTTTTGTGTCTCTGGTGGAGAGATTTACGTAAAACGCGACGTGCTACCACCTTTGCACGAAAAGATTGCATTGCATTGCATTTCATGCACACACTCTCTCTCTCTCTCTCACTCACTCACTCTCACACACAGCTCTCTCTCTCCCCCTCTCTTTCTCTCTCTCCCCCCTCTCTCTCTCTCCAGCCATCATAAGCACGGTGAGATTGTCTGATTGAGACTATGTTTGACATAAAAATGCGAATAAACAGCTGAGATTGTAAATTGGGCGAAGCACGTTCAACACACACACACACGCGCGACCCGTTGCGAGCGCTCACACACACACACACACACACACACACACACACACACACACACACACACACACACAGTACTGCGGCCCGTGGCCCGTCGCGAACACACACACGGCGTCGCGCAAACACAAATAATGTACATTGTGACATGTCACACGTGCCTCCCCAACGTGCATGCGCACGTGCGTGTCCACGCATACACGGGCGCGGACCCAAGTTGTGGTGCGATCATCTCACACACACCACCACGGAGCCACGATGTAGAATGAAATGTGACTCCCTGGCATAGGCATGTTAGTCGCCCGCCCCCTCCCGCCTCCCGCCCCGGCCCAGAGTGGGCGGAGTCTATGGTGTGACAGACTTTGGTGTTGCCATGTTCGCCTATTGTAAGCGGTTTAGGGGCAATATTGGTGGAAGTGTGTTTTTGGCGTTGGTTGTGAAAGTGCAGGTGGGTGTGGGGACGCGTTGTGAGCTTGTAGAGCGGCTGTTTTCCAAGAGGCAATGTATATGTGTGACGGTGCTTCGTTTGGCCTTCTTTTCATAGACCTTGTTGCTTGTAGGGCTCGCTTCGTTTGGCCTTGTTTTCATAGACCTTGCTGCTTGTTTGTCTCGCGAAACCTGGCAACCCTGCGCAGCGTGATCTCCCATTGTTTGACACATAAACGGTAATAATAAGCTGAGATTTGATGTAATCGAAAAACGGGCTTCACAGTTCCATGCACATGGTAATGGTCAATGGCTGTTGGTCTCAGAGGTTACTAGAATTATAGGAGGATGTTACAGTATGGTAGATTTTTCATTTGTTGGATATATATATTAACATATCTGTTTCTTTCATAAGAACCAGGCTTCCACCGTAATTACAGTATTATGTGTATTATCTGCGATATGACTTCAAATCAATATCACGATTATTTCAAACTTTTGCCTCGATTACAATGAACGATTATCAAAATAAATGAATAGTGAAAATAGCCGATCTACAAGCTCACAACTTGAGAGCTTTGATTTGTTGATATATAAGAAATATATATATATATACGGTATTTAAAAAACCTTGTTTCTCGATTATGCGGTTATAAGTCGGTTATTGGTTGTAAATATTGTTTTTGATATATTTTCTGTTATTTGCCCAGCCCTAATGTGGAGTAAAACAATAATGTTTTTAGACGATAGAACTGCATTATAATGTCTGAATTGCCAATCCTGGTTATTTGTGGTAGATTTTGGCCTCCTTGATCATTGTGATTGTAGAATTTTTGGAGAGCAGAGTATTATTTATTTGTATTTTGTTAAACCAGCACGTTCATTTTGTTTGCATAGTTTTTGCAGTCATAGTTGACATGTCTCTTTTTGTGCGTCTCCCTTCGTTCTCGTCCACAGGCGCACGATGTCACATGACCGGCGGCTGGAGCCGCGGGTGGGCGAGCGAGTGCCCTACGTCATCGTGTACGGCGTGCCGGGCGTGCCGCTCATCCAGCTGGTGCGGCGCCCCCTGGAGGTGCTCCAGGACCCCAGTCTCCGCCTCAACGCCACCTACTACGTCAGCAAGCAGATCCTGCCTCCGCTGGCTCGCATGTTCCAGCTCATTGGCGTCGACGTGTTCAGCTGGTATCAGGAGCTGCCCCGGGTGAGAGGAGGCCTCTACCTACACACAGGCTGAGATTGCTGTGCATGAAACAAAACACAGCCGCCCCCATTATTGTCAATGAACCTACCCCACACTGGCGGCGTTAGACACGCGTCAGTGCACACTGACATCCCGCCTGGCGGTGCGATACGCTGCTGTTCTATTTCCAGGGTGTTTTTTTCACAATTATTCGAAAATAGCCAATCTACAAGCTGACAACGCGTCGCGATGCGACGCATTGTCAGCGTGTTGATCTGCTATCTTCAAATAGCTGAATTAGAAAATGGGGTTAAAGTGGTTCAACTGATTTTGATACTATATTAAGTATACTATGGTCAGATGGGTGAGCCGCAAACACTTTTGAGATTTTCAAGTGGGCCCCGATCCAGAAAAGGTTGAGAACCACTGGTATAGTTAATCGTAATCTTTAATCTTAGTTTGTAATCTTTTATAAATATTTAACTAATGTAAAGCAATAACAAGGGCTAATATTAACCAATGAAAAACATGAACAAGAGCTAATAGTAATTAGCTAATAAGTATTAACAAGTGCTTGTGAATAATCGCTACAATGGATCCATTGGAATACAGGTTTTTGGTTTTGGATATCCAGCCAACAGTGAGAAAATGTTTTGGTATGTATTGATGATTATAAAATAAAAACATTTTGTGAAAATAACAAAATAGCCCATTTACCTGTATAAGCTCATAACCTTGTTGTAGAGGGAAAAAGGACAGGGTCATGCATTAAACCCCTGGGGGACCCCGATCATCATGATAAGGTTTAAGACAAGTGGTTAAGATTTTAAAGAACAACACAAAAAAAAGAAATTACCGGTATACGAAACAAAAATATTTACTTTTAGAACTAATTAAATTGCAGTCGTCCTTGTTATAAAAAAAAACAAAAAGGAGAAGGTAAGAGAGAGATGTTGGGGATTGAATGGTCATTTAAGGACGATAGATCTGCTCGCTGTCAAAGTGAGCAAGATAAACGATGTTAGCCAACAGTCTAAAATAACCTTAAAGTCACCAAGACGAGGACAATTGCATATTTTCTTTGTCATGGCCGTTTAGTAACGAGAGAACAAAAGAGAAAGAAAATATTCCCAGCTTCATGCTGGGAATCAGAGGAGACTCCTGAAACTGCAGTGGTGATGTGGGTGGTCTTTGTGTAAAGGTTGAACGCAGGCTCTTTCAGTGGTGCGCACACGCCATCTGGTGGGAAGAGTGAGAAACTGCAAGACATAAGGAACTGTACTGTAGGGTTGGAATCATTTCATCTTGGAACTTACACTTTGCCCCGTGGGCAGTGGCTCCATAAATCCTGTCCTGGCACTCAGAATGATGTCTTCCCAGGTCTTAAATTACCGAACGCAAATGGGATAGAAAAAGTCTTCCAGATTATTACTAGCTATCTGCTTAAAATGAACTTCACGTCATGGACTAAAGATTCAAGCCCAATTTATGCTGGGTGTTGCGCACCTAAAATAGCGGTTCTACAAACAACATTGTGAGCTTGTAGATCTGCTATTCCCTATTAAGTGTAAATCATGCTCAAGTCTGTTAGTTGATCATCAATTTACTCAGTGCTGTTAAAGGGATACTTCACTTTCACATAAAATAAACATTAAAAAAATATATTAAAAATAAATGAAAAAAGTAATGGAAAAATCATGGCCCCCTCACGCATTAGAGTGTCCTACTAATGTGTGAGGGGGCCTTTATTTTGCCATAACTTCTTTCATTTTTTTTAAATATTTATTTTTAATGTTTTTTTTATGTGAAAGTGAAGTATCCCTTTAAGATTTACCTTCTACAGTTTTCCGTAATGCATTTCATCCATGAGCAAAACATTAACCACTGGGAGAAAAAAAGACGTCTAATGGTCCCAAATTGCTTCCTGTTTTCTCACCAGACCCAGAAGGCTTCCTGCTCGACCGCGTCGGGAGGCGACGAAGGCGGAAGGAAGGGAACCATTTCCCAGTACTTCACCACGCTGCACTGCCCTGTGTGCGACCAGCTTACCCAGCTGGGGGTGTGCGCCCAGTGCCGCGCAGAGCCGCAGCGCGTGGCCATCACCCTGCACCAGGACATGCGCCAGTGGGAGAGCCAGCAAGACCAGCTGCTAAAGGTTAGAGGTCGTGGACTGAGGAGAATGACGGGGTCACACTTAAAGGAAGATATTCACCCATTTTCAATCTAGAGCCCATTGTTCTGATGTGAGGCGATCAATAATATAGAGGGGGGAGGGGGGATACCGGACGCTATACTCTACAGGAGGTGATATCGTACACTATACTCTACAGTGTAGAGTACGGAATCGGAATGCATACCCGATGGCACGAAATGACACCGTCTATCATCGTTTGGCGAAGATAACATTTTGCGAAGCAATGCAAGGCTAAATGCACACTATATTATTGATCTCCTCACATTAGAACAATGGGTTTTAGGTTGACAATTGGCTCGGTTTTCCTTTAACACAAAAGGTGGGATGAGTCACTTGGTTATTTAACCATATTTTTGGGGTGTTAATGTCTTTATCGGATGGTATAATTAACAGTGACAGGAAACGGGGAGAGACACACAGCAAAGGCCGCTGGGCTTGGGAATCGAACCCTCGACTTGCTGTAGGCCGCATTATGTATGCGCCTTAACCACTAGGCCATCGGCGCACCTGGGTTAGTTAGCCTTTGACAGGTTATTTTCCTGTGTTGGAAACCTGGAATGTGGACACGGAATGAGTTTTGTGGGATGTCGGGGCAGTTGACTATTTGATCACAATGTTCTGGGCTCGTGTCCCACTCAGGACGCGTCCTTCCCTTTCCTTACCCCATATTTCCTGTCCTTCCTGTTTCCCCTCATTCTACTATCTAATAAAAACATTAAAAGCACTTTAAAGATTTTTAATGCCTCTGCCTGCTCTCACTCTCCATTGCCGAATGCCGATCTATGGAATTGGAGTTGTATCTTCTTAAAGGAGTAGTTCACTAAAAAAAGGTCTTATTTTCCATCAATTACACACCCCATGAAGCCTTGAATTCATTCATTATTTTGTTTTTGTCGCATTCCAGAGCCAATAATTTGATTCAGTACGAGACTCTTTGAGTCCGCCGGTCATCAAATTATTGGCTTAGGAATGCGACAAAAACTAAAAAAGTGTCTATGAATTCAAGGTTTTATGGGGTGTGTAATTGATAGAAAATAAGTAATTTTTTGGCTGAACTACTCCTTTGAGCCCTATATAGGCACAAGCTCACAGCGTAAGATGCACCATGTTGTGAGCTTATAGATCATCTATTTTCTCTATTTATTTATTTTTAATGTGAGAGGTTGCCCAACATTATTGCTGCTGTTTGCCTGTCTGTCTGTCCTCATCTTGACCTTGGAGTCATTCAGCATCTCCTGCTATCTTTGAGCGTTTTAATTCTCTTCAGTAAACTCAGTAGATGGGAAATGAGCCGTTCCACAGTATGATGATGAGATATAAAGGGTAATGTTAGACCTGAGGTGCCCTGCCTCCAGGACCACACTTGCCTAGTATTAACCCATTCAATCCCGGAAAGCATCTCTTGTCATTTTAGATTTAAGCTATATATATATGATTGTGTGTCACTCATGATTAAAACAAATAGCAGATATACAAGCTCAGAGCGTGTCACTTCGTGCCAGGCTATGAGCTTGTTGATCTGCTATTTTTTTTAAATCTTGAAAATGTGTGCACATCTTTGAATATATAAAAAAAATGTAAAGCAAACATTTTTAACTCAAATCTTTACTTCTGGAGGTCCCTGGAACTACATATTTTGAGATGGGGGGGGGGGGGGGTCTGCAGCCAAATGCATATCATTTTGGTGGTCCTTGACATGAAAAGGTTTGAGCAGCACTGATATAGCAACATACGTTTTTTTTCACAAAACTGTTAGGATTTAGAAGACATTTGTAGAATCGGCCTCGAGTCTTAATGGGTTAAACTCCTACCAGAACCATCTCCAGTGTGTTTCCCTGACCCACTCTGCTCCATCTCAACTTCCCTACTTGTCCCTGTGGAGTAAAAAATACAATGGACAAGGGGGACTGTCTGTCCAACCTGCTTTAAAAAGGAGATGTTTTGTTTAATTACTGCTGCCTTCTCGTTTCGAGGCAAGACGTTTTGCCCTCTGTAGCTCTTGTTTAACCACTTTCAACCTGGCTTCGCTATTTTGGGCATGTCATCATAGGCAAATGTTTTCAAGACCTTTCACAATTTGTCAGAAATGGCGAAAATGGCAGATACAAAGGCTTGTAAAAGCAATTTTCACCATGTGACATCGTACAACAAAGTATAAAATAGGGCTTAAATGTTTCTCATGCTAGGATTTGGGGTTTTATCACACTGAATCACATTGCCCAACCTTGATTGTATGATTGTGCAACAGAATTCACATGAAACTGAACAGTGTTTGTATTTCCAGATATGTCGGAACTGTAGTGGCAGTGCCGAGCGCCAGGTGCCCTGCGTCTCACTGGACTGTCCCGTGCTCTACAAGCTGTCCCGGGTCAACCGGCAGCTGTCCAAGGCCCCCTACCTCCGTCAACTCCTGGAGCAGTTCTGAACACCTCTCACGCCCATCCTAGCTCCAAGAGCCCTCGGCCCAACCCAAGCCAACAACTTTTTTTTTTTTGGTGCTAAATGCTGTCTCCTCCACCTCCAGTGTTTGCGTGATCCTTTGGGTTTGTTCATTCATTACAACGGTGCTTTGATTAAACCCTGTTGGGTTTTTCATTTTAGTGTTGTAAATGTTATTTGTTATACAAGTATTTTTCGGCGGTGTGTGCAGCAGACTGTCTGGTTTTGGCCTCCCATGCGGAGCCGAAGGTATTTTTTTCCCCCGTCTGCTCCCTCTTGAGGGTTTATGTTTGGAGTGAAGCTGATGTCTATGGACATTGTATTTGGACACTGGCCTTCCCCACACTGCATCAGAGCATTAAGTGCAGTGCTATCAACAAGGACTCTTGTCTCCTTTTTGTATGCGCTGTAGGAGTTTGTACTGTAAATACCAAGACTGATCATGAATAAGTCAAAAATAATCTGGACACAATTTCTTAAGTATCCCTCGTACAACTGTCAAGTCAAGACGGACTACATTGAACCACTGATTAACTTTTTTTTCTTCCTTTTTATAAAACAACTGCAATCCCATGTAAATAGTTTGTGTACAGAGCCTGTCTGGAATCACTGTGCATTAGTCAGTTTAAAAAAGAAGAAAAAAGAAAGGTAAAGTTCCAGCCATGAATGTGGTAAAAATCAGTCCTATTTATGCATCAATTTTCAGTTGAGTTTTGTTGGTTTTAAACTTTGATTGTATCGATGTCCAGTTTGACAGAAATAACACTTTATACTCTGAGAACTCATCTGAAGTGAAAGGTGGGAACTGGAGGATTCATTTCAGTTGTCTTTTTTACATCTGGGACTGTTGCAATACTGTATGTTGATAATTTATGTCACAAAGAGTATATTATTCCCCCTGTGCGTTTGGTTTTGTATACATTTTAGGAAACCCCTTGAAAACAAGATGATTCATCTAAAGGGGTTAATCATGATAAAGGTACATTTCTAATGCTTTCTCCATGGCAAACAGTATCCAACATCAAAACACAAAAGTTCTGTTCTGTATTTCACTTATGATGGTACGCAGGTTCTGTGTATTTGTATAAATGTAAAAAAATAATTGAAAGTGGGTTTTTTTGTTTGTTTTTAATGGAAGGTGCTGTGGGTGGAGGTTTGAGATTGATATAATAAAAAGTCACTGTATTGAAATGTTCTCGATTACATTTTCAAAAGATAACTTGCAATAATAAGTTTGCTTTTATATTACTGCAAGCCACAGCTATTTTTACATAATTCCTACTGGTGTCATCCTGGTGTCATCCATCAAAAAAAGCTGTTATCAGACGGTCTGAGGTTGGCAGGTATGCTAGCTAGAGTGAGGTTCCATAATAAAGAACATAAAGTAAAGCAGGCTAAAATGATTATGTCAACCATAGAGTTAAAAAAATAAGGATGTCAACCGGGGCAGGGACATTAGCTGGTATTATTATTATTATTATATAAATGCATTTGACTACAAAAGGCAAAAAGTCACGTGACTATCAAGTATTTTGGTCTCATGTTGTTGCCGTGACACCTGCTGGCTGAAAAAAAGTCAATGCAGGGCTTCACTGACAACATAAATAGCATATTTTTATTGTGTATATACATTCTGTAGATAAATTACTGATAGCATTCTTTCTATGTTTTGTTGGTGGGGAAATGTAAGGTTTGTGCGTGATGAATCTAAAACTTGCCTTACATTTATAGGAAGGGGGGAAACAATAATTGACAATTATGAATTCCACTTAATAAACATACAATATCGCTGGTGTTCACCGTTCACTTAGGCTACGGGGTTGGGAAAAGCCATCTAAAACTTAAAATGCAATCAAAAATCCATAATTGAAGTTGCACAAAGACGTGTCTTTTCAACAGACGTCTCTACCCACTGGGCACACCATACATATGACGTGTGTCCACCACGTCGTTTCAACGTATTTTTTGCAAAACAGCTGCTGACTGAGGTCTGACTCGGACGTCGTATGGACGGCGTATGGGCCGTGTTGTATTGTGTGTGCCCAGTGGGCAAAGAGATATGTGTTGAAAAGACACGTCTTTTACAACGTCGATATGGAGTAAAAGTATTGGAAATTGGAAATACTCAAGTAAAGTACAAATACCTCAATTGTACTTAAGTACAGTACTAGTAAATGTACTTATAGTTACTTTGCACCACTGGTTAACTTACATTGGTTCCTTTCTCACTAAAAACTACACTCTAGCTCGAACATACACTTTAACAGCTGTTAATAATGATGAATGATGACATACGGTCTCGACAGATAAATACGTTCCGATTGACAGATTATTCAAAAACAAACCAGCCTGACCATAGATATAGAAACCTCTATATGTCTATGAGCCTGACATCAACACGGTCCCACATAAAACACGTCATCATTGTGCGACCCCATCAGAAACGCGTCATCAACGGAGGGACACGCCCCCTTTGGATTACCGTATTAATTTTTTTTTTTTTTATCATGGATCAGTGGTGGAAAAAGTACTCAAATGTTTTACTTAAGTAAAAGTATCAATACTGCAATGTAGAAATACTCTGTTACAAGTAAAAGTCCGGAATTCAAAATGTACTTCACTTGAGTCAAAGTACAAAAGTATTGGCATCAAAATATACTTTAAGTGCCAAAAGTAAAAGTACTAAAATGTTTGAAAATAGCCTATGTATAAAATAGGGCTAAAGGGGTTAATGTATGTTTTATAAATAATAATTGATATCTGCAAAGTAACTAGTTCCTAAAGTTTTCAAATAATTGTAGTGCAGTAAAAGTACAATATTTTCCTCTGAAATGTAGTGGAGTAGAAAAAAAGTATTGGAAATTGGAAATAATCAAGTAAAGTACAAATACCTCAAAAATGGTACAGTACTTAAGTAAATGTACTTAGTTACTTTCCACTGACAGTGGTGGAAAAAGTACTCAAATGCATTACTTAAGTAAAAGTATCAATACTGCAACGTAGTACTCAGTTACAAGTAAAAGTCAGAAATAAAACATTTACTTGAGTAAAAGTACAAAAGTATTGGCATCAAAATGTACTTTAAGTACCAAAAGTAGAAAGTACTCATGCAGAATGTCCCATTTCACAAGTTTTCAAAAATGTATACAAATCTTTGGAAAACAGCAGATCTACAAGCTCTCAATGCTTGTAGATCAGCTATTATTATTATTTTATTTTTTTACATTTTCTCCTCTAAACGTATATGTGTCACATAATGACCAGAAAGAGTCTTTTCTTTTCTTATTCGAAATCAAAACAAAAATAATAGCGTTGAAAGTTTGAAATGAGTTGTTATTGACAGCTGACCAATCAGCGAGAAGCGAGAGCTCGCATGGAACGCCCATAGGTGGAATGCCGGTACAAACGCGTTAAGCACAACGTTCTACGTCAGATGTGTCTGAGACTTTGAAAGAACCAGTCGCATTTAACCAGAGCGTAACAGTTGCTTTAACACTAACGGACGGAACCAGTGACCACCAACCAGAAGAACATCTACGGATTGTTTTATCTACTTTTGTCTACTTTTTTCTTGCAGCAGTGCTAATTTGTTGCTTTTCAACCAGCTTTTTCCTACAACTGGTGAGTTTGATGTAGTTTCATAATGCTCGGCGTTATCACGACGCCTTGTGAGCTTGTAGATCTGCTATTTTAACAGCCGTTGCCGTCATGTTAACCAACGCGACGCCAGATGCATCGCGACGCGTTGTGAGCTTGTAGATCTGCTATTTTAACAGCCGTTGCCGCCATGTTAACCAACGCGACGCCAGATGCATCGCGAGGCGTTGTGAGCTTGTAGATCTGCTATTTTAACAGCCGTTGCCGCCATGTTAACCAACGCGACGCCAGATGCATCGTGAGGCGTTGTGAGCTTGTAGATCTGCTTTTTTAACAGCCGTTGCCATCACGTTAACTAACTAAACTAAATAACGTCGGTTACCGGTAACCGAAGTTTACCGTTTACCGTTTATGGCCGTTGCTGTCGTCGTTATGATCGTTGTCAAAATAGCAGCTAGCTTGTTTCTAGCTGTGTAACGTCTGTCTCTTATGTATGTTGTGTTGTTGTTTTTCAAAACGCTCTTGGGTTTAAGGTGTAAATGTCATTGTAAATGGTTGTACTGTTGAAATGAGTTTCATGCATTCAAAACGTCTCATTGTAGCTTGTTTACATTGTAAATCAAAGGGATTGGCGCTGTCGTTCAAAAGACGTCAAGCTAACAACCTGAATGGATTTGTGGAGGGGGCTTGTAGCTCTGGTCCATAGCGTGAGAACAGTGGGTTTCAACCTTTTTCATGTCAAGGACCCCCAAATTGACACTAGCCCCCTAACCACCCTAGGACCCCCCCATTTCAAAATATATGCCAAGTACGGTACCCTCATAAGAAGATAAGATTGTTACGGCTCTAGCAGTGATTTTCAACCATTTTAATTTCAAGGACCCCCAGTTTGACATGCATTAGGGCTACGGACCCCCATTTAATAACATTTCTATCTCTGGGACCCCAATTTGTACTGTAAAATCAATGTTAATTTAACCCTGAGTACAAATGGAACCAAATGGACCCTAACGGGTCCATTTGGTTCCATTTGTACACTCTCAGAGTTGCAGACCCATAAGGGTCCATTTGGTTCCTAACTATCTATCAGTTAGCTGGGGACCACCTGGGTCATGGAATCCCTTCAAGGTCCCTGGACCACTGGTTGAGAACCACTGCGTTAGAAGGTTAAGGAGAACTCCTTCTAACGCTATGGACTGGATCAGAGCTAGGGCCGTTGTTATCTTGTAGATCTGTTCTACTTTGGCAAACGATAACCATACTGTGTGGTCCATGTAAGAAGCCTGCATGGGATTGATTGATTGAATATACTTTATTAACGGTTCATAAGGATGCTAAGAGGATAAACCCAAGAAAGCCAATGGATTGTTTCCATTGGGATCCTGTGTACAGTGGTGTAAAGTACTCTTACTCAAGTACTGTACTTAAGTATAGTTTTGAGGTATTTTTTGGGCGGTGAAACCGCCCCTATAAGTGAGGTTTGGAAATTTGTACATTTTCCTGCGCTGTGATCTGGGCCCAGGAAATTTGTACAATTATCCTGCTCTGTGATTGGCCAATCACAGTCTATTCAGGACTGTGATTGGCCAGTGTCACATGACACATGTGCATAGCCCTATATAAGAAACCATAACTTGAAAAAAACCAAAAGTCTACTCATTATGAATGGCATTTCACAATTGTTGGGGATTTGGCTCCAATATGTCAAAAATAGCAGATCTACAAGCTCACAATCACAATGTGTCTCATTGCAAGCTTGTAGATTTGTATTTTTGAAATAATGTATGTTTTGTAATGATCTAAATCTACACTGTAACTTTTAACTAATGTTTTGTAATGAGATGTATACAATATTGAAAAATGGGAATAGTCTATGTACGGTATTTCCATTTTTACTTCCATATTACTATAGTAGCCAACCTCAAATGTGTACTTAATTAGGCTAAAGTCAGTCAGTATCTGTGTAAATGTTTAGTTACTTTCCACCACTAACATAATAAACTGACATGTCTTTCTGTTTCTCTTTCCCTTTTCACAGCTGTCTCAGCTCTCTCTTTCTCAACTCTCTCTCTCTCAGCACTCAGCCTCTCTCTCTCGCTCTCTCGCTTGCTCCCGCTCTCTATTTCTCTCTCTCCCTCCTCTCTCTCCACAGAGCAAGATGGAGCTGTATCGCATCCAGTTGATCAACAAGTCGCCTTCCTCTGGATGTAAGTTACTCTTATTTGACCAATAATTCATTACTGTAATCAATTTCTGCTGTTTGATGTTTAGCTCGTTCACCTCACTAGATCCACATTATTTTTTTTAATGCAATTTGATTTGGAATTTAAGGAATCTTTAGTTAAGAATAACAATAGTAAACTAATGTTGTGTTTTCCATTGCAGTGCGTTCCAGATGGGCGAACAGGTTGATCGTGGACGTGGACAACCTTAGGGACCGCCCCCTGTCCGATGACGACATGGAGGTCATCACAGAGTGCATCCCAGAGCTGTACACCCGCATCGACCAGACGAGGGACCTTTCCTCACTCACACTGGACGGCAAGGAGCTGCTCAGACCTCCAAAGGACTTCGGGAGGTACTTCACAGCGGTGCCTCGTGACACCTACACATACAGTGGCTTCAGCAAAGCCTGGGGATGGCCCGCTCCATCCCCACCCCCCGTGAAGACACCGGCGGTGATGTCCACTGAGGATACTGTTCTCTACCAGGTCTTCTCCGGGTCCCTGGTAACTCCGCCCCACCCCACCACCCTAACATCACCCTTCAATGGGTGGAGGCACGCCCGCAACCAGTACGACCTCGTGGAGGTCTCTGGTCAGCAGCTGCCCAGAGTCATCTCCTGTGTGGAGACGACATGGGAGAAGGGGGGACGGGTGCTCCATCGCCAGTTCAGGGTGTCCGTCTACAGGACAGACGGACAGATGATGCTGTCTGTGTTCTGCAGCTTCCCCGTGGTTAAGGCACGGAGGCGTATCGTCTTCAGCGAAGACGGGGCGCCTTCTCCTTCTACCCGGCGGGAGAGGGAGGCTGATGTCGATGAGGCCATCGTCAGAAGCCCCCCTCGAAGCAAGCCACGTCTAAGACTGTAACGCAGACAGACGTGGGATTGTTGAAACACCCATTCAAAGCCGGAGGGAAAACCACTTAGAAGTGGAGGCGCATGGGGCACCTGGAACCCTTGAAAGGGGCTGCTGGCACCACCTGAAGGAGAGGAGGGGCAGGAGGAGCCGGGACTGGAGTAGATGCTGGTAGAGAACAGTAGCCTCAGTGGACATCACCGCTCCGGGACTGGACTAGATGCTGGTGGAAACGGTATGTGTAGATGTGACGGGGACACCACTTGAAGGAAAGGCGCAGTTTGTGAGTAGGTGAGTATGCCTGTCACAATTATTACATAATCGCAATTATTTTTGATAATCGCAGTTGTTTTTTGCGTAATCGTAATAATTTCCATTTTAAATGTTCTTATGTTTTCAAAAAATTACAAATAGTGGAAATAGCAGATCGACAAGCTCAAAACAAATCGCCTCCCGATGGGTTTTGAGCTTGTACATCAGCTATTTCCACTATTAATGTTTTATTTTATGTGTTTGTTGTCATATCTGCCCTGTGCAACTTTTGTTTTACGGAGGCTAAAGGCCAACCAGAAATTAAATTTGTATTCATAATGTTCCAACAATGTTCAACGACAGAAACACAATTATCGTTAATCGCAATTATTTGATTGACAATTAATCGTCAAGTAAAATGTCATAATCGTGACATCCCTGTTTGTGAGTTGATTTGGTGTTGATATTATTCGTCACAAGGTGAGTGATCTGTGAAATATGCAGGGTTAGAGGATGCGTCTGATGTCAGTGCGTCGTGATAGGATCAGGTTGGCTGATGCCAGGGTGTGTATTTGCCTCTGGGGCACACTGTTGCTCCGATTGTATGTTGTTTGTGATATTGATAGGTCGTTAAATTTAAGAGGTGGTTGTTGACTTTTTATTCTGTTGGCTGATGACTTGATAGGGTTCTGACTTTGAATATCAGGTAGTAATAGTCTTATTAGAAATTCTGTTGGCTGACGACTTGATAGGGATCTGACTTTTAACATCAAGTAGTAATAGTCGTATTAGAAATGCGTGTTGTGGTTCAGGAAATGCACCCCCCCCCCCCCCCCAAAAAAAAAAAAAAAAAAAAAACATTTGTCTGTCTATCTATGTGATTGTCTCTAGCCCTGGCGTCTGGCGGGGTCAGGCTTTAGGTAGCGTCTTGCACCTGAGCTTTTCTGTTGACTAACAACTTTCTAGGTTTTGACTCTTAACATCAAGTAGTAATAGTCGTATTAGAAATGCGTCGTGTTGTTCAGGAAATGCACCCCCCCCCCCCCCCCAAAAAAAACAAAAAACAAAAAAACATTTGTCTGTCTATGTGATTGTGTCTAGCCCTGGCGTCTGGCGGGGTCAGGCTTTAGGTAGCGTCTTGCACCTGAGCGTTTAGCGTCTGTCAGTGTCTGTCTGTTTGTTTGTTTGTCTATCCATGGGGCGCCTGGGTGTGGTAGAGGTAAACACACTCTCCCACCACCGCAGCAGAAAGCTGGGTTCAACACCCAGCAGTAACGGCGGTGCCTCCAACTTGGCCGGGCGCTCCATCAAACACAATTGGCCGTGTTTACGGGTGGTAACTTAATCTGACGCTGGATCAAGTGACCGTCCTCTTTGCTGCACTGCAGAAGCTACTGGCAAGTGTGTATGGGAGGATGCACACAGTAGTTTATACCTCTCTCCAGCTGTGGTGGTGGTGGTGCCAGCAACAGGGACTTAAGGACACTTGGGGACAATTGGGAATTGGCGATGACTAAATTGGGATCTCCTCCTAGGATTGTCACCTTGTCGTTGGTGGAGGAGCTTGCGTTATCCCAGTGACCCAGAGAGCTAAGCTCCTGGCAGGTGCCACCATGCCAGGCAGCTCAAAGGGTAAGGGATCAGACTAAGGACAATCCATAGTTAAAACAAACATGTTGCAGAAACCAAAGCATTCCAGGGAGGAGGTACCAGCCACGACAACACCCTGTGCAAGGTAGACGCCCCTCCTGGGTAGGTTTGGGCATGAAATGGAATCTCCTGGAACCAAAAGAAACCATCAGAGATGGCCTGATATGTAAGAACTATATTATATTAACTGTTGTATGACTCATTATGCCAATATTCCTTTAGTATTGTTTATGATGTGTTCAGAACAGAGCTCTGCTGTGAAGGAAACTGGGGCAACACTTTACTAAAGGCTGGGTCTATAATGCATTCATAATGCACTTATAAGGCTTCATAACACACATTATAAATATTTATAATTATGCATAACAACTTACAACAAGGTTTATGAAGTATTATGAGTGCTGGTCATAATTCTTTATAAGCTTAGAGGAAAAGCACATCTTTTTTATTTCAAGGACCTCCAAATTGATATATTTGCTAGCGGACCCCCATCTGAAAAGATATTGTGCCAAGGACCCCCATACAAGATTTGTTTCAAAAATCAGATCAGGCAGATCTATAAGCTCATGTGTCACATTGCGATGCCTTGTGAGCTTGTAGATCGGTTATTTTCAAATAGCCAATGTATGTGATATTAACTAATTTAGCTGGGGACCCCCCCCCCCCCGGAACCCCTTCAAGAATCCCTGGGGGTCCCCGGACCACAATTGGAGAACCACTGGCTTAGGGAACCCCTAAGGCAGAGTCTTTGCTTGAATTGTCATAGTTTAGTTTCTGCACCACCTTACAGTCCAAAAGGAAGTAGATAAAATAATTAAACCAGAGGGGTGGTGGGCAGTGGTGTAATGTACTGTAACTTAAGTACATTTACTGTACTTAAGTAAAATGTTGAAGTATTTTTACTTTACTGGAGTATTTCCAATTTTCAGTACTTTTACTTCTACTCCACTACACCTCAGAGACAAATATTGTACTTTTTACTCTACACTACAGTTATTTGAAAACTTTAGTTACTAGTTACTTTGTAGATTTTGATTATTATTACAAAACATACATTACCCACTTCAGCCCTATATACATTTCGACCATTTGAAAATAGCCGATCTACAAGCTCACAATGCATTGTGAGCTTGTAGAGCTGCTATTTTCAAAAGATTTTTATACATTTGAAAACTTTGTGAAATGGGACATTCTGCATAATGAGTACTTTCTACTTTTGGTACATTTTGATATGAATACTTTTGTACTTTTAACTCTAGTACATTTTGACTACTTTTTCCACCGGTGTTGGGAGGGACAATGCAGGACTTGCATTGTAAACTAAATTGAGTAAATGTCCTGGTTTTCTGTTCACACTACAGGCTAGAGGAGACCAACAAGGCCCTGGAGGAGACAAAAGAAACATCTCACTGAGGAGCAGTTTGTCTGCTCTGAGCTGACCTCCACCCAGGAGAAGCTGTAGCCTACAGCACCGCTGACCAGGTGAGGAGTGGGCAGCCGCCCATCGCTTTTAATACCGTAGATTTAACTGACTGGGTCGCAGAGGAGACGGGGGGGGGGGTGGTCTGTCAACCAGTGTAAAATGATCCTAAAGATTAGTAGGAGTTTCAGTATGTTATGAACACTACAGAAATTCTCTCTGTCCTCTGGGCCTAAAACGCTTGGTCTTGGAATGGAACAGCAGGCCTTTTACAGCTAATTTCTTTCTACAAACCTCTTGTTTTCCCTTGATGACGACCATCGATTATAGCAGTGGTTCCCAAACTGGGGGTCCCCGAATTATTATTTTTTGGGGGGGGCTACTCCTAGATGATTAGCTTAATGTGCAACATTGTTTTCTCACTCAACAGTAAACAAACCAACATGCAGTATAAGTGTGTACAGGGTTTCTGCACATTTCTAAAGTGACAATTTAGGGACTTTTAAGACTCTTTTAATACCAAATTGTGAAATATTATGTAAGAAAGAGGAACCAAGTAAATGTAATGCCTACAATTCCTAGTGCTTGTCAAGGTGGGGGGTCCCCAGTAAAAAATATAATTATTTTGGGGAGTCACAGCCAGAAATGTTTGGAAACCCTTGGTTTTACCTTTTTTACTTGGTTTAGACAGACGATGGTTTAACCAATTTAGACCTGAGGCAATTCTAAAACGCCTTCTAACTGAAGTTTTCTGATTTAAAAAGAAAATAATAATGATTATGATGATGTATAGCCTGCCCTACACAATCACTATAAAGAAAACTATAATTGTTTTTCTACTGCGACATGTTGTGTTGCTATAAGCATTAAGACAAAAAAGTTAAGAGATGCAGTTATGTAAATGTTTCTGACTTTATGCGCCTCAACACAGCAGCAACGAGAAAGATAATCCCAGTCTGACTTACCAGGAGCAACACTTTTCTCTCATCAGACCATACAGGAACGGGTGTGCAATCAATCACAAAGTAGATTTATTAGCAATCATTCACTGTAGTAATTATTCTGCTGTAAATGACCTTAATGTGATGTTGTGTGTTTGTCCCCTCCAGCTGCTGAATACAGCCCATGTCAGTACCAGTGATGTGTCAGGACTCCATGCTAAGCTGGACAGGGAGAAAGAGGTGATACTCAATTCTTTGTTTTCAGATGGATTTCTTCATATTTTTGTTTCTGTGGATTGAACATCAGAGTGCATTCTAGCTGATTTTATTTAGGTTGCAGTAAGACAATCCAGTAATCTATTTTCATATTTATTTTTTAACCTCCAGGTGGAGCACCAGAATAGTCAGCCAGAGCTCCTTATCCAGGCGTCATCTCAAAACTTGACTACTGTAACTCCCTCCTTACTGGCCTCCCTGCTTCACTTAAGCCCCTCCAAATGATCCAGAATGCCGCAGCACGCCCGGTCTTCAACCAGCCAAAATGTTCACGTCTCGCACATTTTCCGCTCCCTCCAATGGCTCCCAGTTGCTGTTTGCCTACAAGGCAACCAAAGGCATGGCACCACTATACCTTCAAAGCCTGATCCAAACCTACAACCCCTCTTGCTCACTCAGATCAGCTAACGCAGGAAAGCTGTCTGAACCTTTCTTAAAACCCCCGGGACGACGCTCCACACATCCCAGACTCTTCTCCCTCTGGCTCCCAAACTGTGGAACAAACTCACCATTGCAGTTAGAACTGCAGACTCACTCCAAAGGTGGGAGTGAGGTAGAGTCTCCACCTCCCCCCTAGCACCCCCTAGCGCTTTACTCTCCCTGTACCTCTTCCTGCCACCTTTTGCCTCCCTTGATGCTAGCCACTGACCAAGACATGGCTACCTTGCTTGCAGATATATCTTGGTTATTCGTTCTCATGTTTTTGTTACTTAGGCTTGTTTTTCTTGACAATGTTAAGACTGTAATTTAGATAGCAGGTTATTGAAACAGATGCTAGGTTCATTATTTACCTGGTATCACATAGTTTCATTGTACAGATTATTATTTTTGTTACTATATTGTTTAGACTGATGCTAGGATCTTGGTTTACCTGTTATCCTAGTTTACTGAGGCACTACTGTTTCTGCATTTGTATGTGTTACTGTTTACCTTGCCTATTGTAAGTTGCTCTGGATGACAGCGTCTGCTAAATGCCTAAATAAGTCATTGATATTGAAGCAATTCAAACCGTGTTTTAATATCTTCTCATGCACTTTTAAAGAAGCATCATTCCAATCCATATACAACTCAGACATTGTATGTCTTGATTAATTGAATACCTGACCACAATGGAAACAAATCCTCAGGGCTTTTTGTGTTCTTGTATAACTACCTTTTTTGCAAACTGTTAAACCTTCGGGTCGAGACACCGGCCCTTGACCTTTTGGGATAGTGTTAATGTTGGAAATTCGTGTACAAGAGTCAGGTAGTAAATTATTATGGACAGGAGGTCGCGGTGTTGCACACATTATGCCTAATGGTGTTGGGCAAATTGCATTGATTCCAAGACACTGAATGGAGTTGAATACTTAAGTAACCATCTAATCAGGTTATTCCATAAGATGGGTGCAAATATGTTGTTCATTTTTTAAATAAAGCAACCTACTAGATATTGCACCACTTAAAACTTCCCAGAAAACCTGTTTTCCCACCTCAGGAATAAAGACCTATCATTGTCTCTATTCAATTCAGACGGGAGACATCTGATCTGCCCAACAACAACATTGCTGTATATTAGCCTAGCCTACACTATTGGTAGCACACAAACGTTTGACCGTTTCTATAAATATATAACAGCATGAAACTTATGTTAAACCGTGTTTGCTCATGCACTTTAAAGTATGTATTTCTGATTAATTGAGTACAATGTAAACAAGCCCCTGGGGCTTTTAGTTATACTTTTTTTTATACTAACTGTACTGTTAATAATTGTGTTAATAAAGTATTCAATCAAGTATTCAGTCCAATCTGTATACAACACAGGCCACCAGGAGTGGGCTTGAGCCCTGTGGGCCGCCTGAGTGAGGCTAGCCTTTTCTATGTTAAACACAAGGCAGGCACTTGGATTTAAAAAAGTGATGGAACAAAAAAAGTCTGATAAGGGTCTTTGTTTCAGTTTTCTAACAAAATCTCACTTAAACCCCTTACTTACTTGTAAAATGGACCTGAGTTGTAACTGTACTTGGTATGCTTTTTTTCCACGCTACACCAAATCTCTTCGCCAAAATAGTCAATTTATCATCTCACAACGTGACATGTTGTGATCTTGTAGATCGGCTATTTTTGGTGAACGTGAAAATTGAAATTACAAGCTTTTTTTAAAAACCGTAAGGCGTAAGGTTCATGTCCTACCTGGGATTTGAACCCGGGTCTCCAGTGTGGGAGAACAAACTTCTACAGTTCTTTCAAGAATCCCTGTGAGCTTCAGGCAGTACTACCTGTCAACCAGTAGGTGTCCTAACCCGTCAACCAGTAGGTGTCCTAACCCAACAGTGGGAGAGTAGAAAGACCACCTCCAACAACTGCAGGTGGGTGGAGTTCAATCCAAGACCTTAGTGCAGTGTTTATCAAACCTTTTCATTTCAAGGACCCCCAGTTTGATGTGCATTAGGCCACGGACCACCATTTGATACAATTTGGGACCCCAATCTACACTGTAGATTCACTATTCACTATACTACCTGTACTGTTACTGTAGTTGTATAGTGAATCAACTTTGTTTGTGTTTGTTTATGTGCTAAAAGAGTTTTAGAGCTGTTTCAGCATACAATGAGGATGCATATTTTGAATTATTAATTTCTAATCAATGGAGCAATTATTTTTGATTTCTTGTCCACCTTTTGGTGTTACATCATGGCAAGGTAACTACACAACCCAAACCTCTACCAAAGTGGTCTTGCCCTTTGATAAGAAAATCTGCAAAAAAAATGGCAAACATGGAAACTCAACCTCAAGCAAATCTGATACATTGGCCACCTGAGACCAGAACATTTTGACTCTGGGACATTCCCAGAACATGTGCATATATGTGCCCAAGGTTTTAAATGAACACAAAGTGCATAAGGGGTATTTGAAGTTGACAATAGATTCTTGGAGTTAAATCAAATCTGTGTATACATTTATAGTGAACCATCTGATGATCGTAATCGCGGGAAGTTATGGCAATGTTGTTCAACACTCTTCCAAACTATATGTCCATGGTCTTTCAAATCTATATTCCATATTGTTGTGATCCCCATGTAAGTATTCAACACTTGTTGTAGCTCTCCAATCCATAAACATGAGAGACAAAACCATTGGTGATATTGGAAGTAACTAACCATTTCGACTACTGGATGTTTAGCAAGGTTATCCTTCCAGGACACTCCATCCATATATGTACGCATTGCAGTGCATAACTGTAAATGAAAGAAAAATGACGGACCAGGCAAATTAAACTTGAGTTCTTGAAATGACATAAGTCCATCATTGCTCATAATGTCTGGAAGGCCACATTTTTGCCATTTTGCGATCGGATTAAAAAGCTTTTCATTGAACAATACGGAAGATACAGGTACTTAGACCCCGGCGCTATAACTTGTAACATCCGTGGCCGTGGGGTCAGCTCTTTATATTTGAAATCTGAACGTTTATGTAGATGTACTGGTTGTAAATGTAACATTTTCAAAAAACAGGAACTAGTATGACATGGTATGACAGTCATGTTTCAGGGTAGCCCTGAAACATGACTGTCATACCATGACAGTCATGGTGCCGAGTCCCCCTGGTCTAAAGTTGTGTTCGATTTTTTCCCATTGCCATCTCTCACATAAACGTTCAGATTTCAAATGTAAAGTGCTTACCACCGAGCCACGGATGTTACAAGGCGATGCGGACCGCGATGAGTACCCGTATCTCCCGTATTGTTCAATAAAAAGCATTTTAATCCCATCGCCGGCCATTTTCTTTTTCTTTTTTGTTTTGTTTTGTAATGTATCAGAGTGCAATACACCTCCCAACCATTAGTGTCGCATGGTTGAAAGTATCGGAGACAATTTGGAGAAAATGGCCGGCGATGGGATTAAAATGCTTTTTATTGAACAATACGGGAGATACGGGTACTCATCGCGGTCCGCGTCGCCTTGTAACATCCGTGGCTCGGTGGTAAGCACTTTATATTTGAAATCTGAACGTTTATGTTTATGTGAGAGATGGCAATGTGAAAAAATCGAACACAACTTTAGACCAGGGGGACTCGGCACCATGACGCTTGTATACAAGCGTCATGTGAACCATGGCTAGTTTCAGGGCTATCTGAGCTCATATTTATGGAGTGTTGCATAATGTGCAAAAAATCTCCCTAAATGGTCTGAGTTCGTTCTGAGGGCTGAAATGGGACATAATTATGTGAAAGCAGAAAGCACCCTAAGATATTGTGTTGCATAATGTATTGTCGGTACGAGTTTATGAGAACGCCATAGGTGTGCTGCGTCTGTTATTGTGCTCAAAATTGTGAAAACAAATGTGTCACAATGTTCAATGTTATTTGCCAGTATGTTTAGGAAAAAGACAACTACAAAGATAATGGAAAACACAAATAACTATTAAAGGTTGATATAGACCCAGAGATCAGTGTAAGAGACAAACACCTCTGTTTATTTTTGCTAAACTGTTCTGAGACCGAGAGTAAATAGAGTAATTACAGAGTTGTGATAATGACAGTGAAATATATTAGAGGATATTAGGAGACAGAAAACATAATTTTCAATGTGTAGTTTGTGTAGCATGAACTCAATCTGAATACCATCTCGTGTTTATGCTTAATACAAAAGCAAAAGCAAATGTATACAGTAGGCTAGTTGGAAAGTACTGACTAAAGCCCCAGTTTCTTATAAAATAAAAAGTAAAATAAAACATTTAATTCTGAGGGAATAATAATAAATAGTAAATATGCATTTAAGTAATTTACCTAATCCTACAAGACAGTAGTGGTGGATACTACTACATACTATGGCAATGGACGACAGTGACGTTAAAAGTACAAACAGGAGTACCCGTTTACATTGTACTGTCCCATTTGGCATAGGGAAAAATGCACATTTCTTTTAGAAACGCATGCATGCCATCCCTCAGGGGCGTCATTTGGGGCATTTAACCTCAACATTCAGGTCTTACACAATTCCTCCACCGTTGAATGTTTACCCTTTGCAGATCAATCAGATTTTAGATTGACACTTATAGTCACTTGTTTTCTTTCTGCAAACATACATTCATTCTCTTCACTTTAAAAGTGGCCTCTTTATTTTGGGCATGTCATACAGGCAAAAAAAAGTATGTTTTCCAAAATAGCAGATCTACCAGCTCACAACGCATCGCACGTTGTGAGCTTGTAGATCGGCTATGTTTTTTGCTATTTTTGCAATCGGGCTTACAGTAAGTGCATGGTCACTTTTTTTATTTTGCCACCGTCTAGTTTTTTTTTAAATTAAATGACGCCTCTGCCATCCCTCAAACAAACACAACCAACCAGCTCTGTCCTCTTCAGTAGGGAGGAGTCCAAGTCTCGTCTTGCCACCCAGGCGAGCCTGACAGAAGGCATGAGGTGCTTGGCTTGAAGGGTCCTCAAACCTCCATCTAAGAAATGGATGGCACCGTGACATCACATGACATTCACGTGTGACATCTGTGGTGTCTTAAGGCCTGGTCCACTTTGGTGGAGAACCGGGTTCAGAACCAAATACAGCCAAGATCAGTGATATTTCATGACATTTTCAGAGAGCCCCATTTCCATCACAGCTTTCCTGCGGAGAGAAACACATATATCTCTATTTCACGTGTGTACACACACAAATCCCTGCCGATACTTTTTGAGATATGCTCAAGTTGGGACAAAATCAGTGCACAGACAGACATGTTGGCTCAACTTTAAATCAACCTTAAAATCAAGATGCACAATGCTCGTCTTTCATGCTATAAGGGGGGGACACAGTCAGAATATGAACGTACCCAGGCCTTTTCCCATTGTTTTAGCAGCTGTTCGTGCTCTGTGAGCGCACTCCTCCACTGGTTCAAATCTCTGGATGGTATGCTCTCCTCATCTGTTAATTGATAAGAGGCTTTATGCATAATCGTCAGTGTCCAGCCGGGACCAGCTAACTCCATTTTCTTTTTTTTTCTTTTTTTCATAAATCAACGCTATTGAACCCCCTCTACATCTGCGTAATTTTTTTTTAAATAATAACATATGAAAAGTATTAAAAAGCGCCTCTGACGAAAACTCCTAACTCCATTGGACCCTCAAACTGTCCGTCAAAAACAAACAACTCCCCCCTCCTCTCAGGCTCTCGAGAAGCTCTGCTCTGTATGAGGCAGACAGGGAGAAGATTTTTCAATGCTTTTGGGAGAACATAAACTGGGAAGAGAAGAGAATGTATGTGCAAGGTTTGATAGATGTCACCCCAGTAAAGAGGAGAAGGGTGTCTTCACAAAGGTCATCTGCTCGTGTTTTCTTTTTAAATGTTAATGGACAGAGAATGAGTGTGTGCAGGAGTTTGTTTCAAACATCTCCAAGAGCTCAAGGAGATCATGCCAAAAGACTTTCACAGCTTTTATGACAATCTAAAGCACTAAGAAACACCCACCACACACACGCAACACACAACACACAACAGTGTGATAATAAAATGTTGATAGGTATATGATAGGTAAATTCAACTGTGGTTGTTATTGTTAGTGCAGTAGGCTACAGATTTGACAGATTCAATTTTTCATGAATGTATTTTGTATTTATATGCCATTTATTTATTGTTGGTGTGCCATGATCGCTTTTGTTAAATACATGATTGAGTATTGAGGCAGAATTGTTTGTTGCACTCAACTGTAGAAGAACAACAGTGGTAAGAGTTAGATCCATGGTTGTTTACAATGCATGTTAAAATAAAAGTTGTTTAAGTACAGAATTCAGCTTGATCTATAGTATATGAGGATGGCGCTCACCATAAATAGCTGATCTCCAAGCTCACAATGCGTTGTGATGTGTTGTGAGCTTTGAGATCCATTGCCAGCTGTTCTTATCAATGATGGACAAAACCTCCTAACTCCACTTGCACTGGATTTGGGTAAAGTGGTGATAATATAATGACACATGCAAGTATCTGATAATATATAAAGCCACAATACCAAGTTTGATGAGGCAGTATTGCTTTGTTTTAAAAATATAAGGTTTTCTTCATTTTCTGAAAAATTGATATTTTGTTTTTCATTTCCTGAACAATTACCATTTTGGATTTAGCTGGTTCCGGCCGAACAGCAGAGATATACAAATATACCTAATAATGTCATGTCAGGGGTCATGGCAAAAACACAGCAAACGTCCAGGGTAAACTGTCGCACCAATATTTTGTCCTAAATTCAAGGTCGGTTGCGGGTGCGGTAGTCTCAAAAACACGGGGCAAAAAGAGTGGAGCGAGAAGTTTAACGATTTTCCCCCTTTATTTTTTACATGCTCAGTAATGTGCTCAAAGTGCTCAAGTGTAAAGCTCTAGGACAGGGGTCTTCAACAGGGGGTCCGTGAACCCCTAGGGGGTCCTCAGAGTTACTACAGGGGGGCCACCAAATCTTTGTGTGATATGATTTTTTCTTTTTTACATTAACCACTTAAACCCTAGCATCCCTATTCTGAGGATAACTTTAGCCAAAAATAGCAGATCTAAAAGCTCACAACGCCTCTGCGAGGCGTTGTGAGCTTTTAGATCTGCTATTTTTGGCAAAGAGGTTTGGTGTAGAGGGAAAAAAGAGCAGACCAAGTAAAAAGAAATAAAGAAAATCTGAAACACAACTTTATACAATATAGAGGGGGCCCCTGCTTCGTCTCTCTCTCAGCTAAGGGGGTCCTTGGCCTGAAAATGTTGAAGACCCCTGCTCTAGGACAAACGTTTCTGTCATGCGATCAGTGTCACTGATGATGGTCACATGACTAATGTTTGTCCTACCATTTCACTTTCTCTTATTAAATAGAAAAAGAAACTCGTGCAACTACTCGTCCATTCATATGGTCCCAAAACGAGTAAACATGGCTCATCTCAAATCAGCATGAGGTACAGTATTGACTTAAAAGAGGAGGCAAATAGATTGCAAACTGAAACCAGCACACCAGGGGCGCTGGGCGCAGACTGCCCAGACTGTTGAGACATGACTGACACCTAGAGAAATATGCAATTACAATGAATCATAACCAGTGGTGGAAAGTAACTGCATGTACATGTACTCAAGCACTGTACCTATAAGACTGCGGTCACGCTGGCCGCACTTCAGAGAGAGACGGTCGCACTAGCCGTGCTTCAAAAATTGCTGCGCAACTACGTGGCCTTTTACGGTTAGGCGAACTGATGGTGCGTTCAATGAAATCGTAAATCCCAACCACTTCAATATATACATGTAAAAATGTAATAAAACTCTATCTAAAAAAATCTAAAAACATTGTTTGTGTCTAATGTTCTCGTCTGTGATTATTACCAAAATGTTTTACTGCACAAATTATTAATAATAAAATATTGAAATATAACAGTTCAATGTAATTTTTGGGAAAATCTAAAAACAAAGTTATCAACCAGCAACTAAATGTTATTGTGCCAATGTGTGTCCTTTACAATATGTGATTATTACCAAAATATTTTACGGTACCGATTAATAATAATAAATTATTGAAATATTACAGAATCCCATCCATTTACATGTAATCTTTCGAAACATTAAAAATTATAGTTATCATTCAACAACTATATATTAATGTGCCCAAGTGTCTCCTGCACACCAGGGATGATTATCGATATGTTTTACAGCAGCAATTATTAATAATAAATTATGGAAATATTACAGAATCCCATCCATTTCAATGTTATTTTTCGAAAAATCATAAAAAAATCAAAAAACATAGTTATCACCCAAGGACTAAATATGAATGTGCCCAAGTGTCTCCTGCACACCAGGGATCATTATAAATATGTTTTACAGCAGCAATTATTATTAATAAAGTATTGAAATATTACAGAATCCCATCCATTTCAAGGAATCTTTCGAAAAATCATAAAAAATTCTAAAAACATAGTTATCACCCAAGGACTAAATAGATTTATTTCCCATGGTCTCCTGCACACCAGGGATGATTATCAATATGTTTTACAGCAGCAATTATTAATAATAAATGATTGAAATATTACAGAATCCCATCCATTTCAATGTTATCTTTCAAAAAATATTTAAAAATTCAAAAAACATAGTTATCACCCAAGGACTAAATATTAATGTGCCCCATGGTCTCTTGCACACCAGGGATCATTATCAATATGTTTTACAGCAGCAATTATTAATAATAAATTATTGAAATATTACAGAATCCCATCCATTTCAATGTTATCTTTCAAAAAATCATAAAAAAATCAAAAAACATAGTTATCACCCAAGGACTAAATAGTTTTATTTCCCTTGGTCTCCTGCACACCAGGGATGATTATCAATATGTTTTACAGCAGCAATTATTAATAATAAATTATTGAAATATTACAGAATCCCATCCATTTCAATGTTATCTTTCAAAAAATCATAAAGAAATCTAAAAACATAGTTATCACCCAAGGACTAAATAGTTTTATTTCCCATGGTCTCTTGCACACCAGGGATGATTATCAATATGTTTTACAGCAGCAATTATTAATAATACATTATTGAAATATTACAGAATCCCATCCATTTCAATGTTATCTTTCAAAAAATATAAAAAATTTAAAAAAACATAGTTATCACCCAAGGACTAAATATTAATGTGCCCCATGGTCTCTTGCACACCAGGGATGATTATCAATATGTTTTACAGCAGCAATTATTAATAATAAATTATTGAAATATTACAGAATCCCATCCATTTCAATGTTATCTTTCAAAAGATCATAAAAAAATCTAATAACATAGTTATCACCCAAGGACTAAATAGATTTATTTCCCATGGTCTCCTGCACACCAGGGATGATTATCAATATGTTTTACAGCAGCAATTATTAATAATAAATGATTGAAATATTACAGAATCCCATCCATTTCAATGTTATCTTTCAAAAAATATTAAAAAATTCAAAAAACATAGTTATCACCCAAGGACTAAATATTAATGTGCCCCATGGTCTCTTGCACACCAGGGATCATTATCAATATGTTTTACAGCAGCAATTATTAATAATAAATTATTGAAATATTACAGAATCCCATCCATTTCAATGTTATCTTTCAAAAAATCATAAAAAATTCAAAAAACATAGTTATCACCCAAGGACTAAATAGTTTTATTTCCCTTGGTCTCCTGCACACCAGGGATCATTATCAATATGTTTTACAGCAGCAATTATTAATAATACATTATTGAAATATTACAGAATCCCATCCATTTCAATGTTATCTTTCAAAAAATATTAAAAAATTCAAAAAACATAGTTATCACCCAAGGACTAAATATTAATGTGCCCCATGGTCTCTTGCACACCAGGGATCATTATCAATATGTTTTACAGCAGCAATTATTAATAATAAATTATTGAAATATTACAGAATCCCATCCATTTCCATGTTATCTTTCAAAAAATCATAAAAAATTCAAAAAACATAGTTATCACCCAAGGACTAAATAGTTTTTATTTCCCATGGTCTATTGCACACCAGGGATGATTATCAATATGTTTTACAGCAGCAATTATTAATAATAAATTATTGAAATATTACAGAATCCCATCCATTTCAATGTTATCTTTCAAAAAATCATAAAAAAATCTAATAACATAGTTATCACCCAAGGACTAAATAGATTTATTTCCCATGGTCTCCTGCACACCAGGGATGATTATCAATATGTTTTACAGCAGCAATTATTAATAATAAATGATTGAAATATTACAGAATCCCATCCATTTCAATGTTATCTTTCAAAAAATATTAAAAAATTCAAAAAACATAGTTATCACCCAAGGACTAAATATTAATGTGCCCCATGGTCTCTTGCACACCAGGGATCATTATCAATATGTTTTACAGCAGCAATTATTAATAATAAATTATTGAAATATTACAGAATCCCATCCATTTCAATGTTATCTTTCAAAAAATCATAAAAAATTCAAAAAACATAGTTATCACCGGTCGGGGGATCTTAGTATAATTTGAAATTCAATTCCGATTCACTTTTCAAATAATTATTTTACTGATTTTCCTTTCAGAAACCAAATTAAATATTGCTCCATTTTTCAAATAATCACTTCCAAATTAAACCTCAGATTATACTAAGATCCCAAGGTCAGTTGGGGGTATCTTAGTATAATCTGATATATTATATTCAATTCAAATTCACATCTGAAAAGTCTATTTTACTGATTTTCCTTTTAGAATCTAAATTAAACATTGCTTCATTTTTCCAATTTTCTAGCCCACAAAAAAATCAGGAAAATGCTCCATTTTTCTGATATTGTGCTTAGTATTTTGGCGTCTTTTGATTTGGGACTGACACTGAGAAAAGCTCAAAATAGGGTTTTTTTCAGTTTTTTCATCCCAGAATAAAAATCAAAGAATGTCTTCATTTTTTCAATTTTCTAGCCCACCCAAAAATCAGGAAAATGCTCCATTTTTCTGATATTCTGATTAGTATTTTGTCATCTTTTGATTTGGGACTGACAAAGGAAAACATCTTTATTTGTCTTTGTTTTTCAAAATGTCAGTCATCTTTTAATCTACATTTTTCATCAAAACAAAGATGTCACGTGACCACGTGTTACATCACATGGTCTTTGTCCTTCAAAGTAAAAGTTGTAGTCTAACATGTAAGCAATAGGATCTACAGACAGTCATTAACACCACATCTAATGACTGTATGATGTTGTTTTTAATGCCTTTTCTGTCTTTTTTTTTAGATCAAAGCTACGGCTCACAAAAGTATGTTGCAAGACTACCAAACCTTTCTGGGACATAAAACCGTAAATCCCTTACAACTATATACTTGTGGTGTGGAAGCTCCACCAGCAGGGGTCATTCACTTTCCCCTTGTGCCTCCCAACTTCACAGCACCTTAGTAGTTTTACTGAGGTGCTGTCAACCTAACAACCTTTTTGTTCTTCTATACAAATATTTTCTTTCACATCAGGATTTAAAGGACGAGTTCACCCATTTTCAACCTGTCTTCATATAATTGTTCCTCAATAATGCTCATGATAATATGGCACCCATCGAAAAAAAAAATCCGATGGGGAATCCAAGATAATAGAAACTACAGGCTTTCTATTCCTGTTAGCACGCTATAATGGAAACCATTGTTCTCGCGTTAATAAAAACAAATATATACAATTTTAAATATTGAAGGGAAAAAAATCCTTTCTGTTGAACTGATAATCGGCTGATTCTTTGACCAGATCCGAGAGCCGCTATGAGAAGTAAGTAAAATCGATATGTAAGGCTTAGGCTGTGAAAACCAACTAGGCTGATGAGTTGTCTGATGCTTATCTAAGAGTTAATGTCGCTCGGTTTCACTGATGAACTCCCTTAGCCATGATGTCAGTCCTGATGAACTCCCTTAGGACTTTGATGTTTGTCCTGGACGTTTTGGTTATCTCCATATATGGAGTTCCAGTAGGGGTTCTCTGATGTCAGCGCTAGGTATGTTAGGTATCTCCATGATAATCGTCTAGGAGAGATTCTATGATGTGTTGGAGATTTCAGCTATTTAAACAACAGACAAATTGTGCAATGACATAATTTGTCGTTTGTCCGTCCATTGTATTGGTGAAATTAAGAGCAGACAAGACTGTTAAAATTAAGTGTATTAATTAATCAAGCAGTAAGTTAAAAGTTAGAGGAATGTACTTAACAGAGATCTCTGGGCTCACACTAGCTTTCCTTATCAGCAACAAATTGCATCGAGGTCACCTCACTAAGTCTGAGCCCTCTTATCTGTCCCTAGAGCCCCTATATACTGAAATGTGGGATGGTCTTCAGGTTGGTTCGCCACCTGACTCAGCATTTGTCTTCAAACAATGGGGGGGGGGGGGGATTTCTCTCCAACCTGCATCTTTCTAAGATTAGGGAAGGACAGAAAGGAACAGAAACCACAAATGCATACACATGTACAGACAGATGACCTCTCATCACTTCAACGGCCGGGCCATCTGACAGTTTTGTCTTCTTTATTGGGACAGCAATTAAACAATAGTAATTAAAGCAATCGCATATTCTTATAATACCAACTAGTATTAACTAAAGCTTTAAAGGGATATCAATTGCCATCAGATGTCAGACTTGGGGAGGTTAATTGTCTCCATCTATGGGAATCTCCATTTGGGAAGGTTGTGATCAAATAGGTCACTAAAGTCGGGACTGAATAGGTCATTCATCCCATTAGGTTTCTGGGCACCTTGCCATGATCCACCTTGCGGTGTTATCCATCTATGGCTAATGCTGGCAAGTATGCCCTGAACGTTCTTTATACTTTCACTGGTAGATGCGTTTCTGAAGTGTCCATAGCCCTCCTATGAGACACAGACTGAGAAGAAAAAAATCACACAATTTTAGCAGGAGCATTAGTGAGGATCTATGAAGATAGGTTGAAAATGGGTGAAGTCGTTCTTTAATGATCATTAGACTAATAACCCATTACCCATTATCAATAAGTAACCCACCTATATCCCAAACTCCCTCCCCAGTCAGAGTTCATAGTTTTATTGAATGTAGAATTATGTGCAGGATGTCATTTGTATATGTGAGGGAACTTAATTTACTGTCTTTCCCTAGGAAAGACAGTAAAAAGTAGGACTGACCGTGGGTAGCTACCTGGGATGTAAGTTGGGGCTTGATCAACCCCGGCTGGGTCACCTGGGCGAGGGTTCATGTTGCGAGACCCGAAACACCCTATGACCCCAGGCTACAACACTGATGATACATCCCAGGTGCATCCATGTGATGTATTCTTTATTGTATGTACTTAATTTAGGAGAGAATATCTCAACTGTTCTTGGCTAATATGACCCCAGGGAACAACTTAGGAACTGTGACTAATTCTCTATCCGGAATGAAATACCCGAAAATGACCACGCTCTTTTTTTAAATGACCATAACCGGTGCACTACTTCCAACATGGCTCTATCTGCTAAACCTTTGGAGCTACAGATTTACTGAGGTGTTCAAAATGTTCAGAATACTTATGATTAGGGAAACATAGTAAAGTGTAAAATGTATAATTTGATATTTGACAGAACAGCTAAAAGAAACGTATTACTGTCCAGGGCCATAAGGATATTTTTGCGCAAATCAATCTAAGAGCACCACATTTGTCCCAGATGTAACCCAGGGCATGCTCTAATGATTTAGCAAGAGCGCCCGAGCCAGCAACCTTCAGGGTCATCATAGTGGCTAAATCCAATATGACCGCCACCTGACAAAGTTTTTGGCTATAACGTTTGAACCACATTTTCAGCTATGAATGCAAACTTGGTGTCTAAATCATGTTTTTTGACAATTAAAAACATGTTTGAATGCTTATCTTTATGATTTAATCTATCTAGAGGACACTAATTTGATTATCACAAATATGGCTACTATGTTCTGAAACAACCAATGTATCTTACGATGTAATTTCATTGAAACAAGAATGATTTAACAGTAGAACTAATTCCTATGATGATAGACCTACAGCTAGAGCTAATACAGTATGTTCAACAATGCTCAGCATAAAGTGTAATACTATATAGTATTACTATTCTATACACCATTGACTAGTATGATATCATACGGTACTAGTCACTAGCCACTGTCAGGATTCATCTACTCTGCTGTGGCCACCACGGCTCTTGCCGCGTACAGTATATGATGATGACCATATACTCCAATCTTTGGACATGGAAAGTTGATCTTTTCAGGCTCCAAAGTAAGGGTGACCAGAGATTCTTTGAGATACCTGCACTCCTTTTCCCATAGTCAGGGAAGGCTGATGTTGGTCAAATGGTAACCAGGTCCCTTGAGAACTTCCTCCCACCCAAGCTGCACTGATTCAGCATGTCCGAACCTGGGAACCTTACTGGACCCATCTCGCAGATGCCAGTAAAGCTTGCGCCATCCTCCTCCACTGTGGCTGCAAAAGTCATGTAGTGGACACAGCAAATGCTGCAAAACTGGAGTCTGCTGCATCTCGATATTTAGATGTTGTGTGATTAGGACATTAAAAACAATCATCACCCGAGGAATCAAAAGGACTGAGCACATGCAACTGTGTGTGTGTGTGTGTGTGTGTGTGTGTGTGTGTGTGTGTGTGTGTGTGTGTGTGTGTGTGCGCGTGCGTGTGCGCGCGTGTGCGTGCGTGTGCGCGCGTGTGCGTGTGTGTGTGTGGTGCAGTATGTATCAGCTATCGCAGAGCTGTTCTGTTGTTGTAACACCAAGACACATTCCTAGCAACGATTTGTTGTTTAATTCACTTTTCAGATTCTAATTTGAACATATTGTTCAAATTCCATACACCTTTGACTATTATGATAGTATTCACTTTATGCTGAGCATTGATGTTATGGTTTGCTGACCAGCTGCTGCTGGAAGTGCCAACTGCACCCACTAAAGTTACCAGGGGTGACCGGGCCTTTGCCGTGGCTGCCCCCTCTGGAATGACTTTCCTTTACGCATCAAAGCAGCCCAGTCATCTTTACTAAAGACTAATTTTTTGTCCTTGGCATTCAGTAACAACTAAAGCAGCCTTACCTTCCTCTATTGGCGCTAATGTTTGTTTGTCTGTGCTTACTCATTGTTTACTATTTTTTTGCTTTGTTTTGCTTTTTACCTGTACAGCACTTTGGTTGACCTGGTCATGTTAAATGTGCTATATAAATAAACCTTGATTTGATTTGATTTGATTTTTAAAAGGGCGTGGTCATTTTCGGGTATTTCGTCCCGAATAGAGAATTAGTCACAGTTCCTAAGTTGTTCCCTGGGGTCATATTAGCCAAGAACAGTTGAGATATTCTCTCCTAAATGAAGTGCACACATATCTTAGCCAGGTCCTAGAAAGTGAATGACCCCTGCTGGTGGAGCTTCCACACCACAAGTATATAGATGTAAGGAGTTTACGGTTTTATGTCCCAGAAAGGTTTTAGTAGTCTTGCAACATACTTTTGTGAGATGTAGCTTTGATCTAAAAAAAATGACAGAAAATGCATTAAAAAACACATCATACAGTAATTACATGTGGTGTTAATGACTGTCTGTAGATCCTATTGATTACATGTTAGACTACAACTTTTACTTTGAAGGACAAAGACCATGTGCTTTGACCCATGGTCACATGGCTTCTTTGTTTTGATGAAAAAGGTAGACTAAAAGATGACTGACATTTTGAATAATAACCATTCCAGGCTTTTGGATTCCAGATGAATTAAGAAAAACATAGACAAATAAAGAGCCTTTTCCTTTGTCAGTCCCAAATCAAAAAATGCCAAAATACTAATCAGAATATCAGAAAAATGGAGCATTTTCCTGATTTTTTGGTGGGCTAGAAAATTGGATAAATGAAGCCATTATTTGATTTTTGGTCTGGGATGAAAAAACGCCAAAACCTTTTTTAAGAGCTTTTTTTTAGTGTCAGTCCCAAATCAAAAAAAGCCAAAATACTAATGAGAATATCATAAAAATGGGCCATTTTCCAGATTTTAAGGGAAAAAAGAAAAGTTTCAAAATGAAGCAATGTTTTATTTAGGATCTGAAACGAAAATCAGTAAAATATACTTTTCAGACGCTTATTCCAATTGAAAAACAAATAATAAATAAGATGCCCTGACTCCAAAAGCCCGGGGGATCTTAGTATAATCTGAGGTTTAATTTGGAAGTGATTATTTGAAAAATGGAGCAATATTTAATTTGGTTTCTGAAAGGAAAATCAGTAAAATTATTGTTTAAAAAGTGAATTAGAATTGAATTTCAAATTATACTAAGATCCCCCGACCATCACCCAAGGACTAAATAGTTTTATTTCCCTTGGTCTCCTGCACACCAGGGATGATTATCAATATGTTTTACAGCAGCAATTATTAATAATAAATTATTGAAATATTACAGAATCCCATCCATTTCAATGTTATCTTTCAAAAAATCATAAAAAATTCTAAAAACATAGTTATCACCCAAGGACTAAATAGTTTTATTTCCCATGGTCTCTTGCACACCAGGGATGATTATCAATATGTTTTACAGCAGCAATTATTAATAATAAATTATTGAAATATTACAGAATCCCATCCATTTCAATGTTATCTTTCAAAAAATATAAAAAATTTAAAAAAACATAGTTATCACCCAAGGACTAAATATTAATGTGCCCCATGGTCTCTTGCACACCAGGGATCATTATCAATATGTTTTACAGCAGCAATTATTAATAATAAATTATTGAAATATTACAGAATCCCATCCATTTCAATGTTATCTTTCAAAAAATCATAAAAAAATCAAAAAACATAGTTATCACCCAAGGACTAAATAGTTTTATTTCCCTTGGTCTCCTGCACACCAGGGATGATTATCAATATGTTTTACAGCAGCAATTATTAATAATAAATTATTGAAATATTACAGAATCCCATCCATTTCAATGTTATCTTTCAAAAAATCATAAAAAATTCTAAAAACATAGTTATCACCCAAGGACTAAATAGTTTTATTTCCCATGGTCTCTTGCACACCAGGGATGATTATCAATATGTTTTACAGCAGCAATTATTAATAATAAATTATTGAAATATTACAGAATCCCATCCATTTCAATGTTATCTTTCAAAAGATCATAAAAAAATCTAATAACATAGTTATCACCCAAGGACTAAATAGATTTATTTCCCATGGTCTCCTGCACACCAGGGATGATTATCAATATGTTTTACAGCAGCAATTATTAATAATAAATGATTGAAATATTACAGAATCCCATCCATTTCAATGTTATCTTTCAAAAAATATTAAAAAATTCAAAAAACATAGTTATCACCCAAGGACTAAATATTAATGTGCCCCATGGTCTCTTGCACACCAGGGATCATTATCAATATGTTTTACAGCAGCAATTATTAATAATAAATTATTGAAATATTACAGAATCCCATCCATTTCAATGTTATCTTTCAAAAAATCATAAAAAATTCAAAAAACATAGTTATCACCCAAGGACTAAATAGTTTTATTTCCCTTGGTCTCCTGCACACCAGGGATGATTATCAATATGTTTTACAGCAGCAATTATTAATAATAAATTATTGAAATATTACAGAATCCCATCCATTTCAATGTTATCTTTCAAAAAATCATAAAAAATTCTAAAAACATAGTTATCACCCAAGGACTAAATAGTTTTATTTCCCATGGTCTCTTGCACACCAGGGATGATTATCAATATGTTTTACAGCAGCAATTATTAATAATAAATTATTGAAATATTACAGAATCCCATCCATTTCAATGTTATCTTTCAAAAAATCATAAAAAAATCAAAAAACATAGTTATCACCCAAGGACTAAATAGATTTATTTCCCATGGTCTCCTGCACACCAGGGATGATTATCAATATGTTTTACAGCAGCAATTATTAATAATAAATGATTGAAATATTACAGAATCCCATCCATTTCAATGTTATCTTTCAAAAAATATTAAAAAATTCAAAAAACATAGTTATCACCCAAGGACTAAATATTAATGTGCCCCATGGTCTCCTGCACACCAGGGATCATTATCAATATGTTTTACAGCAGCAATTATTAATAATAAATTATTGAAATATTACAGAATCCCATCCATTTCAATGTTATCTTTCAAAAAATCATAAAAAAATCAAAAAACATAGTTATCACCCAAGGACTAAATAGTATTATTTCCCATGGTCTCCTGCACACCAGGGATGATTATCAATATGTTTTACAGCAGCAATTATTAATAATAAATGATTGAAATATTACAGAATCCCATCCATTTCAATGTTATCTTTCAAAAAATATTAAAAAATTCAAAAAACATAGTTATCACCCAAGGACTAAATATTAATGTGCCCCATGGTCTCTTGCACACCAGGGATCATTATCAATATGTTTTACAGCAGCAATTATTAATAATAAATTATTGAAATATTACAGAATCCCATCCATTTCAATGTTATCTTTCAAAAAATCATAAAAAATTCAAAAAACATAGTTATCACCCAAGGACTAAATAGTTTTATTTCCCTTGGTCTCCTGCACACCAGGGATGATTATCAATATGTTTTACAGCAGCAATTATTAATAATAAATTATTGAAATATTACAGAATCCCATCCATTTCAATGTTATCTTTCAAAAAATCATAAAAAAATCAAAAAACATAGTTATCACCCAAGGACTAAATAGTATTATTTCCCATGGTCTCCTGCACACCAGGGATGATTATCAATATGTTTTACAGCAGCAATTATTAATAATAAATGATTGAAATATTACAGAATCCCATCCATTTCAATGTTATCTTTCAAAAAATATTAAAAAATTCAAAAAACATAGTTATCACCCAAGGACTAAATATTAATGTGCCCCATGGTCTCTTGCACACCAGGGATCATTATCAATATGTTTTACAGCAGCAATTATTAATAATAAATTATTGAAATATTACAGAATCCCATCCATTTCAATGTTATCTTTCAAAAAATCATAAAAAATTCAAAAAACATAGTTATCACCCAAGGACTAAATAGTTTTATTTCCCTTGGTCTCCTGCACACCAGGGATGATTATCAATATGTTTTACAGCAGCAATTATTAATAATAAATTATTGAAATATTACAGAATCCCATCCATTTCAATGTTATCTTTCAAAAAATCATAAAAAATTCTAAAAACATAGTTATCACCCAAGGACTAAATAGTTTTATTTCCCATGGTCTCTTGCACACCAGGGATGATTATCAATATGTTTTACAGCAGCAATTATTAATAATAAATTATTGAAATATTACAGAATCCCATCCATTTCAATGTTATCTTTCAAAAAATATAAAATTTAAAAAAAAACATAGTTATCACCCAAGGACTAAATATTAATGTGCCCCATGGTCTCTTGCACACCAGGGATGATTATCAATATGTTTTACAGCAGCAATTATTAATAATAAATTATTGAAATATTACAGAATCCCATCCATTTCAATGTTATCTTTCAAAAGATCATAAAAAAATCTAATAACATAGTTATCACCCAAGGACTAAATAGATTTATTTCCCATGGTCTCCTGCACACCAGGGATGATTATCAATATGTTTTACAGCAGCAATTATTAATAATAAATGATTGAAATATTACAGAATCCCATCCATTTCAATGTTATCTTTCAAAAAATATTAAAAAATTCAAAAAACATAGTTATCACCCAAGGACTAAATATTAATGTGCCCCATGGTCTCCTGCACACCAGGGATCATTATCAATATGTTTTACAGCAGCAATTATTAATAATAAATTATTGAAATATTACAGAATCCCATCCATTTCAATGTTATCTTTCAAAAAATCATAACAAATTCAAAAAACATAGTTATCACCCAAGGACTAAATAGTTTTATTTCCCTTGGTCTCCTGCACACCAGGGATGATTATCAATATGTTTTACAGCAGCAATTATTAATAATAAATTATTGAAATATTACAGAATCCCATCCATTTCAATGTTATCTTTCAAAAAATATTAAAAAATTCAAAAAACATAGTTATCACCCAAGGACTAAATAGTTTTATTTCCCATGGTCTCCTGCACACCAGGGATGATTATCAATATGTTTTACAGCAGCAATTATTAATAATAAATTATTGAAATATTACAGAATCCCATCCATTTCCATGTTATCTTTCAAAAAATCATAAAAAAATCAAAAAACATAGTTATCACCCAAGGACTAAATAGTATTATTTCCCATGGTCTCCTGCACACCAGGGATGATTATCAATATGTTTTACAGCAGCAATTATTAATAATAAATTATTGAAATATTACAGAATCCCATCCATTTCAATGTTATTTTTCGAAAAATCATAAAAAGACAGAATCCCATCCATTTCGATGTAAATTTTGAATATTGTTCATTGTTTATTGTTCATTGTTTATTAAGGATCACCATTAGTCTAGACCATAGCGGAGACTATTCTTACTGGGGTCCAGGCAAAAATCATCAAAATACAAATCATAAAATGCTGTACAACATAATACATTTGTTAGTGAACAAAAACACAAACTTAGAGAACAACATCTACATTAACAGTAAATTGTGAATTACAAATAAAACACCAACACCAACAATAACAACAACATAATCTAATCTAAATTATTTTCTGATTATTGCTTCCATAAGTTTATTTTTGCAACCAATTGGTAACACTATACTTACATTTTTAACGCAAAATGTACTTATAAGGCTTTATAACAGTTGTTATAGATGTTTATAATTATACATAACAACTTATAACAAGGGTTATGAAGTGTAACTTATAATAATATCATTTTTAAGTGCTGGTCATAATGCATTATAAACTCAGTGGAACAGCACATTATCCCTACCAGGTACCACATTAAAGGTCTTGTCTATAATGCATTATAATCACATAATGAATTATAATGCACTTATAATGCTTCATAACACTAGTTATAAATGTTTATAGTTATGCATTACTATAGGTTACTACCGTAACCCCGGTTTTATGATATAGGGAGCGAGAGTCTCGCCTATGGGAAAGCGCCCTCTGGGTGAACATAGAAGCATTACTTGATACACTCCGGGCAATACTCTGATTGGCTGGACTTGGATGTCTTTCCTGTCTGGAGGTCCCGCCCTCCGTGGTAATAAATACCCAGGACACCTCCGCTTCCTCCTTTTTCGTTTCTTCTCGTTGAGAACTACAGACGCATTCAACTCAGTCACCTCAAGGATTATCTCTGCTATCGAGCTTCACCAGGCCAGGATAGATTTCTCTGACCGCGAGGCGCATTTAATCCAGGTGATCTGATTATTTCTCCGCTAGGTGACGAACACACGGATCTACAACAGTTAAGCCTGAACTCACAGCTCGCGTCTTCGAGCCTCGCGACTGCTACCTAGCCTAGCCCAGCACACGCTAGCTTCACAGCTAACGGTGTCTCAGGCCTACGCTAACCACCAGCTAACCGCACAGCACATCGTTAGCTTGCTATCGGGTGACTCCGCGTGGCTGTTCTGCTACACTACCATAGCTAGCCCTGTCTACCAGCTAGCCTACCATAGCCTAAGCGGTTGGGCAACACGTGTCGCTCGCCACCATAGTGCTAAGCTACCAAAACGTATGCGCTCGGACAAGCACGACAGAATCTCGTGTTTTCTCCCACACGGGTCGAGTCCACCTCCCCACCCTTCCCCCCACGCCTTCACCAAGAAGAGCATGGCTTCGGGAACCAGACGCAGCGTGAGGTCCACGACCCTCAACAGTTGACAGAAGACGTGTGAGATGTGCAGCCGCCTGATGTCCGGCCAAGACAAACACACCCAGTGTGTAGCCTGTCTGGGTCGGGAGCACGCCGCTCGAGGCCTACGAGAGGGGGCAGATTTCTGCACGGTCTGTGGGGACACAGACCTGCGCTAACTCCGCAAGAGGGACAAGAAATTCCCTCAGGCAGGCTCGACACCACCTCCTGACTCCACGGCAGACGATCAGGAGGCGGGTCAGAGCCGACAATCGGACGAAGTAGAAAGAAAGGTAAATTCTCTCCACAGGGTTTTGAGTCAAAGTCTTTACACTGTTCGTCCACCAGAGGGCAACCTCGCACCTCAGGTGGCCGGGCACACAATGGTAGGTACTTCTCTCACTTCGAGAATCCCAGAGTGGATCCAGTGCGGAGCCTCTCAATGGGTCATCCACACTCTCTCGAGGGGGTACAGGCTCCAGTTCGCATCGAGGCCCCCCGCTTTTGCGAAAATCATTTTCTCAGAAGCGAGGGGCAAGGCGAGCGACATACTACAGGCGGAGGTTCTCACCCTGTTAGAAAACAAGGGAACCAGGAGACCTGGTACTGCCAGACCCCTAGTGGTTGAAATCCGAATGGCCGGACTTCGCATGACGTGTGTGCAGAGGAAAAGAGGGACAGGACAGGAAAAGAGGGACAGACCGACCGACCGACCGACCGACAAAGCCTCATGTAGGCCGACCCCTTGGGTCTGGCAAAAAGAGCCATAATAGAGGTGCCACAACATCAGGTCAACAGCGGGTTTTACTCCCACTATTTCCTGGTCCAAAAGAGGGGGGGGGCTACGGCCCATCCTGGACCTAAACGCGCCAGGGCGAGTGCAATCGACCTAAAGGGCGCTTATTTTCACATGCCCATTTATCCGCCGCACAGGAAATTCCTACGGTTCGGATTCAGGGGAAAGGTCTACGAGTACACGGTACTGCCCTTCGGTATGTCACTCAGCCAGAGAGTCTTCGTCAAATGTACAGTCACCGCGATCGCCCCCTTCCGGAGAGAGGGCATTCGCCTGTCCACGTACATAGATGACTGGCTACTGAAGGCAGACTCGGAACCCAAGGCGTTGCAGTACACACGGAGAGTAGTGGATCATCTACAGAAACTAGGTTTCAAGATCAACCACGAAAAGAGCTGTTAATACCAACCCAGACTGCGTCTTTTATAGGCATAGCTCTAGACTCTGTATCGTTTACGGCTCGCCTATCGCCAGAGCGGGTCCAATCTTTTCAGTGATGTCTTTGACAGTTCCAAGTGGACCACAGGGTCACCTTCAGAACTTGCATGAGGATGATGGGACTTATGGCCTCGGCCATCCCGCTAATACACATGACGAGGCTGCACATGAGGCCGTTTCAAATGTGGATGACGTTACTGGGGATTCCCAGTCACGGTCCCTACAGCAGAGTGCTAGTCACGCGGGAAGGTGTAGCAGCACTCGACCAGTGGAGAGAACCGGGTTTTCTCTCCTCAGGCGTAACGATGGGCATGATCACCCCCAGAGTAGTGATCACCACGGATGCCAGCCTGACAGGGTGGGGTGCCACCTACAACGGCAGGATAGCCAGGGGTGTGTGGGACAGCCGACGGCAGACCCAACACAAACTAACTGCTCCTGGCCGTGATCTTGGCCATGTGTTGGTCAGGACAGACAACATGTCGACGCTGTGCTATATCAACAGGCAGGGAGGCACGAAGTCTCGTATGCTGCACGAGCTGGCACACAGACTGCTTATCTGGAGCGAACCACGACTGCTCTCTCTCAGAGTGTCACACGTGGCGGGACTCCTGAACAAGTGGGCAGGTCTACTATCCAGGGGTAGATGCCATTACGCAGAAAGGTCTCTCTCTCTCTCTCTCTACGTCGTCCTCAGACGAGCCCTCCATCGGAGTCTCCAGTCATCTCGGTTCTTCATACATCTGGCCAGCTCCTTTGTGCTTTCTGCACCAGCATCTTTCTATAGTACATCCACGTAGGTAGGTGTGGGACGTCCTCTTGATCAATGCCCGTGTGTTGGTTCCCACAGTACGAGCTTTTTGACCGGGAATTCTCTGTGCCGGTGGCAATGGCCGGCTAGTCTCATCCTCCTGACTGCTATCTTTTCTGATACACTTGGTAGTGCCCCGTACAGACGCTTGTTGGTAATGTGCTCGTCCTGGTTGATGTTCAGTACCACACGTAACATTCTGGTGTAGCACCCGTCCAGGGACTTCTGTAGGTCTTGCTTTAGTGTCCAGCATTCACAGCCGTAGAGGAGAACGGACTCCACAGTCGCAGAGAAGAAACTGATCTTGATGCGTCGGGGGAGGTTGGATTTCTACACACTGGTCATGCCATTAAGAGCTCTCCAGGCTACTGCTTTCCTCACCTTAAGGTCCTTTTCTGTGGAGCCGACCCATGCGCCCAGGTATTTAAAGTCACTGACCTCCTTTAGCACAGTGCCTTCTGTTGTTGTTGGGGCGGATGTTCTTGGGGGATAACATAGGTCATGACCTCGGTTTTCTTTGCATTTAGCATGAGGCCAACCCTAGCACACTCTAACTCCACACTAGCTCCTGTGCCTACTTTACGTGGTCAGATAGCAGGCAGATGTCGTCACCTTAGTCCAGGTCTGTCAGGGTTTCTCGTTGACCTTCCGGGCGTGATAGTGAAGCCGAGCTCATGCTCCCTTCCTTTCATAGCTTGTCTCAGAGCATAGTCCAGTACTGTTATAAAAAGGAAGGGGGCTAGGGTGTCACCCTGCAGCACTCCGGTTTGGATGTTGAACTCCTCGCTGTTACCGTCGGGCGTTGTCACTTGGGCTCTCGTTCCCGTGTACATGGTCCCAATGGCTCGGAGTAGGTTGGGAGGAACATCGTAGGCCTTAAGTATTCTCAACATCATTCCTCTGTGGATAGTGTCGAAGGCCTTCTTGAAGTCGATGAAGCACAGCACCGCCGCCAGGTTGTTCCTCTTTACCTCCTCAATGATCCTCCGTAACGCAAGGATCTGGGCTAAGGTGGTTCTCCCCTCTCGGAATCCGTTTTGGTTTTCCCTGAGGTGGGGGTCGATAGCACTCCGTATCCTGTTCAGTATCATGTGGTTGAACATTTTCGCAATGATACAGGTCAGGCTGATACCTTGGTAATTGTTTTGAGAGATCCCCAGATTTTGGTACCGGGATGATGTATGAGAGAGACCATATTTCTGGCATGATGTTTTCCATCAGAGCTTGGTTGCAGATCTCCAAGATGACATCATCAAGATTGCAGTTCTTGATTACCTCTGGGGGAATGCCGTCAGGTCCAGCACTCTTCCCCTGCCTCAGGGAGGCTTTGACCTTGGCAAATTCCCCAGCTGTGAAAGGGCCGTCATCAATGTTGAGATCCTTCAGGACTGCAGGTATTTCCTTCTCGGCATCTTCCACTGTCTGGTGTGTACCAAGAAGGTTCCTGAAGTGAGTTAACCAGGTGGTCACTCTCTCTTCTGGGCTGTTTCCTGCAACCTGTCCCTCTTTTGGTCTTTTCCTTCCACACATCTCATTGATCACCTTCGATGATTCGCTGTACTGGTGTTCTCCCTGAGCAGCTTCCACTCTGCGGACCGTTTGCATCAGCTCCTCACCTCTGATTTTGTCGTACTCAGCAAAGAGAAGTCGCTTGGCCTCCTTCAGTGTCTCGCGTTGTTCTGTGGACGGGTCTTGACCAGCTGCGTGGCGTGCGTCCTCCACTTTTTGACGTGCTGCTATGACATCCGGGTGTTTCGATCTCGCAGGGCTTCTGGTCTTCTGCATCACCGGTACACACCTCGCTCTTGCTACCTCGTTTACTTCCATGAACTTCATGTACACTGCGCCCGGTTCGTCCTTCACATCTTGTATGTGAACGCGGTCCCTGACCTCTGCTGTGTATCTGGCTTGTTCAGGGTTTGTGGAGAAAGTCCTCCAGTCATGGCGTACCCTGGGGCTCGGTTTTGGGATCCTAAGGCTCAGCCTCACTCTCATGGATACCACCCGGTGGTCAGAACCCACAGAGTTGGTGTTCAACTCTGTGGGTTACGCATTCAAGATGGAATTCCTTCATTTTCGCCTCACTAGTATGTAGTCTAGTTGACGTCTCATACCAGTAGGCCGGTCCTGGAAGGTCCATCTTTTGCCAGTTCTTTTCCTGAACATGGTGTTTGCAGCCATTAGTTCTTGTTCCAGGAGTAGAGCAGCAAGATATTCCGGTTTGTGTCTTCATGGAATGTGTAAGGTGCGTCCTTTCGACCGAGTCTTGCATTGAAGTCACCCAGAATCGCAAGAAAGTTGTGAGCAGGGACGTTACGGACTGCTGTTGCCAGGTCCCTGTAGAACTTCTCTGCTTCCTCAACTGACGCCACATTGGTGGGTGAATACACTGCCATGATGGTTGTTACTGGGCTGCTATCAAACTCAGCAATGAGGATCCGCTCTGAGAAGGTGGGTTTTCCGGACTGCCTTGCGTGCACAAGGGCTCAACTGCAGCCCCACACCTCCGGTTGCTGCCTGGGCTTCGTTCCACCATGCAGAGGAGGTGACGAAGGTGTAACTCTCAACCCTTCAGTATTTGATGTTAATCTCAGCGTGCACCCTTCTATGCTCCTGGACTCCTAGGATCTCCACTCCTCTGCTCTCTACACAGTGTGTAAGTTCCTCCAACCTTCCATCTTCTCTGACTGTGCATGCGTTGAAGGTCCCCATTATAAATGTTTTCCTGCAACGCAAGATAGCATTAGACCGAGTGCTGTTTTCGGACTGAATCCTCCCTTGCGGGTTTGGGGTCCAGTCGTCATGTTGTCCCCCATGAGGAGGACCAGCACTACGGTCCGCTGCGAGGCTCCTAAGGACTCCCGCCACTGGAAGTATAGGATTTGAAATAACTAGACTCTCCATGTTGGGCTTTACAATGCTATATAAGGACTGTGGGGCGCAACTCCTCACATTCCTGGTTTTATTTCAGAGTGTCCTTCTCCTAGATGGGTTGCATACCATAGCTATGAGCCCCATCTGCCCATGTTATTTGCCCATAGCTGGGACAGTGGTTGGCAGGCGCCAGGGCATGTCCACACGCCGGTGGGCCTGCACGCCTTGCCTCTGGGGCCCACTGTTGCTCCGAGATCCCCAACAGTTTAGCCTGGGACCTCGCGGTACCCAGTTACCATGTGTGGCCACGGGGAGACACTGCAGGAGTCTTGACGGTGGAGCGGCTTTGTACCGGCAGAAGGAGACTTACGCACTCGGCTCCTCTTTTCACCCTCCACGAGGAGGGCTAGCCGGCGGCAGTAGCTGAAAGCAGAGTTGCAAGCAGAAGCAGCATGCACTAACTACAAGCACTAATACTACAGATCTACCGCACTACGCATCACACAGCCCTGCATGCAAGCACACCCCATCATAGCAGAACAGATCTGGGCTCGTTTTGGGCGACCTCGGATAGATATAGCTATTTGCCTCACAAGACGACGCAAAATGTCGCTTGTTCTTTTCAGTGAGGGGGGCAGCACCTCTGGGCCTGGACGCGCTAGCACATGTGTGGCTCAGGACACTGCTGTACACTTTTCCCCCACTGTCTCTCATCGCTCCTACACTCAAGAGAGTGAGGACGGAGGGCTTGAGGGTGATACTAGTGGCCCCGGCGTGGGGCCACTGGCTCTCAGAAATCACTCCTCTACTACACGAGCGCCCTTGGCCCCTACCGTTACGCAGGGACATGCTAACGCAAGCGGAGGGTGAGATATTCTGCCCACACCCAGAGGAACTGAATCTCTGGGCTTGGCACGTGAGCGGATGAACCTGGGCACCGAGGGGCTGCCTCAGAGTGGCGACGAGGGTGGTGCTTAAGCCCAGACCTGGGTATATCCCCAAGAACCCTCTGACGCCCTGCACTCCTGTGACTTTGGCGGCGTTCCATCCGCCCCCATTTGCGTCATGGGAGGATGAAAGACTGCATCATCTCTGCCCAGTGAGGGCACTGAAAATGTATGTGGACGGATCCAGGACTTCTAGGAAGTCGGATCAGTTGTTTGTGTCATGGGCACCACGATTGCGGGGTAGGCCCATCGCTAAGCAAGCACTATCCCACTGGGTAGTTCAGGCCATTAGTGCTGCACGATTAATCGAAAAAAGATCGTGATCTCGATTCAGACACCTATGCGATCTCGATTTTAGATTATTACGATTTTTTTTTTTTTTTTTGCTTAATAATTTTATATTTACAAGAGAATTGTGTGAGAATCGTGTGAGAATCGTGATCTCAATTCTTATGGAGGAAAATCGTGATTCTCATTTGAGCAAGAATCGTGCAGCCCTACAGGCCATACAGTTGTCTTACTCCAGTAGTGGCACGTTGCCCCCAGAAGGACTGTGGGCGCATTCCACCAGGGGAATGAATGCATCTTGGGCCTTGTTTAGAGGAGTCTCTATCCAGGCTATATAAGATGCTGCCAGCTGGGCCTCGCCCGGCATCTTTTGTGAGGTTCTATAGTGTGGATGTTATTGCACCCTCAGTGGTGCATACAGTCCTAAACGTGGCCTCAAGGCTCTAGGCAGTACCCTGTAGGGGGCGGCATATGGGACACTGTTTGGAGATGTCTCAGGCCCTGTGGCCTGAGGCCCTGTGGTGTGCCACTTGCCGAGCTTCGCCTCTGACCTTGGAAGGTTTCTACGGGTGAGACGTATCTGCGCCTTAGGGGCACATACGATACCATGCGTTGCCTCCAGGCACCGGGCGGTACCTGAGTCTGGGACCTCTGACTTTGTGACAACAATACGGGAATTTATCAAATTTGCTCCCATAGGCGAGACTCGAAGCGACTCTTCGTAATAAAACTATAGGTTACTAGCATAACCCAAGTTTTATGATATAGGGAGCGAGAGTCTCGCCCACAACACCCTTCTTGTTAGGCGAACAAGAAGAAAACTGTTATCTTGATGAGGAGGGAGCGGATCTATCCTGGGTATTTATTACCACGGAGGGCAGGACCTCCGGACAGGAGAGTTATCCAAGTCCAGCCAATCAGGGTAATAAGTAGTGCTTCACGCCAGAGGGCGCTCTCCCATAAGCGAGACTCTCTCTCCCTATATCATAAAACCGGGGTTACGCTAGTAACCTATAGTTATGCATAACTATAAACATTTATAACCTTTAAGTAGAGTGTTGCCAAAAACAATGTTTTAGAAACTTAAGGAAGCAATAATCAAAGAGGAAATTAGATTAGATTATGTTGTTGTTATTGTTGTGTTTTATTTGTAATTCTTCATTTACTGTTAATGTAAATTTAGTTCTCCAAGTTTGTGTTTTTGTTCACTAACAAATTGATTATGTTGTACAGCATTTTATGATTTGTATTTTGATGATTTTTGCCTGGACCCCAGGCAGAATAGTCTCCGCTATGGTCTAGACTGATGGGGATCCTTAATAAACAATGAACAATAAACAATAAACAATATTCAGAATTTACATTGAAATGGATGGGATTCTGTAATATTTCAATAATGTATTATTAATAATTGCTGCTGTAAAACATATTGATAATGATCCCTGGTGTGCAAGAGACCATGGGGCACATTAATATTTAGTCCTTGGGTGATAACTATGTTTTTTGAATTTGTTATGATTTTTTGAAAGATAACATTGAAATGGATGGGATTCTGTAATATTTCAATAATTTATTATTAATAATTGCTGCTGTAAAACATATTGATAATCATCCCTGGTGTGCAAGAGACCATGGGGCACATGAATATTTAGTCCTTGGGTGATAACTATGTTTTTTTAATTTTTTTATATTTTTTGAAAGATAACATTGAAATGGATGGGATTCTGTAATATTTCAATAATTTATTATTAATAATTGCTGCTGTAAAACATATTGATAATCATCCCTGGTGTGCAAGAGACCATGGGAAATAAAACTATTTAGTCCTTGGGTGATAACTATGTTTTTAGAATTTTTTATGATTTTTTGAAAGATAACATTGAAATGGATGGGATTCTGTAATATTTCAATAATTTATTATTAATAATTGCTGCTGTAAAACATATTGATAATCATCCCTGGTGTGCAGGAGACCAAGGGAAATAAAACTATTTAGTCCTTGGGTGATAACTATGTTTTTTGAATTTGTTATGATTTTTTGAAAGATAACATTGAAATGGATGGGATTCTGTAATATTTCAATAATTTATTATTAATAATTGCTGCTGTAAAACATATTGATAATGATCCCTGGTGTGCAAGAGACCATGGGGCACATTAATATTTAGTCCTTGGGTGATAACTATGTTTTTTGAATTTTTTAATATTTTTTGAAAGATAACATTGAAATGGATGGGATTCTGTAATATTTCAATAATTTATTATTAATAATTGCTGCTGTAAAACATATTGATAATCATCCCTGGTGTGCAAGAGACCATGGGAAATAAAACTATTTAGTCCTTGGGTGATAACTATGTTTTTAGAATTTTTTATGATTTTTTGAAAGATAACATTGAAATGGATGGGATTCTGTAATATTTCAATAATTTATTATTAATAATTGCTGCTGTAAAACATATTGATAATCATCCCTGGTGTGCAGGAGACCAAGGGAAATAAAACTATTTAGTCCTTGGGTGATAACTATGTTTTTTGAATTTTCTATGATTTTTTGAAAGATAACATTGAAATGTATGGGATTCTGTAATATTTCAATCATTTATTATTAATAATTGCTGCTGTAAAACATATTGATAATCATCTCTGGTGTGCAGGAGACCATGGGAAATAAATCTATTTAGTCCTTGGGTGATAACTATGTTATTAGATTTTTTTATGATTTTTTGAAAGATAACATTGAAATGGATGGGATTCTGTAATATTTCAATAATTTATTATTAATAATTGCTGCTGTAAAACATATTGATAATCATCCCTGGTGTGCAAGAGACCATGGGAAATAAAACTATTTAGTCCTTGGGTGATAACTATGTTTTTTGAATTTTTTATGATTTTTTGAAAGATAACATGGAAATGGATGGGATTCTGTAATATTTCAATAATTTATTATTAATAATTGCTGCTGTAAAACATATTGATAATGATCCCTGGTGTGCAAGAGACCATGGGGCACATTAATATTTAGTCCTTGGGTGATAACTATGTTTTTTGAATTTTTTAATATTTTTTGAAAGATAACATTGAAATGGATGGGATTCTGTAATATTTCAATCATTTATTATTAATAATTGCTGCTGTAAAACATATTGATAATCATCCCTGGTGTGCAGGAGACCAAGGGAAATAAAACTATTTAGTCCTTGGGTGATAACTATGTTTTTTGAATTTTTTATGATTTTTTGAAAGATAACATGGAAATGTATGGGATTCTGTAATATTTCAATAATTTATTATTAATAATTGCTGCTGTAAAACATATTGATAATGATCCCTGGTGTGCAAGAGACCATGGGGCACATTAATATTTAGTCCTTGGGTGATAACTATGTTTTTTGAATTTTTTAATATTTTTTGAAAGATAACATTGAAATGGATGGGATTCTGTAATATTTCAATCATTTATTATTAATAATTGCTGCTGTAAAACATATTGATAATCATCCCTGGTGTGCAGGAGACCATGGGAAATAAATCTATTTAGTCCTTGGGTGATAACTATGTTATTAGAATTTTTTATGATTTTTGGAAAGATAACATTGAAATGGATGGGATTCTGTAATATTTCAATAATTTATTATTAATAATTGCTGCTGTAAAACATATTGATAATGATCCCTGGTGTGCAAGAGACCATGGGGCACATTAATATTTAGTCCTTGGGTGATAACTATGTTTTTTGATTTTTTTATGATTTTTCGAAAAATAACATTGAAATGAATGGGATTCTGTAATATTTCAATAATTTATTATTAATAATTGCTGCTGTAAAACATATTGATAATCATCCCTGGTGTGCAGAAGACCATGGGAAATAAAACTATTTAGTCCTTGGGTGATAACTATGTTTTTTTAATTCTTTATGATTTTTTGAAAGATAACATTGAAATGGAAGGGATTCTGTAATATTTCAATAATTTATTATTAATAATTGCTGCTGTAAAACATATTGATAATGATCCCTGGTGTGCAAGAGACCATGGGGCACATTAATATTTAGTCCTTGGGTGATAACTATGTATTTTTAAATTTTTAATATTTTTTGAAAGATAACATTGAAATGGATGGGATTCTGTAATATTTCAATAATTTATTATTAATAATTGCTGCTGTAAAACATATTGATAATCATCCCTGGTGTGCAGAAGACCATGGGAAATAAAACTATTTAGTCCTTGGGTGATAACTATGTTTTTTGAATTTTTTATGATTTTTTGAAAGATAACATTGAAATGGAAGGGATTCTGTAATATTTCAATAATTTATTATTAATAATTGCTGCTGTAAAACATATTGATAATGATCCCTGGTGTGCAAGAGACCATGGGGCACATTAATATTTAGTCCTTGGGTGATAACTATGTTTTTTTTAATTTTTTTATATTTTTTGAAAGATAACATTGAAATGGATGGGATTCTGTAATATTTCAATAATTTATTATTAATAATTGCTGCTGTAAAACATATTGATAATCATCCCTGGTGTGCAAGAGACCATGGGAAATAAAACTATTTAGTCCTTGGGTGATAACTATGTTTTTTGATTTTTTTATGATTTTTTGAAAGATAACATTTAAATGGATGGGATTCTGTAATATTTCAATAATTTATTATTAATAATTGCTGCTGTAAAACATATTGATAATCATCCCTGGTGTGCAGAAGACCATGGGAAATAAAACTATTTAGTCCTTGGGTGATAACTATGTTTTTTGAATTTTTTATGATTTTTTGAAAGATAACATTGAAATGGATGGGATTCTGTAATATTTCAATAATTTATTATTAATAATTGCTGCTGTAAAACATATTGATAATCATCCCTGGTGTGCAGGAGACCAAGGGAAATAAAACTATTTAGTCCTTGGGTGATAACTATGTTTTTTGAATTTTTTATGATTTTTTGAAAGATAACATGGAAATGTATGGGATTCTGTAATATTTCAATAATTTATTATTAATAATTGCTGCTGTAAAACATATTGATAATGATCCCTGGTGTGCAAGAGACCATGGGGCACATTAATATTTAGTCCTTGGGTGATAACTATGTTTTTTGAATTTTTTAATATTTTTTGAAAGATAACATTGAAATGGATGGGATTCTGTAATATTTCAATCATTTATTATTAATAATTGCTGCTGTAAAACATATTGATAATCATCCCTGGTGTGCAGGAGACCATGGGAAATAAATCTATTTAGTCCTTGGGTGATAACTATGTTATTAGAATTTTTTATGATTTTTGGAAAGATAACATTGAAATGGATGGGATTCTGTAATATTTCAATAATTTATTATTAATAATTGCTGCTGTAAAACATATTGATAATGATCCCTGGTGTGCAAGAGACCATGGGGCACATTAATATTTAGTCCTTGGGTGATAACTATGTTTTTTGATTTTTTTATGATTTTTCGAAAAATAACATTGAAATGAATGGGATTCTGTAATATTTCAATAATTTATTATTAATAATTGCTGCTGTAAAACATATTGATAATCATCCCTGGTGTGCAGAAGACCATGGGAAATAAAACTATTTAGTCCTTGGGTGATAACTATGTTTTTTTAATTCTTTATGATTTTTTGAAAGATAACATTGAAATGGAAGGGATTCTGTAATATTTCAATAATTTATTATTAATAATTGCTGCTGTAAAACATATTGATAATGATCCCTGGTGTGCAAGAGACCATGGGGCACATTAATATTTAGTCCTTGGGTGATAACTATGTATTTTTAAATTTTTAATATTTTTTGAAAGATAACATTGAAATGGATGGGATTCTGTAATATTTCAATAATTTATTATTAATAATTGCTGCTGTAAAACATATTGATAATCATCCCTGGTGTGCAGAAGACCATGGGAAATAAAACTATTTAGTCCTTGGGTGATAACTATGTTTTTTGAATTTTTTATGATTTTTTGAAAGATAACATTGAAATGGAAGGGATTCTGTAATATTTCAATAATTTATTATTAATAATTGCTGCTGTAAAACATATTGATAATGATCCCTGGTGTGCAAGAGACCATGGGGCACATTAATATTTAGTCCTTGGGTGATAACTATGTTTTTTTTAATTTTTTTATATTTTTTGAAAGATAACATTGAAATGGATGGGATTCTGTAATATTTCAATAATTTATTATTAATAATTGCTGCTGTAAAACATATTGATAATCATCCCTGGTGTGCAAGAGACCATGGGAAATAAAACTATTTAGTCCTTGGGTGATAACTATGTTTTTTGATTTTTTTATGATTTTTTGAAAGATAACATTTAAATGGATGGGATTCTGTAATATTTCAATAATTTATTATTAATAATTGCTGCTGTAAAACATATTGATAATCATCCCTGGTGTGCAGAAGACCATGGGAAATAAAACTATTTAGTCCTTGGGTGATAACTATGTTTTTTGAATTTTTTATGATTTTTTGAAAGATAACATTGAAATGGATGGGATTCTGTAATATTTCAATAATTTATTATTAATAATTGCTGCTGTAAAACATATTGATAATGATCCCTGGTGTGCAAGAGACCATGGGGCACATTAATATTTAGTCCTTGGGTGATAACTATGTTTTTTGATTTTTTTATGATTTTTCGAAAAATAACATTGAAATGAATGGGATTCTGTAATATTGCAATAATTTATTATTAATAATTGCTGCTGTAAAACATATTGATAATCATCCCTGGTGTGCAGAAGACCATGGGAAATAAAACTATTTAGTCCTTGGGTGATAACTATGTTTTTTGAATTCTTTATGATTTTTTGAAAGATAACATTGAAATGGAAGGGATTCTGTAATATTTCAATAATTTATTATTAATAATTGCTGCTGTAAAACATATTGATAATGATCCCTGGTGTGCAAGAGACCATGGGGCACATTAATATTTAGTCCTTGGGTGATAACTATGTATTTTTAAATTTTTAATATTTTTTGAAAGATAACATTGAAATGGATGGGATTCTGTAATATTTCAATAATTTATTATTAATAATTGCTGCTGTAAAACATATTGATAATCATCCCTGGTGTGCAAGAGACCATGGGAAATAAAACTATTTAGTCCTTGGGTGATAACTATGTTTTTTGAATTTTTTATGATTTTTTGAAAGATAACATGGAAATGGATGGGATTCTGTAATATTTCAATAATTTATTATTAATAATTGCTGCTGTAAAACATATTGATAATGATCCCTGGTGTGCAAGAGACCATGGGGCACATTAATATTTAGTCCTTGGGTGATAACTATGTTTTTTGATTTTTTTAATATTTTTTGAAAGATAACATTGAAATGGATGGGATTCTGTAATATTTCAATCATTTATTATTAATAATTGCTGCTGTAAAACATATTGATAATCATCCCTGGTGTGCAGGAGACCAAGGGAAATAAAACTATTTAGTCCTTGGGTGATAACTATGTTTTTTGAATTTTTTATGATTTTTTGAAAGATAACATGGAAATGTATGGGATTCTGTAATATTTCAATAATTTATTATTAATAATTGCTGCTGTAAAACATATTGATAATGATCCCTGGTGTGCAAGAGACCATGGGGCACATTAATATTTAGTCCTTGGGTGATAACTATGTTTTTTGAATTTTTTAATATTTTTTGAAAGATAACATTGAAATGGATGGGATTCTGTAATATTTCAATCATTTATTATTAATAATTGCTGCTGTAAAACATATTGATAATCATCCCTGGTGTGCAGGAGACCATGGGAAATAAATCTATTTAGTCCTTGGGTGATAACTATGTTATTAGAATTTTTTATGATTTTTGGAAAGATAACATTGAAATGGATGGGATTCTGTAATATTTCAATAATTTATTATTAATAATTGCTGCTGTAAAACATATTGATAATGATCCCTGGTGTGCAAGAGACCATGGGGCACATTAATATTTAGTCCTTGGGTGATAACTATGTTTTTTGATTTTTTTTATGATTTTTCGAAAAATAACATTGAAATGAATGGGATTCTGTAATATTTCAATAATTTATTATTAATAATTGCTGCTGTAAAACATATTGATAATCATCCCTGGTGTGCAGAAGACCATGGGAAATAAAACTATTTAGTCCTTGGGTGATAACTATGTTTTTTTAATTCTTTATGATTTTTTGAAAGATAACATTGAAATGGAAGGGATTCTGTAATATTTCAATAATTTATTATTAATAATTGCTGCTGTAAAACATATTGATAATGATCCCTGGTGTGCAAGAGACCATGGGGCACATTAATATTTAGTCCTTGGGTGATAACTATGTATTTTTAAATTTTTAATATTTTTTGAAAGATAACATTGAAATGGATGGGATTCTGTAATATTTCAATAATTTATTATTAATAATTGCTGCTGTAAAACATATTGATAATCATCCCTGGTGTGCAGAAGACCATGGGAAATAAAACTATTTAGTCCTTGGGTGATAACTATGTTTTTTGAATTTTTTATGATTTTTTGAAAGATAACATTGAAATGGAAGGGATTCTGTAATATTTCAATAATTTATTATTAATAATTGCTGCTGTAAAACATATTGATAATGATCCCTGGTGTGCAAGAGACCATGGGGCACATTAATATTTAGTCCTTGGGTGATAACTATGTTTTTTTTAATTTTTTTATATTTTTTGAAAGATAACATTGAAATGGATGGGATTCTGTAATATTTCAATAATTTATTATTAATAATTGCTGCTGTAAAACATATTGATAATCATCCCTGGTGTGCAAGAGACCATGGGAAATAAAACTATTTAGTCCTTGGGTGATAACTATGTTTTTTGATTTTTTTATGATTTTTTGAAAGATAACATTTAAATGGATGGGATTCTGTAATATTTCAATAATTTATTATTAATAATTGCTGCTGTAAAACATATTGATAATCATCCCTGGTGTGCAGAAGACCATGGGAAATAAAACTATTTAGTCCTTGGGTGATAACTATGTTTTTTGAATTTTTTATGATTTTTTGAAAGATAACATTGAAATGGAAGGGATTCTGTAATATTTCAATAATTTATTATTAATAATTGCTGCTGTAAAACATATTGATAATGATCCCTGGTGTGCAAGAGACCATGGGGCACATTAATATTTAGTCCTTGGGTGATAACTATGTTTTTTGATTTTTTTATGATTTTTCGAAAAATAACATTGAAATGAATGGGATTCTGTAATATTGCAATAATTTATTATTAATAATTGCTGCTGTAAAACATATTGATAATCATCCCTGGTGTGCAGAAGACCATGGGAAATAAAACTATTTAGTCCTTGGGTGATAACTATGTTTTTTGAATTCTTTATGATTTTTTGAAAGATAACATTGAAATGGAAGGGATTCTGTAATATTTCAATAATTTATTATTAATAATTGCTGCTGTAAAACATATTGATAATGATCCCTGGTGTGCAAGAGACCATGGGGCACATTAATATTTAGTCCTTGGGTGATAACTATGTATTTTTAAATTTTTAATATTTTTTGAAAGATAACATTGAAATGGATGGGATTCTGTAATATTTCAATAATTTATTATTAATAATTGCTGCTGTAAAACATATTGATAATCATCCCTGGTGTGCAAGAGACCATGGGAAATAAAACTATTTAGTCCTTGGGTGATAACTATGTTTTTAGATTTTTTTTATGATTTTTTGAAAGATAACATTGAAATGGATGGGATTCTGTAATATTTCAATAATTTATTATTAATAATTGCTGCTGTAAAACATATTGATAATCATCCCTGGTGTGCAGAAGACCATGGGAAATAAAACTATTTAGTCCTTGGTTGATAACTATGTTTTTTGAATTTTTTATGATTTTTTGAAAGATAACATTGAAATGGAAGGGATTCTGTAATATTTCAATAATTTATTATTAATAATTGCTGCTGTAAAACATATTGATAATGATCCCTGGTGTGCAAGAGACCATGGGGCACATTAATATTTAGTCCTTGGGTGATAACTATGTTTTTTTTTAATTTTTTATATTTTTTGAAAGATAACATTGAAATGGATGGGATTCTGTAATATTTCAATAATTTATTATTAATAATTGCTGCTGTAAAACATATTGATAATCATCCCTGGTGTGCAAGAGACCATGGGAAATAAAACTATTTAGTCCTTGGGTGATAACTATGTTTTTTGATTTTTTTATGATTTTTTGAAAGATAACATTTAAATGGATGGGATTCTGTAATATTTCAATAATTTATTATTAATAATTGCTGCTGTAAAACATATTGATAATCATCCCTGGTGTGCAGAAGACCATGGGAAATAAAACTATTTAGTCCTTGGGTGATAACTATGTTTTTTGAATTTTTTATGATTTTTTGAAAGATAACATTGAAATGGAAGGGATTCTGTAATATTTCAATAATTTATTATTAATAATTGCTGCTGTAAAACATATTGAGAATGATCTCTGGTGTGCAAGAGACCATGGGGCACATTAATATGTAGTCCTTGGGTGACAACTATGTTTTTTGATTTTTTTATGATTTTTCGAAAAATAACATTGAAATGAATGGGATTCTGTAATATTTCAATAATTTATTATTAATAATTGCTGCTGTAAAACATATTGATAATCATCCCTGGTGTGCAGGAGACCATGGGAAATAATACTATTTAGTCCTTGGGTGATAACTATGTTTTTTGATTTTTTTATGATTTTTTTAAAGATAACATGGAAATGGATGGGATTCTGTAATATTTCAATAATTTATTATTAATAATTGCTGCTGTAAAACATATTGATAATCATCCCTGGTGTGCAGGAGACCATGGGAAATAAAACTATTTAGTCCTTGGGTGATAACTATGTTTTTAGATTTTTTTATGATTTTTTTAAAGATAACATGGAAATGGATGGGATTCTGTAATATTTCAATAATTTATTATTAATAATTGCTGCTGTAAAACATATTGATAATCATCCCTGGTGTGCAGGAGACCATGGGAAATAATACTATTTAGTCCTTGGGTGATAACTATTTTTTTAGAATTTTTTATGATTTTTTGAAAGATAACATGGAAATGGATGGGATTCTGTAATATTTCAATACTTTATTATTAATAATTGCTGCTGTAAAACATATTGATAATCATCCCTGGTGTGCAAGAGACCATGGGGCACATTAATATTTAGTCCTTGGGTGATAACTATGTTTTTTGAATTTTTTATGATTTTTCGAAAAATAACATTGAAATGGATGGGATTCTGTAATATTTCAATAATTTATTATTAATAATTGCTGCTGTAAAACATATTGATACTCATCCCTGGTGTGCAGGAGACCATGGGGCACATTAATATTTAGTCCTTGGGTGACAGCTATGTTTTTTGAATTTCTTATTATTTTTCGAAAGATTACATGGAAATGGATGGGATTCTGTAATATTTTAATAATGTATTATTAATAATTGGTACAGTAAAACATATTGGTAATAATCACATATTGTAAAGGACACACATGGGCACAATAACATTTAGTTGCTGGGTGATAACTCTGTTTTTAGATTTTTTTTATGATTTTCCCAAAAGATTCATTGAACTGTATGGGATTCTGTAATATTTCAATATTTTATTATTAATAATTTGTCCAGTAAAACATTTTGGTAATCATCACAGACGAGAACATTAGACACAAACAATGTTTTTAGATTGTTTTATTACATTTTTACATGTATATATTGAAGTGACTGGGATTTACGATTTCATTGAACGCACCATCAGTTCGCCTAACGTACAAGGCCACGTAGCTGCGCAGGAATATTTGAAGCGCGGCTAGTGCGACTGTCTCTCTCTGAAGTGCGGCCAGCGTCACCGCAGTCCTATAAGTACCATTTTGAGGTACTTTTGAATATATTGGAGTATTTCGATTTTTCAGTACTTTTACTTCTCCACTACATCTCAAGAGGCAAATATTGTACTTTTACTCCACTACAATTATTTGAAAACTGCCGTTACCAGTTACTTTGTAGATTTTGATTGTTATTACAAAACATACATTAACCACATTCAGCCCTATATACAGTACATTTCTGCCATTTGAAAATAGCCGATCTACAAGCTCATTGTGAGCTTGTAGATCTGCTATTTTCAAAAGATATGTAGACATTTTATACATTTGAACACTTGTGAAACGGGATATACATTTTTGATACCAATACTTTTGTAATTTAATTCCAGACTTTTACTTAACAGAGTATTTTTACATTGCAGTATTGATACTTTTACTGAAGTAAAAACATTGAGTACTTTTTCCACCACTGAGCATAAACACCAGTGGTGGAAAAAGTACTCAAATGTTTTACTTAAGTAAAAGTATCAATACTGCAATGTAGAAGTACTCTGTTACAAGTAAAAGTCCGGAATTCAAAATTTACTTGAGTAAAAGTACGAAATGATTGGTATCAAAATGTACTTAAAGTACCAAAAGTAAAAGTACTAAATGTTTGAAAATAGCAGATCTATACGACGTCGTCGCAAAACGCTGATAGGATGGATTACTGACAATGAATTACGAAATGGTAGAATCCCCCCCACCCCCTCTAAATTCAATAAATCTAAGATATGATTGCTATTAACTACCTGTGACATCATCAGCAGAGATTCTAAGGCAGTTCTACTCTGTTACAGTAAAGGGGTTTCAGGGGAAACCAGTAAAATGAGGAATAATATAATAAAAGACTGTCTTGCTAATACCTCTTATGCAAATGAGCCATGCAGTCGAATGTAAACAAATCGCTAGTGCAGTCTGGATCTGTCATGACCATCATGGATGAACTTCAACCTGGTGTTTGCACTTTCTCCATTTTTGACCCGTTCATTCATCTACATAAACATTCGGATTTCAAATATAACGTTTTTGACCCTGGCGAGGGTGGGAGTTGAAACTGTGACTTCTGCTTGTAAGGCAGCTGATCCAATATTACCCAGTTTTAGCTCAGTCATCACAAGATCATGGGATCGAATCCCAGCACAAGAACTTTGGCATCTGAGCAATCTGGCTCCCACGGGTCTACTATCTTTTTTCGCCTTTATCATAAAGGTTGCTGGGCAATATAGAGGATGAAATGCATAATTTATTAAATAATATAAAGGTAATATCAAATACATTGTAAAAAATGAGAGACATGACGCTTTATTAGCAAGACAGTCTTTTATTATATTATTCCTCATTTTGCTGGTTTCCCCTGAAACCCCTTTACTGTTACAGAGTAGAACTGCCTTAGAATCTCTGCTGGTGATGAGGCCATAGTTGAATGGTTAGAGAGCCTGCCTTGAATTCATGGAGATTTTTTTGTTTTTGACACATTCCTGAGCACAGACTCAGACATATTGGTTGGATGCATGGCGCATATAATAGGCTATCGCATTGTAGATTAGTAGGCAATAATTCCAATATTCACTATACACTCCTCATGTTTAAGCCTAACTGAATTATATATTTATGGACTTGTTATAAATTGTATACATTTTTGGACGACATTTCATTTGTCGGCAATACTTTGCCCGGGGAGACATCAAATTTCTCTTTTGGGTCTTGAGTCTTGGGACTCAAGACCCAAAAGAGAAATTTGATGTCTCCCAGGGAGCCGGGACCCAAGCCTCAAGACTCTTGAGCTAAAAAGTTTGTGAACCACTGCCATTTAGAACTAGCCTGGTATCCAGCCTGCTTCGCTACGTTCGGCTGACTTTTTTTTCTCTCTTCGCTTCTCAGTCTGGAAAGCCTCCTATCTCCAAGGGAGGCGGGACATGCCAAAAGCTTCGAAACCTAACGTGGCTTCTGATTGGTCTGTGGTGCGGGGCGGGACCAAAAAAACAGTGTGATCGTTGTGATTCGTCATTCGTTTGAACAACATCCAATCAGCAACGACGTTGCCCAACGTAACATACGACGTTGCCCAACGTAACATATGTAGTTCCAGTGTAGTTCTGCAAAACCTTCCAATGGGAGGCTTTCCAGACTGAGAAGCGAAGAGAGAAAAAAAAGTCAGCCGAACGTAGCGAAGCAGGCTGGATACCAGGCTAATTTAGAACAGTGGTTTTCAACCTTTTTCATGCCAAGGACCCCTAAATTGATATACATTTGAAAATGTTTTGTGCCAGGGACCCCCAGAAGCAAAGATTTGAGTTACAAATTTATATATATTTCAAAGATATGCACACATTTTCAAGATTTTTCAAAAATAGCAGATCTACAAGCTCATAGCGCGGCACTCGGTGCCGCGCTATGAGCTTGTAGATCTGCTATTTTTGAATAGCCAAAGCTAAGTGGTTAAAAATTATTGTGACTCTATCAGTGCCAGTGGCGTACCCACCTTAGAGGCAGGAACTAAAATCTCGCCTCCCCTAGAAAATGAAGTAAAAGACTGACTGAAAAACAGGCAGTGAAAAAAATCCAAACAGAATAGTGGCCGTCGGACCATTAGCCCGCCTCCTCGTCCATTCACGCGGGCAGGCAGCTAATCACCACCGTATCCATTCAGCAGAGTGACCCTCGCCTATATAGTGATGCAAATGTATGCCTTTGTCTTCATGGGGTACCAGGAGTGCCAGGGGTGGGGGTCTGGGCCATCACCTGTACTCACCTAGCATAAAAGGGGCTCTGAGAGCAGCTTGAGCCATTCATTACTAAACTACAACATGAAGAGACCACCGCTGAAGAATTGATTGATTGATTATACTTGCATATTGTTTTTATTAACGTTTTTCGTTTTTTTTTTGTCAGAGTGTGTAGTGTTGTTGTTAACTTGTTTCCCCCGAGATTTTTCCCCCGAGTACCCCCCTCGCCTGCCCTAAATGTAATTCCTGGGAACTGTTCCATGAGCTGCTGCAGTGCTGCTGTTCAGCCACAGAGAAGAACGCCGCTCTGGTTTTGGGCTCCATGATTGGTCAAGTTCAAGGATTCTGCTATCGACTTTCATGGTCTTTTATAGGAATACGTGAAGCCTGGCTTTACCATCCTGGCTTGACAAGGTCTAGCTCGACAAAGTCGCTCCTTTTCAGCCTGGCTTGGCGTTCATGGAACGGAATAAACCAGGCTGTACGGACCAGACTTTGTCAAACCTGGATTTGACTTAAATCCAGGCTTATTTAATTCTCCTTTCTTGTAATAGGCCCCAGATTTGCCAAAACAAGCTTAGGCCAAAAATGAAATCAAGCCACACTCTTGAGGTGCTTCTGGTCTGATCAGTGCAATAATTTGAAATGTGGCATATTAAATAACTATTTGTATATGTTTAACATACTATATTAGCTCAGTGGTACAAAATTAAAAAAGACCTGGGTTCGAATCCGGGGTAGGACATGAAAGTTACAAAGTGCAGCTTTAAACAAACAAAAATAAGTGGGTTTAGTTAATTTAAAAAAAGGTTACTGAGGGCTAGTAAAGACTCAAGCCATTAAAAGACCAAAATACCAATTCTTAGGTAAACAATCTAAATTGTTTTTATTTTACTCAGTGCAATAATAAAATTTGCTTTCGCCCGAGAATATTAAATATCATTAGACAAATCAACAAAACAAATCGCTACAGACTCAGAACATTTTTATAAAGGGCAATCATTAGACTCAGCTTAACGAATACATAATTCAGAAATACTGAAGTAGTCATCCCTACTATGGAGCTGAACAATGGAAACCCAATTAAACAGCCTAAATGTGTGGTGGTATAATTCAAACCGTTCTCTGTGTCAATGATGAAGAATGCAGACATTATTGCACACAGTAATGGCTGATTTATCGTTTGTTGCATGACGGCTTCACGTGATAGCCGACCGACAGGCTCACAACACGTCGCGGATGCGAATCGTTGTGAGCCTGTGTTGTGAGGTCGGCTATTTTTGCAATGTCGTCAAGCCGGCTTAAATCAGCAGGCTTGCACAGAAACGGCAGTAGTTTGGAGCAAACTTTAAAAACGTAACTTCTGGACAGCAACACATTGACATGGGCCACACGTGCACACGTACACACACACACACACGTTTCTCAGAGAAAATGGCTCTTCTATATTATTGTAATGTCTCAACAGCACTTAGGAGTCACAGGAAGGAGGACACAGACGCCATATCACTATGAATACTTTGTCTTATGACTGGGATACTCATGAAAACGACAGTTTTTCAGCGAGCAACGCAGTTGTAAAACAACATATATAGTAGGCTTTAGTCTCTTTTCTCTCGGTCCAACGTGAAAAGCAGCTTGCGCCTGGGCGAGTCTCCTATTAAGGAGACTGTATCCGAGAAGGGGGCCCCGCCCGAGGTTTCAATGACTTGGGCAGTGGAGGGGACAGTTCCCGGGGTGTTCCCCGTCAGCCCGGTGCCATCCGTGGAGGAAGACGTCACCTTATTGGGAGAATTCATGAGGCAAGCGGTATCATCCATTTCAATGACCTCAAAGTCTGCATCGTTCCACTGGTCTGCCTCATTGTCCCCTTGATCCTCCTCCTCCTCTTCCTCGTCGTTGGCTCCCGAGTCCAGCAGCGCTTGGCGGTACTCGCTGTCGTCCGCGTCGGGTCTTCCCCTGACACGGGACTTACCCCGTTGCACGCCGTCGGGGGAGGAGGCCAGCTTGTACATGACGGGGAAGAGGATGGAGGTCAGGGTGGCGCTGAGCAGCGACTGGTACATGAGCAGCGGGTGTTCCGGCAGCTTCCCGAGGAGGAAGCCCAAAAGGCCGGGCAGCACCATCTCCCCCAGCGCCGCCCCGACCACGAAGCCCGCCGCCGAGTGGCTCGTCACCGTGGTGTACTGCTCCATCCAGGAGATGCCGCTGGGGAACGTGGTGGCCATGGAGGCGCCGTACAGGCCCGTGCACAGCCACAGGACCGCCCGCTCTCGGCTGAACAGGCAGAGGAGCAGTGAGGAGAGCGTGCAGCCGACCAGGCTGAGGAGGATCATGGTGCCCGGATACACGCATGTGGCGAAGAAGATGGCCAGGCCGCGGCAGGCAGCAAACGTTCCCCAGAACAGGGAGTTGAGTCCCGCGGCCTGAGGCTCGTCCATGTGGGCATAGTCCTTGGCGTAGGTGAAGATGAAAGAGCCGTAAGAAACCTCGGCGCCGACGTACCAGAAGAAGAAGATGAACAGCAAGATGTTGAGCACCGTGTGATACCTGGCAAACAGAGGCTTCCCCGAGGCGGCGCGGGCCTTGTCGCGCGACGGGCTGCCGCGGGCGTAGAGGATGAAGAACAGGATGGAGATGAGAAGGATGAAGGACCCGATCACAATGTATGCCAACATGGAGGTGAGGGCGCCCTCCTTGCTGTGGAAGTATCGGATGGCAACCTTTTCTCTCGTGCCAACAGGAGGTGCAGCAGCGCTGAGTCCAGTGGCGTTTGTGAGAGTGGACAGGGTGACACCCATGCTGCTATTTTTACTCATGTCTGTCCCAAAGAGTAACTTTGCTATGATTGGTGACATGAAGGCCCCCGCTGCAAAGCTGAAGTGCAGGGCCTGCATGTGGGGTCCGGCATGCTCTCCCCATGTGTTCAGGATGAGTACATTCCCACCTAATAGACAGCAGAGGAAACACATTAATGACATGCCCAAACCATTATACTCTGGCCTCAACAATGAATAAAATACCCATCAACACAGGGATTATTTGATAAACAAATTTGCCATTTTCTATTATTATTAGTCTTAGTTTATCAGTATATTTGATGCAAAAAAATAAGTGTTAAAAAGAAGTGCTGCTTAGAGCGGTTTCCTGCAGAACACAACCTAAGTCTGTTCGTACCTGTATCCAGAACACCCATAGATATTCCAATGCTGGACATCAGCCCAGTGAGGAGAAGAGCCTTCTGGCAGAAAGGGATAGCACACATTCCAAATGCTGTGACCAACATCGAAAACCCTGCGAAGCATTAATTAAGAGAGAGGAGAGAAAAAGCCTTCATTATTCTGAGAGCAAGCGCCAAACACTACAATAATGAAACACCTTGATGCACAGCTCTCTGGTAAGCCTACAGGAGTAGCATTTGTGATACCCTATAATGCATTTAACCTCTTAAACCTTGTACATTTCGTTGACTGGGGTCCCCCAGGAGTCTATGCTTGGTCCCCTCCTTTTTCACCCTACACCAAAATATACACAGAAGATAGCAGATCTACAAGCTCACAACGCATTGTGAGCTTGTAGACCTACTATTTTCACTATTTCACAAGGGCTCGTGTGATTAAACAAATCTCAATCAATGCCAGGGCACTAGCAGTCACTGTGGTAAACACTGAACTGCTACAGTATATTCACTACACAGTATTATTATTATCATTATTATGTTTATGTTGCACTTGTTGTATGTGCCCAACCTCTGGGTCATGGAGGGCACAGAGGATGCAGGTTTTCATTACAAAAGGGGGCTTCACTGATGTGGCTGCAGGTGTGTATAGTACCAGTGAACTACTGAAAACCTGTCCTGCATGAAACATGAGCACGCTAAGTCTAGCGTAGCCAGACGATCAGAGATCCCCGCCTACCGATCGTCTGGGGAAATCTAAATTCAATGCTGGGGCTTGAACAGGGGAGAAAACTGCTCAGCTGACAAACCTACGCACACTGCTTTCTTTGACAACAACCGATCCTGATGATACCGAACCACAGTGGTAGGCAACAGGTGGTCCCGTGAGCCACAACTGGCCCACTCAAGCTATAATATCTGGCCCAACAAATTATTTTGTAAATAATTTACAACATCTGACTGACAATCCCACATGTATAGTAAGCTGCAATGTCAAAAAGAGAACCTATACCCCCACCTAAAGAACACTTATTATGACAGGGAAAGAGATTAAAGGGATATTTCAAATTTTTTAATGGGTAATTTCATCGTCTACTCAGGCTTTTGTGAACACCCCGGACAGTTTTTATGTTGCTTGATTCAGTATTTAGATATTTGATATTCATTCTATCAGACACGCCCCCTTCCTATATAAACCCATTGTAACTTAAAACTCAATTTTAACCATGTTAGATTCATCGAAAACACCCGTTGTTGGTTCTGGTGACTCATACTGCCCCTCCTAATACGTGAGGGGGCCATGTTTTTCGATTGCTTTTTTCAGGAATTTTATATAAAAAAAATATCAATTTGAATAATTTTCTCAAAACATTATTAAAAAATAAATGAAAAAAGTAATTGAAAAAACGCGGCCCCCTCACGTATTAGGAGGGCAATATGAGTCACCAGAACCAAGGACGGGTGTTTTCGATGAATCCATCATGGTTAAAATGGAGTTCGAAGTTACAATGGGTTTGTATAGGAAAGGAAATATCCCTTTAGCACCCTTCAAATTAACACCCATACCCACTATTGCTATCACCATTCGGAGAACAGATGCTGGGTCACTATAGTGGAACCAATCAGGTAGGATGTGGACAGATAAGTCACTAGTCAAAAGCTTTGTGTTGATGAAACTGGGTAGGATGAACGCATGGTTCTTTCTATCCTTATTTGAATACTCTGTTTCCACTGTCAACTTTCCTCTTCAAACTTTGCTTGTAAATCTTCTCTTATGTTAAAAAGCCAAAGTTTCACATTGGCTTAAACAATACAGTACTTCTCTCTGTATCTGAGAAACAATGAAAGAGCTGCTGTTCTATGAAAGAGCTCTCGTTCTTCTCGTCAAAATGAAGTATGACTGTCTCGTTTCCAGATAAATGTTCTTTTTCACGTTTATGAACTAAAGGTCCTCTAAGTGCTAACATTCAAGGATTCAAAACTCATTTCTGTCTGCACCTGTGACATCTGATTACACCCAGTTCTATTAGCATTTAGTTATAACACACACATCTTTATTAAACAACTTATAGGTACATAGTTATTATTATTATTATATATAAGATGGTCTGTCACTGCAGTTATTAAATTAGCCATTGATTATGTTCTGGCCCGCCATACAGTATGAAGGCCAACCCATGCCGTACCGGATATGAATGACCACTGTAAATTATTTGCATTGGCTCTGCAATGTAAGGATGCAAGAGTCACTTGACACGTTGTAAGGCATTGTGAGCTTGTAGATCAGCTATTTTAACAGTTTTTGCCTAACATTATTTGACAATTTGGCCAATGTTTGATCAGTTTTTATTGTACAATTTGCTGATTACCGTTGATGCAGTTATGGTCTTTTTAAATTTATTTTATGTATTAAAAAGGTTTTAAAAGTCCTTAAATTGACACTTTACTGTCATCTGGGAGCCCCATCCCCTCCCTAAATCATGTGGGGACCCCCCTGTGGATCCCGAGATTCCCGACCCACAGGACTAGAGCAGCAGACCCTACTGGAACAGGCCTTACCCAGCAGGAGGTGGGGGTTCATGCAGTTAAAGAGGAGCCCTGCCAACAGGGAGCCACTGATGTATCCCGCTGAACGGCCAACAAAGATGTAGGAGATATTGCTGATGTTCTTGTGCACATTCACTGCCAGGTCCTCAAATGTAGGGCCTAGAATGGAGATACTCATCCCCTGTAAAAGAAACACAATTGTAGCCTATGTAAGTATGGTTTGGATGCTGATAGCCTAATGGTTAGAAAAATGAGCACGATGAGGCTGGAGCGTTGTTGGATTTGACTACAAGCTGCGAATATCTGGGTGACACTGAGGAACATCAGGGGTTGACACTAAGGTCTCAGGGGCAAGTACAGGTCAAGTTCTACTTGCCCAAAGGTCATGGCCACTTGCCCGATAAGTAAATCAAATTAATGTTAAATCCAATCGATAACTGCCGAGTGGTGACAGTCACTTTGAAAGTCTGAATGAGCGCAACTGCTACTTGTAAAACGGTAGCATTATTTGTTCTTTCATGAATAACCAATAATATTTAATGAAGACGGTTGCTTCCCCATTCAAACGCACTTGCCCGTCGGGCAACCTGAAAGCAAACTCCACTTGCCCAAATGTTTTATTTACTTGCCTCGGGCAGTCGGGCAACTGTTAGTGTCAACCCCTGGACATTAATGAAACATTATTCGACCTTCCTTGAACGACAGCTACCTACATTTGAGCCAGGCACTAAGTCCTTACGTATGTCCTCCAATATATTTCCCCAGCCAGTGGCCAACTATAAACTAACTATTAGGTGAGGCAGGTGTTGCAGAACCATGTTGAAGACCATGCGTGTTCAGCAAATCTCTCTGTGATGTGTTTAAGAAATGTGAGAGGGAAGGTAGAAGACAAAAACTGTCTTGCATTGTAAACGGACCATGGAGGGGTAATCGGTAGCTATAATCAGTTTACATAGTCATCTTGAAAAGCAAGTTTCGCAACTATGCAAACACTGCAAGGACCAGGATATAGTAACATTATTTGTAGTTCCCTGCTCACGTGGGAAACAAAGACATTCATTGTTATAAAGGTTACTGAGTTTTTGTACAGACAACTGCCTTGTTTGGGTAGGCTATTATTTGTTCCTTATCAGTAACTGAAATGACGCCCTTTGTGTGACAGTGTGATTAAGATTAGTTTTAACCGTACAATTATATAGCCCAACTTCAAATGATCATTTCATTCAAATACTTTGAATTGAATTACCGATTCCATTCCCCCTGATCCACAGACCTGCTTTAAAGTAAGGGCTCAATAATGTAAAATGTCAGCTTTATTTTGTGACACATATATTACTTTTGTCTCAACTCAGTCCTTTCTCATTTTAATGATTATAATGTGACTAAGTTAATTCATTATGCCAACTACAACAAACAACACTATCAAGCCCAATAATACATCATTCTTAATCATGAGCATAACTGTATATACTACTAAGTATATACTACTGTAGCCCAGTGGTTCTCAAACCTTTTAATTTCAAGGACTCCCATAACTCTGAGAGCGTACAGATGGAACCAAATGAACCCGTAAATGGACCCGTAGGGTCCATTTGGTTCCATCAGAATCAGAATCAGTTTTATTGTCACATCACAGGTTTACAAGGTAAAAAAGTGGGTGAAATTCTTTTTTGTACATCGTTCCCATCGCAACGTTAGTTTCCATAGAAAGAAGAGGGGGGGGGAGAAGAAGAGGGTGGGGGGTAAGTGGGAAGGAGATCAAAACAAGAGAGCAACAGAAGGCCAGACAAGTTATCTACATATTTACAAATTACCTGAGATAATAAAAACTAAAAAAAACTAAACTAAGGTGCCTGAGCATAGCAGCAATGTATTGTATACTGTGCATGTTATACTTATACTGTGCATGATAGACAATGGACGTTAAGGTGCTTACATCTGTATGCTCTCAGAGTTACTAGCCTTGGATCAAGACTATCATAAATGTATTTTATAGATTTTGACATTTGCATACCATAGATACCAAAGTAAAAGTCAGACTTGGTCAAATACATCTATGATAGTCTTGATCCAAGGCTGCAAGAGTTCCAGACCTGTAAGGGTCCATTCAGAACCCCCCTCCTCAAGGAACCTTAAGGGTCCCTGGACCCCCACTTTTGAGAACCACTGCTGTAGCCTACAGCCTTATCATCAGGTGGTCACAGACACAGTGTCATCATTATATTAATAACATTGATTACCAATCCCAGGAACGACGAGCAGAGGGCCACGGTGACCATCCAGCGGCTGCACGCCGCTGAGCCCCCCTGGACGGTGCTGATGATTTCAACCCCATCCAAGGAGCCAGACCTGGAGGAGGAACTGCTCCTCTTCTTGGTGGCTCCTCTGATCGACGCCTTCAGCGCGCTCTTCAGACCCCTGTCCTTCCTCCTGTCAAACAGCGTGTCCTCCTCCAGGTCGTCGTTGTCCTCCTCCTCGTCGTCGTCGTCGTCAACGCTGGCGAAACGAACGTGCTTCTTCTTGGCGACGTTGGGGTCTCTGCTGGCCGCGTTGACAGACATACCTGTCAAAATGACTATGGCTGCTGTGCTGTCTGACGACGATGATGATGATGATGTTGTTGATGTCGTGAGTAAATAAAATAGACGCAGACGCAACGCAAGAATAGAGGGTTTAACGTGTTAGAGATGCCTCTGTTTATAGATGTGTCCAATTAAGTCGTCGAACCGAGCCTAGCCATTGTAGAAGCAGGTATTTGCAGTCCATATGTCACAGCGTCGTATCTATGGAAGCTTCAGCTGCTCACGGCGCTCAGCTGACGCGGTAGTTACAGCCATACAGGAAGTGGTCGTCATTATGGGTCAAAAGTATTGACAAACAGCGACCTCTAGCGTCAGGACAATTTATTGTATATTAGCCCTGGACCAGAGCGTTTAGTGACTTCTCTCTCCAGTGGTGGAAAAAGTACTCAGTAAAAGTATCAATACTGCAATGTAGAAATACAAAATTTGCTTGAGTAAAAGTACAAAAGTATTGGTGTCAAAATGTACTTGAAGTACCAAAAGTAGAAAGTACTCATTATGCAGAATGTCCCATTTCACAAGTGTATAAAATGTATTAAAATCTTTTGAAAATAGCCGATCTACAAGCTCACAATGCGTGACGCATTGTGAGCTTCTAGATCGGCTATTTTCATTTGGCCTAAATGAGCTGGGCTGAAGTGGGTATGTTTTGTAATAATAATCAAACTCTACAAAGTAACTAGTAACTAAAGTTTTCAAATAAATGTAGTGGAGTAAAAGTACAATATTTGTACTCAAGTAAAGTACTAATACCTCAAAATTGCACTTTAGTACAGTACTTAAGTAAATGTACTACTTATAGTCACTTTCCAGCCCTGGTCCAGAGCGTTAGTGAGTTCTCCCTTTAACGCCCTGGCTGGCGCCAGGCGCGCTGCCCTGCTCATAGACCGAAAGTTCCACTGCCGTGCGAGGTCTCCAACTTTCGTCAAAATAAACTAAACTATTTTGCTACTCATTTAAAAAAAGGTAGTTTTGTGTTGTTGAAAGTCTATTCTCCAGGATGGGAAGCCTCTCAAGACCCCACCTTCTCTGTATAATACAGTTTTTGGGCAGAAAATAAAATATGGGCAGCCATAGCGGCCATAGCTGAGTGGTTAGTGAGCCCGCCTAGGGAACCAGAGGCCCTGGTTGCCCCATGTACGATTCCAGGCCACGCCAGCATATGTGTCGATGAAATGAAATTTGTCCCTGAGCAAGACTCTCAACCCCTAATTGCTCACAGGCCCTCATTGGAAACAAGGACGCAAGGACTTTCATGAACGTCCTGTTAAAAGGAATTATCCATATCCTTATATGTCCACCAGATGGAAATTATTGTATTTGCTCTACTGCGCCCTCTACAGATCTGGTCGATGGTAATTTATAGTGATCAGATCTGTAGAGGTACACCCCTGGTCTAGAGGTAGGGGCCAGGGGCCCTGGTCTAGAGGTAGGGGCCAGGGGCCCTGGTCTAGAGGGACCTGGTCCAGGGTTAACTGAGTATGTACTATGTATCAGAAATGGATAGATGTCTGAGTTTGACCCACATATTTTGGTGTGTCCTGATGAGTGTTTTTAGATTGATTTACTGTAGACATACTACAGTAACAGTTCTGTAACTATTAACACACACACGCGCGCGTGTGCGTGTGTGTGTGTGTGTGTGAGAGCGTGCGTGTGTGTGTGTATTTCGTTATTTATTTATTTATTCTGATCAGATATATTGATGAATTGTGGCCATTGTGAGTCACGCTTCCAAAGGTCTACTTTTGGTTCACTCTATGTATTCTAACTATTTGCAGTATAAGCCTCAGTATAGACACTTTGACAGTGTGCTTTCTGTTTTTAGTAAAAGGCTTCCAAGTCTAAGTGGAAGTGTTCAAGAATCTATATGGATATACCAACATTTGATCAGTTACAGAGTCATAGGAGCCCATTAATTATGCAGGTGTGAAATAACTTATAAAATAGTGCCTTTATAAAATGGGTGGTAGTGTGACTGTGACCGCCCCACAGTGAGAGAAAGAAAAATACAAGAATGTCACTGAAAAGTCAAACTTTTTCTTTTTACTCTTGAAAATGCTGAATTGTGTTTGTGATATGTACAAAGTATTATATTGCATATAGTATACTGTACATCCAATAGCGGATATGAAAGACCCAATCATTAACATTTTGGAAAACAAAAAAGAGTAGAAAGCATTCTAATGTATAAGGAATTTGGATTATTCACAATGAATAACAAAGCAAAAAATACATCAGAATAGACATGGAGGAAATAAAAGAATAAAACTTAAAAGCTTAAGAGAAAAAAAACACATATGTCAACTACTTTAAAGGGCAAGAACACTTTGTAGAGGTTTGGATTGTGTAGTTACAGTACCTTGCCATGATGTAACTCCAAAGGTGGACAAGAAATCCAAAATGGTTGTTCCATTGATTAGAAATTGATAATTCAATATATGCTCCTCATTGTACAGTGAAACAGCTCTCAAATTCACTTTTAGCCCATTAACAATCACATCAATCAATATAGAACATCACAAAACCTAGTAGGACTACTGTTTGTTTTTTAGATAACATTTTCGACTTACTGTTGATTTAGCTATTTTTATTAGGAAGAACCCCCAGACTGATTTTTAAATAGTAAAATCAACAGGAAGTTGACATTTGTATAAATAAATACAAAGTACTGGGTTTTTGTTATGTTCTATATTGTCTGAATCAGCTTTGTTTGTGCTTTTTAACAGGCTAAAATAATTACTTTGAGAGCTGTTTCAAAGTACAGTATAAGTCAATAATGAGCATATATTGAATGATCAATTTCTAGTCAATGGAGCAATGTAGAGAGAATAATCGCACATCCACTGTTGCTTATTTCAGGTGCGTTGGATAGTAGATAATCTGAATCAAATAAGAAGTCCCGCACACTGTATCTTGCTGTGGCAACTCACTTTTTTTAATGACAAACGTTTCGGTCCGTCTGGACCTTCCTCAATAGTGTCTTGAGGCAGACACTATTGAGGAAGGTCCAGACGGACCGAAACGTTTGTCATTAAAAAAAGTGAGTTGCCACAGCAAGATACAGTGTGCGGGACTTCTTATTTGATTCAGATAGTCAATGGAGCAACCATTTTTGATTTCTTGTCCACCTTTGGAGTTGTATCATGGCAACCCAAACCTTTATTCCTCTATTTGGGCCATGTTTTGGGCAAACATTTTCAGTTGTTTTTAAAATAGAGCTTAAGTGGTTAAAGTTGGTTGAATTTAGCAAGGATTTTTGTTTTCCTGCATATGGATTTCACCATGTCTGAAGCCTGATTCGTCGTACGAATAAACGGTGCATAAATTGGGCATGATGCAGTTAGCCCATTCCACACCCATGTATCCTGCAAGTAAAGTCTCTGCATGAACTATAAATCTTCAATTCATAACGTAAAGGAAATTCATCTTTAATTTCAGCCCAATCTGGATAGCTGAGATTATTCAATCAATGGCTACATTATACAACTATATTAAACTGATGAGACTATCAATCCATATGTAAAAACAATGCATAAAGTGTATGGCAAAGAGGTATCACAATCAACCTCCGATGTACAAATTAAGTCATTTCTTTCACTCAAGGCTTTCACTGGTGAGTAGTGCTGGCATAGTCTAGAAACAGAATAGAACTAGTAGGCTATAGTGTACACATTGTCTAAAATAAAATAAAAATAACAAGAACTTGATTGTACATCATACATTGGTAAAAATCAAAATATTTGATTCAAAGGCAAGCTATAATCTAATCATATGGAAAGCCATAACTCAATGTCAAAAGATGTAAACACCAAGTGCATTTTCTCTTACTTGTTACATCCTCTGTAAATAAAAAAGGGCAACTGATCTTCTGAGAGAAACATTAAAAGAACAAAAGTTTAAGACGGCTATTTCATTTTCTTTTCTTCCAGTTTCATTTGCATTTTTTCAGTCAAAAATATTTCACAAGCACCCCTTCAAATGCAAATATTGCCCCTGTCATAACTCAATAAGGTAAAAGCTCGAAGGCGTGCCTCCAAGCTAATGTGGACAGCAAATGAGAGATGGGGACAGCAATATGGTCCAGATGAGAACAGATTACCAATTATGTTATGATATCTGAGGTAGACAGTGTCTTGCTTATGGAAAATTCACTGACCCATGGTCATTCAATGCTGCATATTTGGAGTTCACTATAGAGCAGTGGTTCTTAACCAGATGATTTTGTGTCGGTCGGGAATTCAGGACCCAGTATATCAAAACATTATTTCACTATGACCCACATTGGGTCCTATTCCACTGGTTGAAAAACAGCAGAAATTACATTTAACTATGTGTTAATAACAGATTGTCTTCATCAAAAACGTACACACAGGAAATACAAAGGGACTGTGACTTGTCCATAAGCAATCTCTCTTTGTAAATAGTTAGTGAAATGCTCATGAATGATTTCCTAACATTTTCAAATGGTGTACCTACACTATCTGTGGTTGACTGTAGGCTACAGGTAGGCATATGATAGCACACTCAACTGATATACTTTATGTCAGCCATTTGCATTCCATTCACAACCTTTGGTCTTCAATAAATCAATGTTAACAGAAAATATCCGTTAATTATGGCATACTTTTGACGCTGTCGCTTAATAAATTCTAGAAAAAAATAAATACAATATGAAAATCAAAACTAACACCTTGCCAACTGAAGGTTAAAGAACTGAGCACATAGTCAATGGTTAACTTGATTCAACCCGACTAATGGTCACATTGTCAATGATTAGTCAAACTTGTGTCAGTTACAATTCAAATGGTAGAGAGTAGAGACAATACAATGTCCCAAATAAGATACTGTAGGTGAATTATAATGTTACTACTTTTGTACGCAATGGTGAGAAGATATAACGTACTTGTAAGTTTCTTTCCATTTTAAGAAGTTATTCATTTTCATTCATTCATTACAAATTAGCTTAGGTGAGTAGCCTAACATCTGCACAATGCCCAGTAACAGTAAGATGATGATTCTGGATTGATTTGCATAAATCTTCTTCCACGGTATACCAGAGAACGTCAGTTCCCCAATTAAACTCAATTTGTTATTTTGAATTCTGAATATTCTTTGAATTTCGGAATATTAGGCCAAACACACAAAACTAAAAACAAGGAAAATAAATTCTCACCACTGTCTATGTTTACAAGGAATACTGCTCAATTTTAACACTAAAATAAAATCGTAATAATCTGTCACAAAAACTCAATACTAGCAGGTTCTTTATATACCTATACCCATGTCCGGCCAATACATATGTTGCATAGCGATGCTGATGTACAGTCAGTCATCTTTTCCTGTACTAGTTAAGACAATATGACAGTGTCAAAGATACTGAAAAACTGATAGCAATTCTTAGGCACCATGTCAAGTGGTCACATTGGATTTTAAAAGCAGCCTTATGTAGGTCATTCAAGCTATACTGTATCAAGCACAGAAGACAGGCCTATTAAAAGGGCATTTCACCAATAATACATTATACAGTACATCTGAGCTGTATTTTGTTCCTAAATGCCCCTCCATAGTCTGCTGCCATGAGATGAAGTTCCCCAATTTCGGATTTCATCAAGTGTAATGTGATGTTATTGTGTTTAAGTTGCTTCTTCCTGGCACTCAAGCACCTTTATACAACTATACGACAATCACAGAGCTACATTCCCAGTACAAATTCAACCTTCAAACTCCAATATTTCCACAAAGCACTTCTCTGAAGTGAATATACTCAATATACTGTACTACTCAGAAATAAACCCCTCACCCAAATATTTAAAATTCAGGCATGCTTCCAGAATGTATAAAAACAGAATTATTTCCAAGGGCACTATTGGGAAAACAAAACATAAAAACCCAATAAAGATTACCACTTCTTCCCCTCTAATCTTAGCAGGCAATTATTGTTGCGCAATTAAAATATTTTTGCTGGTTCAAAGCCATGATTTCCCTCTAAGACTGTTAACGTCACATGTAAGACCTGTATCAAAGTTTTTTTTTCTTGTCACAGAAGTAAAACTATACTGTAAAATGTAAAATTTGTAAATAGCAATGTAAACCTGCAATGTTTCAAAAACACAGACTGAAACTGTGGATTTGGGCAGCGTGAGGCCTGATTTATACTCTGTCATACAACGCCTTCGCGCAACGGAAAGTTGCTCACAACAAGCTCACAACACGTTGTGATCTTGTAGATCTGCTATTTCCGGCGCGTCGTGCGGTGTTGACATTAGACATGACTGGCCAAACGATTCTGAGCTAGCAGCCTTCATAAAGCACCCACAGTTATAAGTAAAGCATGCGTTTACTTAAAATCTTCTTTTTCTTTTCCACCAACTTATTTCCATTTAAACCTTCAAGTTGATTTGTCAGCTGGACTCTTTGGCCATAAAACAACAATCTAATGCATAGTTCTTCATAATCAGATTAGGGCTGGGCAATATGCTCATATCAAATATCAATATCAAAAATAAAGCATAAACTAGGGCTTAAGTGACTGCAATCAGGAAAAGACGAAACTTATGCCATATCACGATATTACGATATATAAAATCCTAGACGATATCTAGTCTTAAATGACGATATCGATATAATATCACTATATTGCCCAGCCCTAGTGCACATTCATGCTTAAAGTGTGTACTGTACTTTACTCCTACGACCTACAGTATGTGTTTTATCTGATATGTATCATCATTACTTTGGCATTTCTCTTATAACGTCCTCTCCTATGAAGGCAGCCGCTACGACCTCATTCACACATACACAGGTAATTATGCACCTATGTGATCCTTGGATTATATAATGATCCAAGTGGTGGTGGGGGTGGTGTGGGGGTGGATGTGGAGGGAGGGTGGAGTTAGAGAACAGAATCTGAGTCCTGGCGCTTCACGTCTCCCTG